>NC_059371.1:38385000-38745000 GCF_019703515.2 Myxocyprinus asiaticus
CTACTAAGTAGTGGGAACTGGGCATTCCAAATTGAAAAAAAAAAAAAAAAAAAAAACTTGTTTCCACTGGTCCTTAATATTACAAAGCATTGATGGCGACTGGTACTCTGACACTGATAGCAATTGACTTTTACATACTATGTCTCCATGTATCAAACATTTTACAAATGCAACACAATAATATATAATACAATAATATATAAGACAATTTGTCTAAAAAACTTTCAGACTAAAACCAACCATATTTGTTATGCACCTGATTTGTGTTGGTAACTTATTCCATTCAAGTACATAATTGAAGCAAGGGATAGTTAAAGGAAACGTTCACTAAAAATTCGGTCATCATTTACGTATTGTCCTAAATCTGTATATATATAAAAAAAACATTTGTGTGTTGAAAAAATAAATAAACCTCAAAACTGTTTTTATTTTACATTCAATAAATACGGCTTTCAAAGAATAAACAAAGGAAATTTAAGTTGTTATTCACCAAAAATCTTGAACTTCACTACAGCTCTTAAATCTCATTCATGATAAGATGGTTTGCAACAGGTCTGACGTTAGTCATACCAAACTGCATTTGTTCTCAAATGTGTCGTAATTGATTGCGAACAGCCAAGGTTCAATATGCAGAAACTTGAATGAGATTCACTGATTTTCAGTGAATAACGGCTTACATTTCAGTCAGTTCCTCAAACAAAGCTATCGTATGCCTAAGGCTGAACAATTTGGACATAAAACTGTAATTGCGATTATTTTGAAAAAAAAATATTGTGATTGCAATTTGAAATGCGATATGATTATTAACATTTTAAGAAAATCCTAGTAACTGTTTCCATTTGACCAAACTTAATGGAAACATCGAGGGGGGTGGGAAACAGATTCACATCATCTTCACATTTTATCTGTTCACTGTGTACCAATTTTGTTGACTTTGTGATAGGTCCATTTTTTGGAGACCAATAGTAAGTTATTAACTTAAGAAATTATTATGGAAATATGTTTTTTATAATATTAACAATAACAACTATTATTATAAAAGAGTACCATTATTTTGGCAGTACACTGAAGACATTTCTGGTTGTGCCTGAGTTGACAATGGCCTATTATTGCAGGGAAATACTCTCATCAGCTCTTCTGTCCACAAAAACCCAGTGTAATGGGGTTACTCTAGATTAAAATAGTAGCTTTTAGCGGCCAAACATATTTGGAATTACACAAATGTGCAATAAGTGAATCTAGAGCGCTGTAAATTTAACGCGCTCAGCTCATTAGCCTCATGCATGCTTTGAGTATTTTTTACATGACTGAGAACTGAGCTGCGCACATACAATACAGTAAGCGCAGCGAGCAGCGCGTGCAGACTATTTATTCATTTAATTCAATTGTAGCCTTTGTGGTTTGATAATCGCACTACATCATATCGAAATGATAAAATGATCTTCAGACCTAGACACACAAATGTTCGCAACAGTTATCGAATTACATAGCAAATAAATTGGAAAAGTCGACGAAAACCAAGAAGGCAGTATTTCAGCAACACTTTGTTTTATAAAAACAAAATTTGGTGTTCATCATTGCAACTATGATCTGAGCATGCATGCCAAGTTAGGTGACAGCGCCACCCACTGGTCAAGAAATCCCCAATATTGACATTTTTGCTTAAAACTTTTGAATAAATTATCCAAAAATCATGATAGAGCTCTCTGTAGATTAGTTGGGATGTAAGGATTACAATAATACTTAAAAAAAAATAAAAAAAAATGCATTTATTATATTATAATATATTTAAAACAATAATTTCATGATCAGACATACTGTCCGTCCACCATTTTGATTTGTATCATAAATTACTCTATCTTGTAAAGACTTTGACGTATTGAAATAAAACTTGGTAAACATTATCGATACCTTGTTCTGAGTATACCTGACCATTTTTGAGACAGCGCCACCTAGTGATTAGCTAGTGCACAGTTGTTTTTTTTTTTTAGGGTTTGTGCTTATTCTGTAAATTTTGTCAGTTTCTCAACAAATTTGGCTCACATAATCTTTACACCACACCGGACTAAAGTTATCACTCTTTTAAAAAAAACTAAAAAACAAAAACCCTTTGGCTGCAGGAGTGACAGCTTTTTGGTATGTCTCTTTGGCATCATCATAGTGTAAAATTTTCATTTTGGAATGAACTATTTTTTTAAGACCATATAACATTGTAGGCCTAGAAACTATAAGGTTTACTGTAAGTGGAACACAGAAAATAACTTTCCGAGGCACATCTGTGTTACGTCTGAGTGTGATTTTTCATCTCTTGGGGACTGCGCTGATGTGTTTATCCTCAGCTTTGGCCTTGAGTTCAGTGTTTGTGTATTGCATATGAATCTGTGGCTACTCTTCAGTCTATACAGTATGAAGAATTCCTTTATGAGGTCATAACAGCTAATTATCTGCTATCAATCACCGAAATGACTTTTCTACTGTCTCATTACATCTGTAAACAACAATTATCACATTAATATTGTGGTAATTATGTCATCATTGCATATTTAGGGACGCAATTAACTTAAGTGACTTTCTCAAAACACAAGGGAGTCTAAATAATCCTGTAAATATGGTTATAGCTACAACATGAAAACCTACGACAAAAATGTAAGATAGCACTCACCATCCAGTTATTTATCCACCAGTATCGATGTTACTTTAACAAGAAGCATTGTTGCAGAATAGCAGTGTGGCTGTGCAAACAGCATACCACATTTTTAACATGTGAGTTAGTCGCATGTGATGCCATTTAATATTAAGTGCAGAACAAAGCTTGTATTATTAAACAAAGACTTTACTAGACACTCCAAAAGGGGGTGATTTTGATTCTGTGAGTGTGTGGATACAGAGAATTCTATTGCGCAATGTGTGTGTCATGCTAAGGAATGTGAACGTTATATGAGACCACTGGAGCATAGGACAACGTGTGTGTGTGTGTGTTTGTGTGTGTGTGTGTGTGTGTTTGTGTGTGTTTTAATAAATCCCCCATGTGGCCTTCCTGTCTTACTTTCTTGTCTTTGTTTTGTGGGTGAAATTCAGAGTGGAAAACCCGCTGTCCCATTTGTGAAATATGCACTGTAAAAATGTTCATAATTTTACCAGAAAAATAATTTAAAGATGCTATAGTAACAAAAAACTGTTACTTGGATAACCTTACCATGTAAGGTGAATATGTATTAATTGAATTTGTTTGTAGTTCCAGTAGGTTGGTTTATTAACATTATATAATTTAATGATATATGCGGTATTGAACTGCAAAATATGACATTGGGTATTTCTGTATTTTTTGCAGTAAATTTCTGGCAACCACACTTACCAGTATTTTACTGTCGTGCAGAACACAACAAAATTAGCAAATAGCAAATAATAGCTGAAAACACAACGGAAGTAAACCGCAAGACAACAAAAGTAAAGCACAACACAACAAACATATCAGAAATTAAATTTCTATAAAAAATACTGTGCATAAAGTGTTCTGGACAGCGAATACTCTTATTTCACATAAACAAAAAATTTTCATCATTTTTTTTTTTGTTTTTGGAAATGTTCATCAACATTTCTAACACGATCATTTTGTTGTGCTGCATCTTAATATTGCTGTGCTGTGCTTTTCCTGTTGTGTTGTGGTGTATTTCCGTGCATTTTCAATTTTTGTTTAGTTGTGTTGTGCATCCCTGGCCCAAAGCAAATTGTTCATCTGTCACAAAAGTAACAACAGCACAAGGAAGCCGTTGATGAAAGCTGCTCTTGTCTCTGTTTGATTGAGGTGTGGGATGAGAAACTGCGTTTGGAGGCGGAAGCATATGCATCAAAATGTATCTGGAAACACAACCCTCGACTTAAGGAGCTTTCTATGGGAGAAAATCTCTTTGCCAGCACTGGACCATTTAATGCAACCAACGCAATGCTGGACTGGTATGACAATTGTCTTCATTAATTAAAAATATAAATGAGGATAGGTGGATGCCAGTGATTTGTGAAACTGAGGCACTGCATTCCAGTTAACTTATTTCTTTGCTTACAGGTTTGGAGAGCATGTGGATTATGACTATGAAAACAATGTCTGTCCTGAAGAAACAATGTGTGGCCATTACGCTCAGGTGAGCAATTGCTGCAGTGAAATTTTTTTATTTCATTAATGCTGTTTCCAAACAGTAGGTGTATGATTGTTTGTCATTACTTGTCCCAACTGCATCATTGTGTTTCATCAAAGCTCTTGTGATGGTCTGGTTTTGTGGATCTTCAAGTGAATTATAGTAAGAGTGGTACTTGCAGTGTGAGAATTATACAAATTACATTTAGGGTGATCACAATTTTGAGGAAATTTCTATAGGCTAGGTAATTATTATGGTCACAAATTGGTTCATCTTGCACAGCTAAAATTGACTTTTACCACCCCTAGCACAGTAAGAAAAAGAAATGTGTTATTTTAGACTTTATAAACAAAACATTAAAGTTCTTCTTTATAAATGAGCTGTATGTAAATTTACAACCCCAATTCCGGAAAAGCTGGGACAGTGTGAAAAATGCTAGTAAAAACAAAAATGAGTGATTTGTAAATTATATTCCCCCTTTGCTATATTGAAAGCTCTACAACTACACATTATATGATGTTTTACCTTGTGAATTTCATTGTTTTTTGGAAAATGTACAGTAATTTCAAATCAGATGATTGCAACACTCTCCAAGTTGGGACAGTCAAGTGTTTACCACTGTGAAACATCACCATTTCTTCTAATAACACTTATTAAGCATTTAGGCACTGAAGACACAAGTTTGTTAAGTTTAGAAAGTGGAATTTTCCTCCATTCATCCATTATGCAGGTCTTCAGCTGCACAATTGTACGGGGTCTTCATAATGCACCACACATTCTCAATTGGAGACAGGTCAGGACTGCAGGCAGGCCAATCTAGCACCCGCACTCTCTGCTTACACAGCCTTGCACATGAACAGTATGTGGTTTGAAGTTGTCCTGCTGGACATTGCAGGGACATCCCTAGAAAAGACAGTGCTGGATGGCAGTATATGTTGCTCCAAAATTTTTACATATCTGTCTGCATTCATGGTGTTCTCACAGATGTCTGATTTACCCATGCCATGGGCACTGACACACCCCTGGCCCATACAGACACTGGCTTTTGGACCTGATGCTGATAACAGCTTGGATGGTCCTTTTCCTCTTTGGCCCGGATAACACAACGGCTGTGTTTTTCAAAAACTTTTTGAAATGTGGACTCTTCGGACCAAAAAACACAGTTCCACTGTTCTACTTTCCATCTCAGATGAGACAGAGTCCAGAGAAGTCAGCAGCACTTCTGGATAGTGTTGATGTATGGCTTCTGCTTTGCATAGTAAAGTCTTAACTTGCATCTGTGGATGCAGCGGTGAATGGTGTTGACTAACAAAGGTTTACTAAAGTTATCCCAAGCCCATGTACATGATATTCATTACAGATGAATGATGTTTTTTAAGACAGTGATGTCTGATGGATCAGAGATCATGTGCGTTCAGAAGTGGTTTTCGTCTTGCCCTTTACACTGAGATTTGACCAGATTTCTTGAATCTTTTAACTATATTGTGCACTGTAGAGGGTGAAATGCCCAAAATCCTTCCCATTTGTATTTGGGGAACATTGTTCTCAAAGTGCGGGATTATTTGCTGAAGCATCTGTTGGCAAATTGACAAGTCTTGAATGATCCTTGCTCTTGAAGGACTATGCTGTTTTTGGAGACTCCTTATATACTATGACACGATTGCCTCACCTGTTTAACATCTCCTGTTTCACATCACCTTGTTATTTCAACTTGTCAAATTGTTATTAGTCATAAATTGCCCCATCTCAACTTTTTGGATTGTGCTGCAATCATCTGATTTGTAATTACTGTACATTTTCAAAAAACAATGAAATTCACAAGGTAAAACATCATATAATGTGTAGTTGTAGAGCTTTCAATATAGCAAAGGGGGAATATAATTTACAAATCACTCATTTTTGTTTTTATTAGCATTTATCATACTGTCCCAACTTTTTCGGAATTGGGGTTGTATAATAAAGAGATAAATAATGACTATACTTTTGTCCCTATGTGTCGTCCACTGATCTATAATAATTTAATAATGTATTATTATTATTATTATGAAAACGCTCGAGCGGGCTACTGTTGCTATGAGTGAATTGAGTTTGCAAGCATCTGTAAAATATGCACACTGGGTAACTTTTAATCTACATTTTGTGATAACTGAAATATATGAAACCGCATTAGACATGTTCCTTTTGTAATGTAGATAGGCTAGGCTAAACTAATCTTTTTTCTTTTTTTTTTCAATCATTGTGATATATAATGTATAATGTATAGTATATTGTCAATACTTACCATTTTTAAAAGTAGCATCCAAACTAAGCCTCCTCTACTGCTGCTATGGTTTCTAGCGTGATTCTGCTAGTCGAGATGTTTAAAAACGCAGCTGATGCGGACCTTATGTAATATGAAGGCCAGACTGATCAAACATTCTGATACAACTTTTGATTAGCCTATAAATCTATAATACATAATGACAAAACTGTGTTTTGTCGATGTATCTTCCAAGTCTGAGCCTAACGGAAAATGTTTGAGCGGTCTACTGTTGCTAGGGTTAGCCTACTAGCGTGAATTCTGTTCGTGAGCATCTATTTGCCGTCAGGTGAAAAAATGCATTCAGACTACTTTTAATACAAATTCTGTGGAACTGAGGACATTGTTTGAACATACAGTTAACATTGTCCTTATGTAATATGTGTAATAAAAGGCTGGCAGAGGCTACTAGCGACAGTATAAATAGCAACAAAAAGAATCTTCTACGAAGTGTGTTAGATGCTATTTACACCCCTAATTATATACTAAAATACAGTATTATTGCATTTATTTAAAGTCCCACAGACACCCTACACCAACACCAACCCCTAAACCTAACCCTAACCTTCCCTTACAAAAATTGACCATGGTTTCACTTCAGTAACTACAGTATAACCATGGTATTTTCTAGTAAAATCATAGTAACCACAAAATTAAACATGCTGACTATATTAACAGTCGTACCATCATGGTGAATTGCATTAAAACTTCAGCTTCCGCCAAAAAAACATGGTTACTACACACTGTAAAAAAATGTCATTTTCTGTCACAACACAACAAATTACTGTGAAAAAAGAAATTGGTATGATCACACTGCATTATGGGAAAATGTTTCATTTGACGTCACCATTACAGTGTTTAGTGTCCCCTTTGAATGGGACCTTGTCTTATTTATTTCTAATTAGTTTTCTCCCAGTTGTTGCAAGTGTGTTTAAGAATGCAAATTATTGTACTGTGATAGATGGAGAAAATTAGTCAATTTAGGGGTTGGCATTATTGTATTGTCTAAACTATATGATGCCTATGTGTGTAAAGGAATAGTATCATATTAAATGAACAATGAGTTCAATGCTAATGTCTATGATATGATTGGTTTAATATCTCATGAACTTTTATTAAAAAAAACTGTCAACCAGGCACACAGATATCAACACTCAGAATACAACTCTCAACTATGGTGACAATTAACAATTTATTGGTCCTGTTCAATGTGAAGTCACAGTATATGCTTGTTTTAATTGTAATAAATTGTAGAAATATTACTGTAAAATATGTCGTGAAAGTCATGCAACTAGTAGCCAGGAATTTATTGTAAACTCACACTACATTTTTTTACAGTGCAATATTACTATAGTAAAACCATGGTTAATTTAATCTGGATCAAACCTTTCTCTCAGCTCCCCGACCTATACCATGACCAAATCACTGTGAGGAAATCAATCTTTATATTCATTTTTATTTATTAATGTATTGAAAGGGGAGACATTATAGGAAAAAAGGGGAAAAAAGGCAGATTCAAACCCCGGTCATCCGTACAGAAAAAGCATTTCTACACAGTTATTACAAACTACGCCACTGAAGTAACACTAGGCGTGCAGTTTGTCTTCAATTTCTGTGTTTCCACCAGACTATTATAGTGCAAATTGCGGTGCTGTGTGGCAGGTGCTATTTATATGGCGTCATTTTTATTTCACCAGAACTTGAATTTGAAAAAGCCTCCAAATACATGATCTTGAAAAAAGACTGGGTGTAATTTGATGTTTTATTATTTAAGTGGTGGATTCAGGTCGTGAAATTCAGGTCTCGATATTCAGGTTGTTGAATACGAGTTGAAAAATTCAGATGGCAAAATTCGAGGATGACATCCAGGAATGCAAGGAAGAGCAAACGAACGTCAATGTAATCCATCATTCTCTTGGACAATTGCAAAGTGATGGAAAATGAATTAATGAATATTTACAGTATATTATACATATATAGCAGTAAATATATAGCCTACATTTTTAATAATGTGCTAAACGGGGGGCCTGGGTAGCTCAGCGAGTACTGACGCTGACTACCAACCCTGGAGTGTGTGTGTGTGTGATTGTTAATACTTAAAAGAAAATGTGAAGAAAAAGCCATAGGTCTGTATTATTTCACTTATTTACAGTAAGAACAAGAGGTATCTATACCTGATTCATATTACCTTGGATGTAATGATTAAACACACTCTGTTGTTCTCTGAAAGCAGATAAATTAATTTATAATATATATATATATATATATATATATATATATATATATATATATATATATAGTTATATATAGTTATATAAATGTTCAACCATTTTTGATCTCCCAAACGTTTAACAAACGTATAGAAATATATCTTTTTATTTTTAGATTTATTATGTAATACTTTATTAAATATTTTTTTTGCAGACTTGCAGTTAAAATGAGGTAGTTTGGTTATTCGTTTCCACTGGTAAATGTCCATTGCCCCATATGATTATGAAATAAGGTTCTTGATGAAGCTTGAAAAACTTGGAAAGATCCAATTTACTGATTAAGTTGATCTTTTCTTCAAAACACATTAATGAAACTTTATAATAAGTATCCCTAAAGTATACCTTTTTGTGATTTCACAATGTTTTTGTCACAGTTGTTTAAAATTAATTTTGAGCTGTTTCCATCGCTTTGCAATTGTCCAAGTGAATGATGGATTACATCGACGTTCGTTTGCTCTTCCTTGCATTCCCAGATGTCACCCAAAAATGAAAATTCTCTCATCATTTACTCACCCTCATGCCATTCCAGATGTGTGACTTTCTTTCTTCAAAAAGAAAATCTCAGCTCTGTAGGTCCATACAATGGAAGTGAATGGTCATCAGCCCTATGTAGCTCCAAAAATCACATAAAGGAAACATAGAAGTAATCCATGAAATATCAGTGGTTAAATCCATGTCTTCAGAAGTGATATGATAGGTGTGGGTGAGATACAGAACAATATTTAAGTCCTTTTTTACTATAAATCTCCACTTTCACTTTCACATCCACATTCTTCTTCTTTAGTTTTCGGAGATTCACATTCACATCACCATCTACTGAGCAGGAAGGAGAATTTATAGAAAAAAAAAAACTTAGATATTTGTCTGTTTCTCACCCACACCTACCATATCTTCAGAAGCAATATAATAGGTGTGGGTGAGAAACAGATCAAAATTTAAGTCCTTTTTTTTTTTTTTTTTTTTCTCTAGATCTCCACTTTCATTTTTACATCTGAAAGTCACATGTGGTGCCTGTTTAGTTTCACTGTCACATCTGAAAGTTAAAGTAGAGATTTAGAGTAAAAAAATCACAAAGGAAAGATAAGAGAATTTTCATTTTTGGGTGAACTATCCCTTTAAGACCACCCTCTTCAGACTCCCTATAATAGACTCTCCACAACACCTTGGGCATATTTGTGTGGTCTTTTTTTCATACAGTAGGACTGCCTCTGGCTATTGCAGATGGTGATGATAATTTTCTCTGTTGCTGTTGTTGTTGTTGTTGTTATAGATGGTGTGGGCGAAAAGCAATAAAGTTGGCTGTGCTACTTATTTATGTAACACTATTAAGGGTCTGAGTATTGAAAATAGCACTCTGCTTGTCTGCAATTACTTCCCTCAGTAAGTGTTTCAATAATCAATATATTCAAGATATAATAATCTATCTATCTATCTGTCCATCCGTCCATCAATCTATCTATCTGTGTCTGTCTGTCTCTCTGTCAAGCCAAAAACGTTATCTTCAACATTTCAAATAATAATAATCAAATATACCGTTTTTTCAGAGGAAATTTTGTGGGACAAAGACCATATGAGTCTGGAGAAGCATGCTCAAAGTGTCCAGACAACTTACCAGTTTGTGAGGAGAAGATCTGTGGTAATGTAGCCTTACATGATTTTATAGATATTCACACATTTAATTACAAACCAATCCTTAGACGATCCTCAAACTATCTCTTCCTCACAGTGGCTGAGAACTTGTTTTCATCGGAGGAGGCAGTGTCTGAGGACACAGAACATTCGACTGTCTCACCTGAGGATCTGCTCACTACAAAGCAGCACACCACTGCTCCTGTAGAGCCCACAAAGGTGCACAGGAGAATGGATGAGTCAAGTGTGGAAAGAGAGATGGCTGGATCAGAGATACAGAAAGCCTCTGCCCCTCTTCTGCTGGTCGTCTGGCTGCTGGCAGCTCTCATTTTGTGAGGGTTTGGAATAAATTAAATCCTTCTGCACCTGACATACAAAACAGAGTGTTGTGACATACACTTAAACACAAAACAAACATACAATGTTTTCAAGGTGTGTTCCCAGTTTAAAGGTGAAGTATGTATTCTCTGCGCCACTATCGGCTCCAATTGAAAAACAAGACTGCTTTCAAATGGGTTTACAGAAAACATCCCCCATATCCGGTTGGACAAACAGTTAGTTCTGCCCCAAACTAATGCCATTCAGCCAATATTGTTATATCAAGCTGCTTGAGATGCTCGAACAAACAGAGCAATGTTTTGATAGCGTCACAGAACCACAGTATGACTTTCTTTCTTCTGCTGAACTCAAATGAAGATTTTTTAAAGAATATCTCAGCTCTGTTGGTCCATACAATGCAAGTGAATGTTAGTGATGGCAGCTTTCGAAACACTGCTTCATAAAGCTTCTAAACCTTTTCAAATCATTTGTTTCGAACCAATGCTTCGGAGCGCGTATCAAACTGGCCAAGTCACGTGATTTCAGCAAACGAGGCTTCGTTACGTCATACAGTTCCTAAACAGTTTCTAAATGTTTTGCGGTTACGCTAAGGGGCGTTGATCCTACAGTGAAACACCGAATCAGTGTTAAATGCAGGTTGTATCTGTTCTCGAGTCAGTTCAGCAATAACTTAGGTTGATAAAATCAGAACGTTTCAAAGAAGAGTTGCTGATTTGAATTCAGTCATTTTAATTTCCCTGTCGATCACCTTGTGGTTGTGTTCCCAAAGGAAAGAAAACCAAAATGTTGTGTTTGTGAGAAAGAAATTTAAGAGATACATTGAGATTTTGTAACATTTAAAGCATTTTACAAAAGGTGAATCTGGAATTTCAACTATTGTACACGATAACACGTTTTTTTTACTTAGTACACCCAAATATGAAGCGCTAGAATGCTGCATAGAGTAGTGGTTAACGTAAATGTTATCCACACGACTCCAGTGGTTTAATCCATGTCTTCTGAAGCGATATGATAGGTGTGGGTGAGAAACACGTCAATATTTAAGTCCTTTTTTACTATAAATCTCCACTGTCATTTCCACATTCTTCTTCTTGTGTTTTTGGCGATTCACATTCTTTATGCATATCGCCTCCTACTGGGCAGGAAAGACAATTTGTAGTAAAAAAAAAAAAAAAAACTTAAATATTGACCTGTTTCTCACCCACACCTGTCATGTCACTTCAGAAGACATGGATTGAACCACTTTCGTGCTGCCTTTATGTGCTTTTTGGGCCTCCAAAGTTTTGGTCAACATTCATTTGCATTGTACGGACCTACAGATCTGAAATATTCATCTAAAAATCTTCATTTGTGTTCTGCAGAAGAAAGAAAGTCATACACATCTGGGATAGCGTGAGGGTGAGTAAATGATGAGAGAATTTTCATTTTTGGGTGAACTATCCCTTTAAAAGACAAATGGGATGCCTAATAAGTTTTTGAGGTTGCCTTAAATATTCTTTTTTTTTTTTTTTTTTTTTTTTTTTAAACCTTGTACAAGATTGTGTATCTTTAGTGATATTGCTCTTGCCTGACATTTGTCTTTAGAGATGCACAACAGACCCTGAATTTTCTTAACTCATTATCTACAAAGACAGGAACATGGACGGAAATGGCACTAATACATATGCAAAACACACCAGAAACTCAAGACACAAATCATACAGGGAGGTGTTTGAGATTTGGTCTTATTAGCCAGATAACTCAAAGCATATACAACTGAGTTTTCCTCACATGCTTAGGGTCAAATTCCTATTGGTTTCTCTTTAAATTTAACCTCTCTTTTAATTCAACATCAGCTTTTTAGTTAAATGAAGCCCTGGATAAAATCTTTTCTTATGGTTTTTAGATAATCTCATGCACGTGGCCATTTTCAGATCATCTATTCATCTCAATGTTTTCAAGTTTACTGTAAGGGAAATGCGTTTTGCCTCATTATTTTCATAGCTTGAATTTATACTGTTTGTGTAGCATTTGATGCAGCAGACATAATGCTTTTGCATGACAATCATGCTTCTATATATATATATATATATATATATATATATATATATATATATATATATATATATATATATATATATATCGCTTTATAGTTAATAATTGAATAACTATTACATTTGTACAAAGCAAGATCAGTTGTATCCCTTGCAAATGTCCTGAATATGACATGTATTGAATGTATATTTATCTGTTTACTTTGTAGTTGTGTTAAATTCAACGGCTTGAGGAAAAAATGTGAAGGGAAAAACTGGAATAGAAAAGCGTAATTGAACTGGAATGTTTCCAGTCCTGGTTTATTTAAGGATTTATTCATTAGGATAACAGACCTGAATGATGAACGCTGAATGATATTATAAATAATATGAATATTATGCCCCTGTCCCTGTGTTGGTCATTGGTCAAAATCTAAGATTAAATGTCCACTGTTTATCCTTATTATTTTGTCTGTCAGAACATTTACGCAGTAACATTGTTCTCATGTTTACACTTGGTATGATAGATCACTGATCGTTAATAAAAGTTAATGATCATTTCCATTATTTTTCTGGGATAAAAGTCTGTGCTTAATAAATACATAATCATTCACAGAGAATTTTAAGTGCTGCTGCTGATTTTGGACTCAATGTACATACAATACACCACTAGATGGCATTATGACTCAATTCAACTGTTTACATCTCTGTTTTCAGAGGACAAATTTGTAAATGTGGATTTTGTTTCAACAGACCCCCATTAAAATCATAATTGATTTTGTATTTTATTTTAACCCTATTAGCTTTGAGGCCATCTATATGCTGGTGAACTTTAAAAGTATAAACAAAATACATATTTACCAGATGTGCACATTTAAAATTTAGTCTTGAAAAACTAAAACCAGGAATAGGCTTCCTGAAGAGAGCTATCTGTTAACATCTCCAATTATCTCACATGCTGCAGCAGTTAAACAAACAAACAAAATGCTAATTTGAAAATGCAGTAAATTAAGTGTCTCTCAGCAAATAGTGAAGAATGACCCAATTTAATCATTTCTATTCATTCAGAGTAATAGGATTAAAATGCTTCGACAAATATTCAAAGTGGCAATCAGGACTAGAAATCTCCTTATAACATCAGCACTGTGAGCAGGCCTGATTAGCATTTACACAAAGAACAAAGCAAATGTCAACATATCACAGAGAATCTCTGGAGTAGCTGCTCAACGCATCACAAAAACGATGGGATTACATCCATCAATTGGTTTATTCATGAAACATCACTTGAACTTTTTCATCGTTATTTCTCATGTGAATCCGTCCCCAGTGTAGTGCTGTCGACAGTTCACTCAGGCAAGCCGAAGATGACTTGACTTTCTGACGCACGACCTAACAAACAAATTTAATTGCAAAAGCAAATATGACAAGCTATTGGTTCTGCTGGGTTTCTTTAAGTAAAGCTTAGGCCTACCTGGACTTTTTTCCACAGAGAAGATAAACAGGAATACACAGCGCACCAAAAACTTTAGGTTTTTGTGGCATGGTGTGTCAAATCAAATCAATATGTGGAATTTAATTGATGTACATGATGCAGTCACTGGTATTTCAGTTTCAAATGTGGCTCATCTTAGTCAATCAAAAACCGAAGTCATATATGAACCGCAAATCATTCATTTGGTCATGTATGACTCAAATTAAACCAAGAAATGTTAATGTGTAACGTGAATTTGGGCTCGTGAGACTAGTAGTTGATGTTACAATGTACAGATACACTTTAGGAGCTTTGTTGCCAAAATCCTACTCCTTTAAAGATATTAATGAAATAAGTGTTCTGAGATATCTCACCGGTCTCTGTGACAGCTGTAGACTTTGTAAACAGCAAACAAAAATGTGCTTTTCACCTGTCAATCATTTTGCTCGTTCTCATAGTGTTATATTTGAAGTGGATCATCGAGGCTATGATTCATAATGTTTGTCAGTTGAGGGCGCTATTGTACCACTGTTGAATTTCACAGCCACAGGAATAAACAATGCTGCTCTTTTGCTCGGTTTTGGTCTCAAAATTATCTTTGGAGGACGGGTTTTTGAATGAGGGGGCGTGACTAATTTAACGGCTTAGTCACGTGAATACTTCAGAATGCTAAAATCGCTTACAGCACCTTTAAAATATTCAATGATCTCATAATTTCGTGACAGGCTACTGAGGCAAAAGGTGTGTTCCAGTCCGCAGGGTCCCTGCGCAGTGTTCACTGCTCCCTACTCACTGAGCACGGGATATCTGTTGAAGTTCACTTCACTTGACAAAATTCATTTTCAAAATCAAATTCGTTCATTTGGAATACCCTACAATGTCCACTGACAGCCTCATGTCTCTGGATTTAACCGTATAGGGCCTTTAAAATGAAGATACAAAAAGGGGAGTTTGCTCTGTACCAGTATCTGAAAGGACGTTAAGCTATATTTAAACTTTTGGACTTACAGGCACTTTCATTTTTGGACTCAGTGGCATATAATGCAACAAGGGGTGTTGATTTTAGTAAAATACCTACTTCGTTTGGAATACCCTGCAACGTCATCAAACACAGACGACGCTTGTGTCGCGCTGATAACGGGGTTTAAGTAAGATGACACAAAATACATATAAATGTACAATAAATAAACTTATATCCATATATACATTTATATAATACATTCACCTGTATACTTATAAAAATGTATTGTTATATATTTAAATTAATATATTTCTCTAGATTTTTAACCCGTATGTTAAATGACTGTTGCTGATTAATTAAAAAAATAAATGTTATGTGGTTATTTTATAATATGTGTGTCTTCTTAACTGTTACATGACCTGTTGTCATGATATTGCCTTTTGCACTCGAGCACAAACGCATAGAAAGCACACGAGGTAAATGAATCTTTATTTTAAGGACAGCGTCTCAAACTCCTTTCGTTTATTTGATTTTAGCGTTTAATTTAGACAAACTACGTCAGTACTCTGCTAGTTCACAATGACTGGTGGGTAAATTTCCTTCTCCACTTCCTGTGAAGTGATTTATTGATGTACATTTATTCCCTATGCCGTTTGAAGTGCCCTTCCAACTGAACATAAATGTTCCCTTCAGATTGGAATCTCCCTTAAAATGGCTGAATACCATGTTAAGTCCACTTCGGAGGACCCTAACGGTCGAAAGTCTTTCTAGCAATCTGTCGGCCATCTTTTGAACGCTCCTGGGATGATTTTTCCAGTCATGCCAGTGCAGCTCCTATCTACTTGAATGGGGGAACACCGAAATCTTAAAAACGTCTGGTCAAGTTTACGATCAAAGAACATATTTCAAATCAGCAATTAAATTTGATAATACTGGAATCATAAATTGTGTTCTTTGCCTCATATTATGCTAAAAAAGCACTATTTTCCAGGCTTGCATTGCTAATGCGCTTTCTACATCTAATTTCTACATTCAGCATCTTTCTACAGCTTCTTGGTTGGGCGTTCCAATTTCTCCCATTCATTTTAAAAGAAGTAACCCATCTCTGCTAAATAGTCTCTGGTTGAGGACAGTAAATCCAGTAAGAATTCACATTTTTATTTCAAAATATTTCTTCCTCAAAAGTACTAAAAGGATTGTTAATGGAACTGTTAAGGAACGAGGATTGTTTAGAAGAATCGGAAACATTAAATTCTTTCAATTCCCATCCCTACTCATTAGGAATGTCATAAAATATCAATACATCGATTATTGATCAGCACGGTATTTTCTCTATACGTTTTTGAGGCATCGATACATTAACATTAGCTGACATTTGATTTAAAAACCTAATGTGTGCTTTCCAATTCATTGTCAGTTGGCTTTCTGTTTAATGTTGTCTGGCATAATAGCTTTGGGAGACCACAAGGGGGTGATATAACATTTACTGCACTTAATACAGTAGGATGTGTTGATGCAGTACAGGTGGCTGTCTAAAGTTGTGAATTATGTCACCGTACACATACGCTGATGAGTTTGCAGGTTAGTGTATGAAACTGGTGTAACTACGCAAATTGAACGATTAGAAATGGCAATGTTTATTATACAGTTTCTCTGTACGTAGCCTTGAATAAGTTTCATTCTAGCCGTCAAACCACATGCTTGTGACATGCTTGTAACTGAAAATGCAATGTGTAGGCTATTTGATGACTAGAGTAATAATCGATGTCCTTTGATAATGAATTGGGTCAATTTAGTGGAAAACTCTGCGAGTTGCGCACCGAGGTGCTGCAGAAATTTGAGCTGAATCCGGAGTTGTAGCTGGACGCCATGACAGACACCGAGCAGCGGCGGCAGTGTTCGTACCTTCATAGAAAAGAATTGTTTCGAATTTTAGAATGTTGTACACAAGACCCCCTTTTAAGTGTCCCTACTGCTCACACTTACCAAAGTTGTGTTGAGAAATATGGATGAAGAGACAAAAACTATTGTGCAACGAGTAGCCCTATTTATATCTGATAAAAATGGCATTATAGATTAATAATTATCAGTAAAATTTCCTGATTATCAATGCATGAAAAAGGAATCAATCCCAAGCCTACTACTCATCTAGTCAAATTTTAGAGCCATTATTCATGTCTGAATTAAGACAAATAATTCTGTATTTATGTGGACGGTCTCTGTAAATTAGTTTTAACAGGTTTGTTACTAATTTTGTGAATAATATTTTTGCTCTCACAAGTTTAGATGTGTTACACACACACACACTTTAGGACTGAACAATCCAGTAGCCCCTCCACTGGTCTCTACAGGCCCTGTAGCTCAGAAATATGGCCCTCGTCAAGTCTCTGCCTAAAATCGACAGTTTATTCCATTCCACTGGGCCAAAGAGCTTTAGTTCATCTCCGCAAACCAACACATCAGTCATGACTAGCATAAGCCCAGTTCATAAGCCAACACAAACACCCACACTTCACAAGCACACTACATCACATTTGTGGTGTAATATACACTAGTAAATGAAGATGGAGAGCTCTTCAAACCTGGAAATGTAATGAGAAATCAAGCAGAGCGAAGTAAAAGCCAGCAGAAATATATTGCTTTTGAGCTGGATATTCAGTCCAGTCATCTTTATTTTCAAAGCTTGGATGGTCATTCCTAGCCATTCAAAGATAAAATAACAAAGAGATTGAAAGGTCACTCTATTTTTCAAGAGAGTGAAATCTACTCTGATCCATGCAGAACCGTTTCAGACCATTCTGGCGCCCTAGGCTCTTTGGTGCCCTCCCAGTAGGTGGCGCCCTAGGCAACCACCTAGTTCGCCTATGCCTAGAAATGGCACTGGCCCCTCTGGCACCAACAATCATGCCACAGTCCAAATCACTGAGATCACATTTAATCCACCTTCTGATGGTTGATGTGAACATTAACTGAAGCTCCTGATCCATATCTGCATGATTTTATTCACTGCACTGCTGCCACACGATTGGCTGATTAGATAATCGCATGGATGATTGTTGGTGCCAGACGGGCTGGTTTGAGTATTTCTGTAACTGCTGATCTCCTGGGATTTTCACACACAACAGTCTCTAGGATTTACTCCAAATGGTGCCAAAAACAAAAAACATCCAGTGAGCGGCAGTTCTGTGGACGGATACACCTTGTTGATGAGAGAGGTCAACAGAGAATGACCAGACTGGTTCAAACTGACAAAGTCTACGGTAACTCAGATAACTGCTCTGTACAATTGTGGTGAGAAGATGCGGCTTTGGTGCTGTTTTGGCAGCACGAGGGGGACCTACACAATATTAGGCAGCTGGTTTTAATATTGTGGCTGATCGATATATATACAGTATATACCTGTATATAAAAAAATTTGAACTGAGGACCTTTGGTCAAGTTGACACGGAATGACCCTTAAATAAAACAGTTGTTTTAAAAAATTCCCCAAAATGTTCTGGTACAAATGGCACAGGTTCCCAAACAGACTGAGTTCACATTGAAATTGGAAACAGTAGGTTGAATTTTCTTTAGCTAAAATCGGTCTGTGCTTATCGAAATGCGAAACACTGCCCCAAGTGGCCATATCGGTAAGAGATTGCGCTTGTCGGTGAGTCGGAATAATGTGGCCGATCCTAGGGTAATGGAACTCTCAGAAACAACATGTCGACTTCACGTGTGATCAAGTTGTCCCAAGAAAACCTCATAAGCGTACAAATAAAATGTTGTGCAGAGTAAATAAAACAAAAACTGACAATCTAAACTAAATGGATCCATTGTAACACCTCTTGGTTATACACTTTGTCACACACTTTTTCTAGGATGATACCATTACAAATCTTTGACATTGAGAGCAAAGTCCTTTACATTTGAAGCTTATCATTGAAGACTTCAATTCAAATGTCTTATAAGGGTCCACGTTTGATCAACAGTACAATCATAATAGCTTCCATTGAAGACAATGTGACGCCATTATTAATTTCTTCGAAAATCTTGTTCATAGCCATTGCTCAAATAGTGTATCTTGAGTGATATTGCCCTCGGCTGACACTGAGAAGGGTTTTTAATGGCATGTGCACGACAGACCCTGCAATGTGTTAATTAATGTTTTCATGAAATTCTTGACTCATTATCACCAAAGAAAGGAATTAGGACTGCTGTAGCTTTATTAACCACGCAAAAATATGCCAACCAAAGACATGAAGAGCATATGAAGGACAAACACAGTTTCAGGGCCCATTTCTAGATGCTTTTTCATCATCTATAAATGATGGTCTGTAAGAAATCATCTGTTATTCACAATACACATTAATCTGGCATTATTGCCTGCTCATTTACAGTAAATACTTTATTTAACAGGCTGTGTGAGTTTGTTTTAAAGGAAAAGTTCACCCAAAATTGAACATTCTGTCATTTATTCACCCTCGTGTTGTTCCAAACCCATTATTTGTTTCTGTCTAACACAAAAGGAGGATTTCTAAAGAATCTTCACGCAGCACTTAAAATAGCAGTTCATGGTGTTTTTATGTTTTATTTTTTCAACATCATCACACGGGAATTTTTCCGACAATTCCAGTACCCTAAGATTGGACACGTTATGCTGATTTACTGTCAAGCACTCTCCCGTCAGACATTTTTCATCGGCTCAAGTGTGTTTATCTTCCCTTGTGGTGGAAGGGTTTGGGGGGCAGAGCTGATAAAATATGGATTCCTCTTCACTGTATTACATCCTGTACAGGCTGTAAAACAACATTTCACCCAAAAAATGGAGCTCACACATGCTTATACATTCAACAGCAGTTACTGCTTTGGCCACTGGGGGCAGGGTTTCGAATTTCGGTAAGCACAGACCCATTTCAGCTGAAGAAAAGTCAACCTATTATTTCCGATTTCACTGTGAGATCAGTCTGGTTGAATTTTTATTTATTTTTTTTCCTTGCCCTTTATGAACTGCTGTTGCATGGAAAAGAGTAATGTGTGCATTCTTCAGATTTTCTCTTTTTGTGTTCCACAGACAGAAATAACAGCATACATGTTTGGAACGACTTGAGGGTGAGTAAATAATGACATAATTGTATTTTTGGGGTGAACTACTGCTTTAGTATATGAGACAATAAGTGATCTTTATGGCTATTCTCAGATAAATTGATAAGCATCTCACAATCCTGCATCTTATTTGAGAAATAAACAACTTCCTTCCCCCACGGAGCGACTATGAATGCTAAAGCTCTCAAGGGGTGAAGATATCCATGTTTTGTTTCCACAGATGGTGGCAGATATTAAATCAAGAGGTCTTACACAACTCAAAACAAATGTTAACAGCACTTTAGTAGAAAACCAATGCACGGTATGGATCAGAAGATAGTGTCAACAGATACAAACAATTTATTCAGTCGTAAAATTGACCTGGTATTTTCTCCTCTGGTCATTTCCACATAGAGTGAATTCTAATCCAACATCATAAATATGCTCTTAGTACTTCGGTCGTATCTTTACAGAGATGTCACTGGTTGAGTCAATAGACTGTGTGCATCAAAATAATACAGTATGTTCAGATATATTTACATATTAACTGTCCATTGTGAGGGACTTTTGTACTGTAAATGCATAAAAAGCTTGTCTGATTTAAAATGTATCATAAGAATTGGCACATTTTGATAGATATTCTGGTCTCCGTGGAGACACATGGCACATGTTGAAGTTTTCACAAAGGCTGTATCTCAGTAACTTTAAGGATTTAAGTAATATGTCCACTTACCCATATGCTTTTTTGTCTAAAAGGGGTCAAAACTCATTTAAATAAGGATCATTTTTGTGACATACTCTCCAAAATAAAATTCCAGTATCACCCTATTTTTGCAATAGCTATTAGGTAAACATGTGAACACACACACACACACACACACACACACACACACACACACAACTATAACTATATAATGAAGGCAGATTTTGAAAGGTTAAACTGTGTTCTTATGACAAGAGTATTTCCCATAAATATAAGGTTGGGGCAAGTTGTCATATGTGTTTTTGTAATTTCATGAAATTCAATAATTACAATTTCCACTGCTCAAAAAATTGGTCTGATATATTGAATGCAACCTTTTCCATTTTTGCTCTTTCATAAATATTTTCAGAATTATTAACAGTTTAAATTATTGCTGAAAAGCCATTAAATAGCCATTATCATTTTATTTATTTATTTATTTATTTATTCACTTTGGATAACAGATTGGTATTGCACTTTTAAACAAAGGCATTCTTCTCAGATCATTGTCAATAAACAGCAGGTTCCCATTGTGACAATTTACCCCACACTGAAAAAAGTGCTTTATGTGGTTGCATCTATAAATTAACAGGTTTGATTCAAGTAAATAAAACAAAAAATAAAAAAATAAATGTAATAATAATAATATATATATATATAATTTATTTAACATGTCCTGAATACATTAGGTAACACTAATAAAACTACAACAAAAACAAAAAAATTAGGCATAGGTTATTTGCACAATGAGCAAAAAGCAACAAAAAGAATCTTCTTTGCACTAAGTGCAACTAGCGTTAGATGCTATTTGCACTCTAGTGCAAACAGTGGCAGATACTCTTACACCCCTGTTTAAATACTAACATACAGTATAGTGGCATCATTGCAGTATTTTGATTGTGTTTATTTGGAGTCCCACAGACACCCTACACCAACCCCTACCTTACAAAAATGAACCATGGTTTTACTACAGTAACCATAGTATCACCATGGTATTTTCTAGTACAATCATAGTAACCACAAAATTAAACATGGTTTAAACATTAACTGCTATTAACAACAAGTTACTGTTGTAACATCATGGTTAGTACATCAGAACTATATCGTTTCCACCAAAGCACATGGTTACTACAATATTACTACAGTAAAACCATGGTTAATTTTATCGGGATCAAATCCTTCTCTCAACTCCCCGACCTTCACTGTGACCAAATCACTGCGAATAATCTCTTTTATTTAGTACTATAAGTAGCATAGGAAATTTTAAGAGTAAAGACATGTCAAGGGGTGAGATTCGAACCCGGATCTCCAACGTGACAACACATACACAAACTGTTGTTAGACCCAGAACTACTACAGTTGCACATAAAGGTGCAGTTTGTCGTAAAATCCTATGTTTCCACCAGACTATTGGAGCACAAATAATCACTTAGTTATCCAATCTCTTAATCACTAAATGTCTAACCCGTTAACGTTTAATGTCTCTACCCCATCGCGAAAATTTCAAATATGCCCGCCTTCATTTGATCAGCAGTTGACCCCAAATAAATCTGTGGCTGTCTTGAGTTTGGTCTGAGCAGTTGTGGGCGGAGTTAGTGTAAATAGCCTCTCCCAACAAGATGGGCTATTTGCACCTAGTGTATATAGACACTCCAAAGGGTCAGATCAGGTAGAATTAGCTCCTTAAGACAACAATAACAGGTTTTACAGTGCATGCATATACTTTTTATGGGACATTTTGTCACAAATTATATATTTTTTCCTGGCTAATAATGGTGGAATTTATTTCGAGGTATAACCCCATTCTGAGAAATATTCACTTGAGTAAAAAGAGTGACAACTAGCCTTGATCTGCCTTATATTTCATTTATTTTGAATGGTTTACAACACATCCTGTCATTGCTGAACTAAAGTGAACTTTGGCTAGTAAACTATAGACTATATTTATGGTGCTGTGAGCAAACTGTGAAAGAAAATACATAGGCCTACATAAAATCTTTTGTCCTCTGGCTGTTACACTGCTCATAACAGAGTGTGTTGTTCATCTAAAGAAAAAGACGCCTCTTCACGAAGTCTACCGCTGGGGGGCGCTCGTGTGTGTTTTTTCTTTAGTACATTGTGTCAGGGTCAAATCGTGATCCATTTCTTTCACCGAAAGGCAAGTTGAAAAACGAATGACTTAAAGTTCACTTGCAAAGTGTCATCTCATGTGTTGAGTTCGGTTTCTTTGTCTTTTTTTTTTCTTTTTCTTATCGGTTTATCCTGAGACCTAGAAAATACGTTTTTGACATTTTGTTTTGCATCACTAAAGTTTTTGGTGCATATATTTTTTATGGAAAAAAAATGTTTATGCATATTTTCTAATTATATTACATTATATTATATTCACCTTTTTCTTCGGGATCTTACTGGGGAAACAAATGTGGGTGGGACTTCCGCCAGAAGTCGTTCAAAAGCATTCCCTAGCTCTTGCTGCAGTCATTTAGACCCTGTTTACAGCTAGTATGGTCAGCGCTAAATATAGTTGTAAATGGGGTTCAAAATGTTGTGTGATTGGATCACAAAAAAAAAAAAACATACAGAAGTAGTCAAAAACCACATTGCATATGAGGTTTAAAACACCAACCTGAAGCGTCCTGGACGGCAGTGAAGCACCACCTCTCACCAGTCAGTTACCTGACGAACAAATATTTAAACTTGTGTGCAGATTTAAAAGGAAATAACCGTCAAATCGGAAATCTTGCATAAGCAATTACATACCTAAGGATGAGAACTTCATGTTTCTTCCTCAGTGTGTCTGCTTGATTTGAACATGCAGGGTGACAAGCGCACACACATCTGAAGCTGAACTAACAGAGGTAGGTTACTCCACTATAACAACCGATAATTTTGCTCGAAATGTTGCATTTGTGCTTAGATTAAATCTCAACTGCATCTGGGAGAAACAGCGTGCCAGTTTTGTTTGTGCTTTCTTTGTCTTTATGACTTTTTTGCAATTTATTATTGTTCAGTAACACACTGGTGTAGTGATTGATGTATGGCATCATGAAATCATACACGTTCTCCTCAAAATCCCAACACCGCAGCGAAAGAATGAATGGACGTACGCTGCAACAACAGCTGTGTTTACGTGACAACGGAAGTAACGCCCACATTTCACGCTAAGCATCACAGGACATAGGAATCTAGAGAAAAACATTTCACATGGGTGAAAGAAAACAATTCGGTTACTTTGCATATTGTTCCCTGTAAGGAAGGAACAATACGCTGTGTCAGAAGCAGACACTATGGGAAAACCCATCTGGGGTTGGGACTTTGAAACCCTAAACCATCACTGCAATTTGATTGGCAGGTAAAGCTTAGCACTCCACGTATGCTGACGTATCTTGAGCATATAAGCGTATCATCAAGATTTTCTGACTGAAGGGAAGAAGAACATTTCACTTGTCTTGTGATAGGAAATATCAGAAACTGACACCATGGGAGCCGTATATCATAATGCCGTAGCAGTGATGTGCAATGCCTACTGGCCATTACAGGGTATTCAAAATCATTGCTGTAGCCACACCTTCATATTGAGAAATAGGAATGAAGGTGGGAAAAATAAACCAATGGCTTGATACCAAGACAGAGACACTGGAGCAATGTCTCATCACATATTCCCGGTTAGCGGGAAGGAGGGAAGCAGAACGATCGCCTGGCCAAGGGCTTTGGCACAATGACACTAGTCGACAGGGTAGTGAAACTTTTTCATGTGCTCTCATTCACCACTGTGTGAATAGAGAGACCATAGCAAGACCATAGCGTAGTTGTCAGTGATCAAACTTCTTCCTCCATAAAGATCTGGGAAGAGAGGGAAAATACAAGCAGGTTATAAAACCTGGCAAAGGTGTTAGGGGAAGCCCAACTTGCAGCAAGACATATGTCTTCTAGAGACACACACTTTGCCAATGCCCAGGAATAGGCCATACTACTGGTAGAATGGGCTTTCATGCCCATGAGACATTGTATGCCTTGCAAGTCATATGTGAGTGCAATAGCATCCACGACCTAGTGGGACATTCTTTGCTTGGAGACGGCCAAACCCTTTGTGCGGCCTCTTAAGCAAACAGTTGTTCTGATACCCTGAATTGACTCATTCGTTTAATGTACATGTGTAATGCCCTCACAGAACATTTGTAGTCTCCACAGTCCAACTCAAAGGGAGGTTAGGGTTACCCTAACCCTAACAACTTGAGCCCTAAGAGGGTTGCCAGCACTTTCACTTTGGGCACATAACATTCCCTGGGCTTAAGAATAGCCTTTGGCAGGCCTGCTCCAAACTCTACACAGGAGTTACTGACCGAAAAAGCCTGAAGGTCTCCAACACGTTTGACTGATGCCAAAGCGATTAGCAGCACAGTCTCCAAAGAGAGTTTGCGTATGCTTAGAACCTCTAGTGTTTAAAGGCTCTTAGCCATCTCATACCACACAGAAGTCTGCTAACTAGAGGGTGTTTTCTTATGGACAAGCCCTCAGAGATCATGAGTGGTCGCTATGGTAGCAACGTAAGCCTTAAGCATGGATAGAGCGAGTTCTGCATCCAAACGCACTTTCAGGAGAGTATTGTCTGCACGGGGCAATGCTTTGGATCCTCACTTCGGGAGGAATACAAATCAGCAAAGAATCACCACTTTAAGGTATACAACCGCTTCAGGGGGGCATCCACAGCTGTATCGCATCGGAGACCAGTGGTTGTTGGTCTCGGTTTCCTCATCTTCCCGCATCTTGCAAAGTACTTAATGTAGCAAGCTGATGGGGGAACGCATATTTGCGCTTCGCTGGCCATCTGTGAGGTAAGGCGTCGAAGCCCGGTGGAGCTTGTTGGCATGGAGTGCCAGAGGCAATGATTCGTAGTCTCCAGGGAGGCAAACACATTCAGCTTCCTGAATACCTCCAAATTCCTCTGAACTGATTGAGGGTGGAGTCTCCATTCCCCTGTCCTGGCACCTGATGCTAGAGTAAACTTGATCTGCTGCTAAGGTCTTCTTTTTTCCATTCTTTTTCTTTCTTTCTTTGACGTCTGACAGAAAGGCTCTTAGAGCCAAAAGGACTACTAGCAGTTCCAGGCAATTTATGTGCCACACAGTTTGTACACCTTTCCAGATTTGAAACGATGGAGCTCTATTAAACAGGACTCCCCCTGTGTTGGACACATCTGTGGTGACAAATTTGCATCTGACCATCTTGGCGAGTATCACAATTTTCTGACGAAACTCTGTTTTCCTCAATAGCTAGCGTGGCTTAACAGCTATGCATAACTATGTGGCGAAGGTGACCGTGTTGCCAAGCATGATGAGGGACCCTCAGACTGAGCCAGAACTGGAGGGGTCTCATACGTAGATCGACTGTTTGACTGGGTTCATTGTGTGGCCTGTCATTCGTGCTGAGGCAAGGTAGAGTTCTCACATACTGAACAACAAAGATGAAAGGAGAATACCTTTCACCTTTTTTTCAATGGCAGGGCTCTCTCGATTTTGTGGAGTGGACTAAACGTATTAGTCGGTCATGTGTGCCGACATGGCAACCGTTTTGAGTTTCATTCTTAGGAAGGAAACTTACTAACTTGGCACCAACACACTCTTTTTCATCAGCTGACCATGTTCTTAAGGCTCAAATAAAAAACCTCAAGCAACTCAGGTTTAGAGGCCACTTTGTCCTGTTTCCCACCCTCGGGGGAAAAACAGCAAGCACCTCACCTGAGTGCATACATGTTTCACTAATGAGGGCCCAGCGAGCATCCCTTTCATCTTCCCCGAACATGTGTGCCATGTGCACCGAGTGTGAGGCACCAATCGTCATGTTCAGGCAAAGTCGGCAAAAAAACCCTCCTAAAATCTCTGTCCTCTATATCTCATCCTCTCGTGTCTTACTCATATGGTCCCTTTGGAGCTGTAGAGGAGCAAGCAGCAGGAGAGAAGAGCGGTTTCACTTTTCAGAATGAAAGTGAGCCGCTAGAGCCAAGCATTATGAGTTTCATACGCTCACATTTAATGCAATCAGTCTCTATTAGCACTGTTAGAGAACAGCGCTCAAGCCCGTCAGCCAGAGGGATGAAAAACATTCTGTCTTTACAAAGACGTGCTTTTCAGCAAGTGGCTCTTTTAGTTTTCTTCAAAATACTCTTTTAGGAGTGCAATTTTACCACACTACATACCTAGAAGAGTTTTTAAAGAAGTGCTTCTTTGCCGGCGCATTCAAGGAGAAGAGTAGGACTCGGTCCCGCTGATCAGTTGCAGATGCTCAGTAAAGCATTGGTCTGGGGTTCAAGTAGGACACTAGATTGCTAAGCTGTCCTGAAAAAGGAAAACTAATAATTTGAAGCTGGGACACCCACCCCCTTACGGGTTCTCCCACAGCATCAGCTTCTGACGCAGCATCAAAGTTACCTTCTTGAAAGGAAACACACACATGTAATATTTAGTATGACAGTAAAGCCCAGGATGTCCTCTTTAACATGTACCAGGACTTTAAACATTGGCGTGAATGATCTTAAGAGATATTAATAAAAATATCTGGTCACTGCAGTGGACAACAGTGTTATGAGGTGATCACAACAGTCACCCTCGATGGACCACATTCTCTCCTCCTACAGTGTTTGTAACCTGCTCAAGTCCCTTACAGCGCTGAACACAGATGCTCTCATGACAGGGGCGGCAGAGGGATGAAAAGATGCCCTCTGCGATGACTCTAGTGGGCGGCAGTGTGTTCACGGCTTCTGTGTGTTCGTGCCACTGGCGCAAAAACCTGCACAGAGTGGGAACAACTCCCACATCCAAACACAACACCTTGAAGGCGCTCTGTCATTATGCAGCATCAGCAATGCTTCTGTCTCCAACACTGATGATATATTTGTGTGCAAGAGCTTGTGTGGTACATGTGTTTGCCCCGCATAATAATCCTCTAGGTTTCAAAATTCTGATAGTAGGTTACTTTGTAGATCCAGAGGTTATAGATAAGAGAGTTCAGCATAAGTACTTCAATCCAAGCAACAACAAACAATTAGCACGCAAAGGGCTAGCTGTACATAAACATTTCAGTGTTTATTACTCAGTGCTATCAAAAATCAGCTTGTAAAAATGATCAGACAATGTAAGAAACCTGTGTTTAAATGAGATTTCAGATTATTCTCTAGTTTTGACGTCAAAACATAAACAGACATGTGCACAAGACTTCCGCACATTGGATGAGTCGGTAAGAACGTCAGTAAAGGTGTTTGCATGTTTATGACTTTACCCTGTAAAAGAAAATAATTTATGCCGTTTATATAACCACATATGTTGTTGGCTTATAAAAGCATAAAAGCACTCAGTGTGTTGACAGTCTCCTAAAAGTTATGGAAACATTCTGTCACATGATGAGAAATACAGCTTGGTCTCCATCTGTTGTTTTGTTACTATTAGCACGTTTGTAATAAATATTGGCCTCAAAAATATTTAGACACCTACGTCATGCTTAAAAATGCATGAATGTTATTAGATTACATAACAAAATATTAAACCAAGTGGCATTTGTTTTAAAGAAAGATATACACATGCAGTTTTTAAGCACAACATTTAAGAAAAAGAAGCTTGTTAGGTTTTTAATGATAAAACAATAGATATACTGTTCAAAATGAAGGCAAAAAGTATTTGGACAACTTGTGGTTGTAAAAACTAGTGTTGGGTTCGAGTCCACCTTAGTCAAGTCAGAGTCAAGTCTGAATCTTTAAACAATCGAGTCCGAGTTGAGTCCGAGTCCAAAAGGGGCTGAGTCGGACTAAAGACCGAGTCCATAGCAGGCCGAGTCCGAATGAATCTGTTCATGAGTCTATATTCAAATTGTAACCGTAAACTCAACATCAATATTTCATGCTTATTTTTAACTTCACAACTAAGAAAAAGAGTTTGTCAATATAAATGTAACAAAAACACCTCTATTGCATTTCATATATACATTTTATGATTAGTATCCTGCTGAACAGACTTCAAAGTGGTTTCAGAATGAAAGCATATGCTTTAGGTGTATGAAGACAAAACTGTCCTTCAACACAATTCGTATTGCGTTCTGTTGACATTTCAATTATTTGTTGCTTTTTCCCCTCCACTCAAACATAGACTAAAGAAAGTGAAATCTGCGTTAGTCATTACAACCAAGGTTTTTATATGTTTTGAATTTTGATTTAGTTTTTATTTCTTCTTCTTTCAATTTGTCAATTTAATTTAGTTTTATTTAAAATGATCCCTGTCTAAAGAAATAATAGTCTACACTGAGATTTCTTTCTGTATCTTTTTTCTCTATCTGCCGACTGATTTGGGAAAATACAGTACATACAAATGAGTCATCGCAGTAGTAATTATCACTCGCTGAGAAGTTCCGTCTCACGATTTGACTGCAAATGCTACATCCAAAAACACTGGAAAAGCCCACTGATAATATTAGGGCCATGTCATCACGGATATGATTTTCTAGTTAATTTGCAGGAAACCACACAATCCAGGGCAGTTCTGCGTGCAGCTCGTATACCTAAATCCCTGATGCATCCATGTGCATCTTTCAGCAGCTGCCGCAGAAGATTAAAAAAAAAAAAAAATTTATATTTGCTTGAGCGGCAGCCCTATTGGTCTGCAGTCAGTCTGAAATCTTTAAATACCAACCAAAGAAAATTTCATTGAGCTCTTCTTTAACCGCAAAAACATGGAGAATAATAATTCTGAGTCATAAATTTAACAGAATTGTCCTTCAAAAGTGTCAGAGATATAGGCTGAAAAAAGACGTGCATAAGTTACCCGGTGATTTACAATAAAATAAAATAAAAATGTCTTAACCAATAAAATTCATCCGTAACATGAAGTTTACCTTCATAAACAAACTCTGTCATCGAATAATACATTTATTTTATAGTCTATAATTATATTATAAACAAAACATTTCACTGCCCAAAATATCCTAATATTTATTGTGCATGGTTGAATGTTGTGAATGGTGGACAAATGCTGTAAAAGAATGTATTTTAAGCAGCTCGTCAATGCTTTGAAAATAGTCAATCAATAATAAATAGTTGCTGTTGATCTGTTTAGAGTTGCTGTCTGCTTTAGCAGTTTTTTCCCCCGACTATTTAACATGTTACACAGTTAATTCATCAAGCTATTATGGACCAGTTCAAGCTGACAACACTGCGTGGACCACAAGAGACTATAGAAGCCTACATGTGTAGATACATTACGCCTAAAAAGACTAAATATTCAATATTAATACTATTTAATATATATTTTTATTTCGATATGCTGTTTTTAGTAAACTGTGAGAACATGATGTGGGTGACTTGACTCAATTAAGTACTTGATTTTAAGTTTTTAACCACGATGAGTCTGAGTCCAAACTCGAGTACCCCAACTCTAGTAAAAACATTAGTGAAACATGTTAATGTGATAAAATTCAACTGTGGTTACACTACTAGGACACCTGTGTAAACTTGAAGAAATGACTTCAAACATCACTAAAAATCCTCTTGACACCATTTAAAAGTAATCATAAATATATCCCTTTGCGACCACTGTACCACTGTTATTGGACATGAATAAAACTTCTTCTAAACACTATTTCCTGAGTCTCTCACCAGAAATGGTATTTCTGGTGCAGTGCACGCACATAACTATTTTGTGTTCTGATTTGGTTTTATGCTGCGTCACTTTCCTCTGGGCCAAGAACAGATTAGCTGTTCTATTCCCAGATTACACAGCCACACAGATTAGGATTAACCCCATCCCGAACCTGAAAGGAAACAGATCGGAAGGGCCAGTCAATGGGATACCTTGAAATGGATCCTGAGCTGTTAGGTCATCACCTTTTACTGGGACAAATGATTAATAATAATAATTATAATAAGTTTAATTTATATAGCGCCTTTCCAGAGCTCAAGGACACTTTACACTAGTAACACAATAATACACAAACAAACAAAAACACAGTTCAGATAGCACAGTCATTGAGAGCGAATAGATAACACATTAAGATAAATAACACTTAGAAAACAGTGTTACTACTGTGCATTAGATGAATGGAGATTACTTTAATTTTGTTTTCACTCCAAATGTAAACTTTTTCAAAGTAAAACTGACAAGCAATTAATTGCATTCATCTAAAGTGTGTGTGTGTGTGCGTGTTTGGTCAAACTGAGTGTGAACCATTTAATTTTATTTAATTGCAGAATGAGCAAAAAAAAATATGCTTTGGATTTAGCCAAAAAAACATATTTTGTACACCAGTGCTGGTAAAAATGTATTTTTAATAGACTCCCACATTATTTTTTCAAACAATACTTTGTTTTCTTTTTAAAAACACATAGAAAATATATATATATATATATATATATATATATTCTGAGATGATATTCTTCTCATCACAATTGTACAGAGTGGTTATCTGAGTTACCGTAGACTTTGTCAGTTCGAACCAGTCTGGCCATTCTCTGTTGACCTCTCTCATCAACAAGGCGTTTCCGTCCACAGAACTGCCGCTCACTGGATGTTTTTTGTTTTTGGCACCATTCGGAGTAAATCCTAGAGACTGTTGTGTGTGAAAATCCCAGGAGATCAGCAGTTACAGAAATACTCAAACCAGCCCATCTGGCACCAACACTCATCCATGCGATTATCTAATCAGCCAATCGTGTGGCAGCAGTGCAATGCATAAAATCATGCAGATATGGGTCAGGAGCTTCAGTTAATGTTCACATCAACCATCAGAATGGGGAAAAAATTTTATCTCAGTGATTTGGACCATGGCATGATTTATATTATCCAAAGTTATATCCAATTTTACAACTTTGTTACCATGACCATGTAACGCTGTAAACCTTAAAAACCTAAAATGACCGTAAAAATGACACTTTACAGCTCAACAAATAAACAAGTTTTAAACTGTGTTCAAAAACTTGCGAAATATTTACTTTTGTACTAGAAAGTAAATCTTACTAGTCATTTCATTTTTCAGAAAACTGTCTCATGAATCACACACTATATAGGCAGCCATTTGTTGTTGATAATTATAATTTTTTTATATATATTTTGCACTTTATTTATGAGTTGGTAGTCTGGGACTGAATCTGAGTGTGTGATCATTGTTAATACTGTAAATCCTCTTTCCTTTAATAAGGACAGTTAATTACCTGACATTGCCTGTTACACCGTCTGGTGGGATGAACATGCCAAGCTTTCAGGCATGGACTGTTTGGGTCACGTCGGTGTCTGGCAGTCATGCGACGATGAGGCACGTGCCCGTTGAGATAAACAAGTCTGGATTTTGGAAGTGGGTCAGATCAGCCAACAAACACATACAAACACAAACAAACAAACACAGCTGGGCTCAGACACAATTGTCTGGGGCAACCCCTTCTGCTCGCCTCTGTCACCATTCACTGTTTGTATCAACCTGATACCTTTAAAACACAACTTTGTTTCCAGGTGCACTGATATGAAAAGCCTGTGCCCTTACTCTTGAAAGTTGCATAAAAATACTGTAAACAGCCAATCAGATTAGCACTTACTACATCAAAAAAAGTGTTTTCCAGTTTGTTTGTTTTTTTGTTGTTTTGTTGCGCAATGTGTCTTTAACAACAACAATTTAATTACAGGTCTCTCTAGGACAAAGGAACACAAGTAACTTTTCTCTAACCACTAACAAAGGTAAACCAACTAGCAAGGCTAAGCAAATACCATACTAACCCAGTGAACATGTGGATAAAGCATTCTTTACACTATTTATGATTGATAGTATGTAAGTATGTAGTATGATAGTAGTAAAAATCTTGACAAGGTCCTTAGGTACTATTAAGTTGGCAAAAATGTTCACCTATAAGACATGTGCTACAGTACTGCACATATCCAGCCGTCTCGCTTCACTGCAGCAGTTCATGCATCCATCTGGGGTTGCACTTTCGGCAGTCTAAACACTTTAATATCCATTAGTTTCAGGCATCCAGGGAACATCCAGTCATCAAACAACATGGTCCACATTTTAATAAAATTTACAATCGTATTAAAAGTTAATAAGGTTAATCATCTTAGTCACTATGAATGAAGCGCCTCTTGCTGTTGTTTTGAATGAGTTTGACAACTAGCCTGGAAATGTTCAAGGGACAAAGAGGTCACTTCCTTAAACTGATGAACAGTCCTTGAAATGGTCCATACGTAGCTAACGTTCTCTGTTTATGTCATATAATATTGTCCTTGTATGGCTAGAATCTGACAGACATCACTGATGTACCTTCAAAATGTGTGTTTTGACATTTAAAAGCATCATTCATTAGTCGCTGCTTGAAACCCAGTGTATCATATCGTATTATCTACACACATTGGCGTACAAATAAAACTTCGACTTTTTAATAGATCCCTGAGTCGGCCTCTTTTATAATGGTTGATAATATGTGTACCCAGCCTTCGTCGTGTCTGCCAGAGCGGGCTGACTCAGAACAGCATCTCTCCGTGTGAAAAGAGTGCAGACAATAAAGTGTCATCCATTAGTTTTTTACCTTTTCAGCTCTCCGCACTTGTACCGGCCCTCAAAGCCGGTTCTTTTGTTATCAGTCCAGTGACTCAATGTGCAGTATGGTTGTAAGATCAAGACAGATTTGTGCCACTGAAATGTGCATGATGCTCTATAAACTGATTAAAAGGGTTGTTGGACTGATGTTTGTTTTTACTTTTGTCCATTTCAAGCCACGTCTGCCTATAGGGAGATCAATACAGTTCCTTTTAGTTCCTGTAAAGAGAGAAACACAAAAAAGTGTGTTCTTTATGTGTTAATGGAGACTTTGTGAAGAATGACTTGAAGGGTGAGGGAACTCGCTCTTTTTCTCTCTTTCTCTCTTTCTGCCACCGCCTTATCCCAGATCTTTTCTATCTCTCTCAGTTTCTTAACTCACAATGGGAAGAAAATGAAAAACCTAATACAAAATTAATTACATTCAGAGGCTAATTCACTCTCTGATGAGTTCTTCGTAATGCTCTTTGAGAAAGAGAGAGAGCTGGTAATGATTCAGATGGATCTTTGGAATATTGAATGAGCTCCAGTTAATCTGAAATTTGCCCAGGACAATGAAGAATACAGTATGTCATAGGGCCGGTACTAGCATGCAGTCTTAGGTGGGGCATATTGACATTTAGGGTGGGCAATAGGTTCTCTTTTCATCTGACCGCCATCTGACTGTGACAAGTAAAATCTAGAGGGGCAATGCCTCCTCCTTAGACCCAACCGTGCCATGTCAGTTTACCATGGAGGTTCTCTGTTCTCAAGAAAGATCTGATGAATAACATGACCAAAAGAAAAAGAGTTTAAAGCCATGTTTATCAACAAGATGGACGTAGGGACTTCATCTTAATCTGATTAAAGCGAAGGATGTCCACAATCTAAATTGTAGTCCTCAGAATGGATGTGTTGCGTGGATAATGAAGACCATGTCACAGGGCTAGTACTAGGATGCGATATTTGGGGGGGCATATTAACATTTAGGGTGGGCAATAGGTTCTTTTTTCACCTGACCGCCATCCAACTGTGGGAGCACAAGGAAAATCTAGGGGGCAATGCCCCCTCCTTAGAGCCAGCCATGCCATGTCAGTTTACCATGGAGGTTCTCTGTTCACAAGAAAGATCTCATGATTAACATGACCAAAAAAAAGAGTTTAAAGCCATGTTCATCAACAAGATCTCATTAAAGACATAACCATCAAATCTGTAAAAATGGATGGAAAAGCATGTCCACAATCTAAACTGTAGTTGTGTGGATGTTCATTTTAGTATCTAATTAGATTTTTTACATTTTTAGCAGAAATGTGGGTGGTGCTTGCTACTGGTGCTATTCCCACTGGTGTGAATGAGAGCAATTGTACGTTTCACTACCCTGTCGGCTAGTGTCGTTGTACCATAGTCATTGGCCAGGCGATCGCTCTACTCCCCCTTCCCGATAACCAGCAGAATGTCCCTAGGTAACTATAGATAAACAGTTTATACTACCTTAAAGTAAATTCATATGCAACAAACAGTCAGTTGAGCATTTCCAGAAAACCTTTGCGTAACTAAAGGTGAAATAAGAAAACAAGCAGGTAAGCAAAGAAATGTAAGTAGGTCATTAATAAAGACCTATATACAGCCTACTGAAAGTCTACTGAATGTTTGTTGAAACACTGTTTACTAGCTATAGCAAGTCAGTTGATAATTCACTTATAGTCAATTGAATATCTGTAGGGGGACCATCAAAATAAAGTGTTACCATTATAATATATATAGTATATATGCTTCCATTTTTAGAACACAAAGACATTTTTGTTCTTGAATGAAATTGATGCTTCTTTCACAAAGGAAGCATTAAATTGATCAAAATTACTGCCAAAGTCATTAAATGCAAATTATTATTACGGTTTGAAATAACTGTTTTAATTTTTTCTTTATGCGTGATGGCAAACATTTACTTTGTCACCTATTCCTTACAAAAGCATTCTAAAGTGCCAATTTGGTACTTAAGAACATTTTCTTATTATTAGAACAATTGAAAATGGTTGCGCTACCATGCTGAAATCACAATACAGTGGGATTTTTCCCCATTTGCTGAGGTATTGAGTTCTTACAAGCTGCTTTACACTTGCAAGTCAAATTTTGGTTTAAAAATAGCAAAAAGAAACACATTTCTACTGAAATTCTATTTTCTCCTAAAGTCTATTGTTTTAGAGAGATGAAGGCTATTTCATGCATTACTGTTTTGAAAAAAGAATCTCTTACCAGGATAGAGAGGGAAGTGGTGTGGTAAATCACACTCGTTTGAGAAACAGACTCCTCACATGTCCTAAACTAGCAGCTTCTAAATGCCAAAGACCTGCATTGCTGCAAGAGGATTCTTGGACAAACAGAAACTTCTAAGTATACAACATTTATTTAAATAGATATAGCCATTTGTAACATTCGAAATGTCTCTAAATCATCTCCAAACTACATAAAGTGCATTGTGTCTGAAACACATTCCTATTTCAGGTTTATTCTCATTCACATGATTTTGGCTATTAAGTTAACATACTAAAATAATGCAATATCATAGAGGAGGAAATGTATCCTCTGTGATATTACAGCAATTATCCAGATATGGAATGAGATTATTATGCAAACTGTTATCAACTCCTACATGCCAACTGAATAAAGTAAGGCAAAAATAAACATTTCACACAGTGTTTAGTGAAAGATATAATTGATTCAAACACTAAAAGTGGCTGTTCTGTATATGTATTATTGTATTACAGTTGTAATAATAAAGTCTTAATTAACATTAAGGTTATTTAACATATTGAGATATTATTATTACGTAAATTGTAGCATTATGTTTTATGATTTCTCATCGCTTCTTTATATAACATCCATCTTTTGCGCACTTTTGGCCTCTTGCGGGTGAGGCTTTTTAGACAGATAAACAGCAGCACAAGGCAGGGAAGTACAGTACAGCACCATGAGTGAGAGTGTTACCCACTGGGACAGTTTATTTTGAACAAGAGTGGCGAACGGTTACAGAACTTAACGCGGGAGTACAATACTGAACTGATGCAGATTGATAGAATCCGTCTGTGTGCGCGAAGGTGCGAGGAACTGGACGGCGGGGAAAAAAAATTATGTTCAATGAAAAGTCAAAGAAGATTGCGATGTATGTAATTGTAACTATATCAAATATTATTAATAAAAAATGGGAACTCATTGCGTGGTCACTTTTTGCTTCCATATTTTGAATTTTTGGGATATTTTTGTCAATTTTGGTGGCATTTTTGCACCGAGTCCCCATTAATTTCCGACGCTACTGGCACTGTATCTTACTAAGGTATTTAAAAGTTTCTTTGAGACATATAGTAGCAAGTAAACAAGATATCCCCACATACATGTTTAACAACATTGTGTAAATGTTTGACAGTTAAAACATTGCCTACCTTAAAAACAAGTTAAGTTTGATCAGTGGTTAAATGTGTTCAGACGGTTCCCTCGTACCTGAATGAACGGCTCCTTTCCAGAATAAAATGAAATATGCAGAAAATCACAGTATCTTGTAGTGACAGGGCAGAAAATCTTGTAGAAGCTAGAGAAGAGAGGGCACCGGCGGCAGTTTATGAGAGCTGCTGTGCTCATGATGATGCTGTGCCTTGCGGGCTTCCGTCGTGCTATGCACAGTGCATTCTAGTATATAAACAGATTTAGCACGTATAAATTTCTTCTTCCCAAAAATTCAGAAATATTATGTTGTTTTTTTATACTTTGAAATTGTGGTAAAAATAAATGTAGCAAAGTTGAATTCTTCATTTTTAATCAACTCATGTAAAAGTACTATTATTCATTTATACTTAAAGTAGAAAAATGTAAAAGAAATTTACTCAAGTACTGTAACGAGAGTAGTTGTAATTCGTTACTTTCCACCTCTGCTAGTAGGCATTGCACATCAGCGCAACGACGTGATGGTATACGGCTCCCATAGCATCAGCTTCTGACGCAGCGTTGAAGTTACCTTCTTGAAAGGGAAGGTCTTGGTTACTACAAAACCATGGTTCCCTGAAAGGAGGAAACGAGACACTGCCTAGCCTTGCTGCAGATATTGATTTTTCATTGTTATGGGATGAGAGATACGCTTTCCCTCCCTTTCTGTGCTCACTATGACATCAGCATAGACAGGGAGCCAAGCTTCACCGGCCAATCAAATTGTCGTGATGGTATAGGGTTTCAAGGTCACTGCCCACTTTAGGGAAACAGGGTTAAATAGTAACCGAGACGTTTAATCAGGCATGAAATGCTGACAATTTGTAGTGACTAAAAATGGTATTAAATTAGAAAAATGCATAATAGAAGCATTTACAATAGTTGTCTCCAATATATTTACATTTTCAAGAAGTTTTTAGCCCTGTTTATGATCTAAATTTATTAACTGAATGTCAAAAACTTGGAAAACTTTGTGAAAAAAACTTTGTGAACTCTAAAATACATTTTTACAAAATATCGAGGCAGTGTGACACCACACCAGACAAGACAGAGTGAAATATTACTCACACGTCTTGTTCACTGGACACTGTCTGCTGTGATATTCTGCGGTTGTCATGGTAATACCATCACCCAATCGCTTCTAAAAAGTAGATCATTCTGCTTTAACACTTCCTGTCCTTGTCAATTATGGCACGTGGCATATTAAAACCACAAAAAAACAGTCCCAGCTTCCTCCTTCAGTGGGCACGCTGCAGTGTTTGCCTGCCTTAGTTTCTGCACATCCTCTGCCAAACCAACTACCATTTTAACATTTCAGGGCATTTTAAAAGATTCAGACTTAAAACAGATGCTATTAGGCTACCATCTGGAATAAAACTATAACTTTAATGTCCTAAGTTGCCCTTATTGAGAAGTTGTTGGTATGAAAATCAATATCTGTGAAGAAAACAGCCCCCACTGATATAACAATATAGGTTATTAAAGGGGATGTGTGTAATACTTTTGGTGTTAAACTACCTTCTCTTATGCATGGATGTGGCATAATGTTTATATCTTGAGATATTTGCAGACTTCCACTCTTTCAGGCCTATAGATCCTACGTGTTAGTGGGTTAGACTGTGTGTATACTGTATATAGTATGTGTGTGTGTTTGCTGTGTGGATCTATAGATATGTTATCATCTCTTCTGCCATTATCAGTCTCCACCCATGTGTGTTATTGGTGCATTTTATTCCTGTGCTTCTGCCTTTCTTTATGTTAAAGTACACACTGTATCCTGACCGAGTGACACTATAGGATGTGTTTCCTGCTCTCTCTCTCTCTCTCTCTCTCTCTCTCTCTGAAAGAGAACACACTGTTCTCTTTTTCTATTATTTTTGTCTGACCACTGCATTTTTCCTTTTGCAGTGTTTTAGTCCATCAAGGCCATTTTTGTTTAGCTGGTGATACAAGACAGAAATCCCAATTATCATTTATTCTTGTTATATAAAGTAACTGTATTCCACTACAGTTACAATTTAAATAATTGGTAATTAGAATACAGTTACATTCAAAAAGTATTTTGATTACTGAAGAGATTACTTTGCATTTTATTGTCATTTGTTTCATTTAATATTTAGTCCTTTCAGATGGAAAACATTTATACATATAAATGATGTGATTCAAAGTGCATTTGAACAGTGGTGAAACACTTTCTTATGATGTGTTACATTCATACGAGCAGACAGAGAAGTAAGTTTGAAGTAAGTTTGGAGCAGAAGAAACAGAAATAAACCTTGTGTAAATTGTCAGCTTTACGCTAAGCTAAAATGCTATTGCTAGAGATTTTACATGCACATTTTACCAGACACGATCATATTTTGTTTAATCAAGAAAATTCACGTTGGATCATAATTAATTTTTTTCTAGTAAGACCTTTGATATTAGGGCAAAAATCATATTCTTGATGATAATGTTTTTATTGTTTTCCTGTAAAAATATCTAAAAATCCTTAAAACAAGATCAGTTTGATTCATCTTGTTTTAGAAACAACACTGCATAAGATATTTCAGTTTTTCAGAGAATGTATTTTTAACATGTGTATTTTGTCTTACTGTACTGACAGAGTTTTTATAGTCAAAACAAGTGAAAAAATCTAGCAGTGCTGAAGAAGTAATCCAAAGTATTTAGAATACGTTACTGACCTTGAGTAATCTAACGAAATACATTACAAATTACATTTTACAGCATGTATTCTGTAATCTGTAGTGGAATACGTTTAAAAAGTAACCCTCCCAACCATATATATATATATATATATATATACTGTATATACATGTATACATATATTTTAATGCTATTATTTTTAACTTATTAATAATATAGTTTAAATGATTACATGTTATTACATTATAGCATTTCTGATATAAATATATTAATTCTTTTTAAATTGGTGGTAACATGGTGGTAATATTGTCAAAATATATAATATACATATCTAATATAATTATCAAAATTAACTTTTTAATATTTTAATTACTATAATTGTATTATCATTTTCATTATTAGTGTGTATATTTAATTAAATAGCATTATGTTTTTTTACCATTATTTTCCCCCAGTATATGTTTCTTCAACTTCAGGCACTTTTATCACTGTAGATTTCTAGAAAGTAAAGTCTGGTTACAGCATTTTTCAAACTCTCACTATATATATTTTATTCTTGTCCATTAACAATGTCCAACATTGTGTGTTCATTCTTCACAGGAGATTTATATCTTTTTTTTTGTCATTTTTTAGGAAAGTGAAAATTCCTACCACAGTGTCATTTCTAGCACATCTCAAATTCTGTATTGTGTTCAATAGAATTCTGTGGTGGAAAAACAGTAACGCTGATGAAAGTGACATTTGTAAAGTTTTTTAAATAAAATGGCAGACTCTTTTGTCTTGCTAATACTAATTTCATCCTCGCTAACATTTTAAGTATCCTTACACACAATTAAATACAATTTTCACACTTTTTGTATATCTTGGAAAAATGGCAGCTTAATCTGAAATGACGCCCAATGAAAATATTCTGCTCACATGTGATTTTTGACTTGATTTTTTTTTCTTTGTTTTCTTCTAACATCACTTCTCTCATATTTCATCTCAAGCATGCTCTTCACTGACACTTTTGTCAACTTGGTTAACAAGTACACAGATGTTTGAAAAAACTTTATTAGAGGCTAAATTGTTTGGTGTGGTGGAAATGAAGGCATAACTGTGGGACAATTTTTATAAAAAAAAAAAAAAAACAATCATTTTCACTCAAATATTGAAATGGTTTATGTTTATTTCACTCTTTATTTAGATGATCATAGTATAACTAATAATTTGTATTTTTATTATGGATTTTCAGAGTTTAATATTAAAAATCTGGTCCGGGACAAGGCTAAACCTGTAAAATCTATACATAAAAGGCATTTGAAAAGTACCAAAAATAAATGATGAAAGCCTGGTAAAAAGTTTCCAAGTCACTTTTAATGTGACCTTCATAATAAAAAAAAAAAAAAAAAAAAAAAAAAATCAACCCTTGGGACATGAAATGTGAAACTGGCTGAAGTTGAGGAAACACCTATATACATATATATATATATACATACATACATACATACACATACATTGTAGTCATGTGCTGGTTACATGATGGAAACCACTTTATTGCAATACTGACCTCTAAGGCCACTGACTTCATTTCCATGTACTTGACCTGTTAATTCAAGACGGATTATAACGGATATGAATCGCACTACTGACCGAAACATTGACCTCTAGGCTGGCCTTTCACTTAGCACTCATTATGTGATTATGTTTTCTTTGAATATGAAGTTTCACATGGGTCAAGTCAGTATGTACTAAATAGAAGCTCAGCACAAAGTCACGTCATGTTGTGTAAGTATTTGCGTAGATAATTAAGCATGTTTATAGGCCAGTGGAGAAGAACAAAAGCTGGAATGTTTGACAGACATCTCCTGTGACATCTTTACATGACTTCAAGTGAACCATAAATCCATTATCAATTTTATAATCTACAATATTTTCACGTGCCATATGTCAATTTTATTTTAAAGGGATTGGTCACCACAAAAATGACAATATTCTGTCATTTACGCACCCTCGAGTTGTTTCTTCTTTCCTCTGAAGAATATAAAAATAAGATGTTAGGCAAAATATTAGCCTCAGTCACTATTCACTTTAATTGTATGAACAAAGGATGCAATTAAAGTGAATGGTGACTGAAATTAACATTCTTACATCTCCTTTTGTGCTTCCATGGAGGAAAAAAAGTCATGCAGCTTTAGAACAACATGAGGGTGAGTAATTATGGCAGATTCTTGATTTTTAGGTGAACTATCCCTTTCGTTTTTAGTCATGATAAAGGTACAGAAGTCTTCATTTTAGCTGATACTCAAAACAATAAAACAAAATCAAGCCATAATTATTTGTTTTATTCATTTATTTCAAGAAAACATAAGGCTACATACATTTAAGAAAGATAGCTTTTAACCAAACCCAGTTCAATATCGACAATAAGACTTTAAAATATTTGTACTCAGAATAATCTGTGAAACAAGACTCTTGTTCTAACAAATCACCAAAGGATAGAAAGGAAAACTGTTCAGTAGAAAGATAACAGTTTGCTTGTCACGTTTGTAGTGATAACTGAATGTGCGTATCTCTTTGTAGGTTGGTATTCTTTACAACCAAGCTATTTTTTAATAAAAAAGGTCTGTTAAACGGTCATTGTATTTGTTTGACCTGCAAACATTTTACAGTGGACCAGCGGAGGAGAAAAAAACTTGAGGGACAAGCTAAATGTTGTTACTGTGAGTCTACGAGGTCTTTTGGTGTTTTCGAGGTGAGAAACACTACATGCACAATCCACAATTCTTGTGACAGATAAGTAAATAGAAACAACAACTTTGAACATCAAACTTGCTCTAATATAATTCTCTGGTGCTTTCAAAATGTAAGCGATGTTTTTAGCCACACCGTTAACTTCCTGTCCAAGTATCACTGTTCTCAGAACTGTGGATTATGTCTTTGAAAGAACAGCTTGCAGTTCACTAAGAGATAAGAAACCTGTAAAAAGTCTATGAAACACTTTAAACAGGGACATTTTCAGCAGAGACCACTGAATGTGTGAAAAATACTTAGACCTTTTAGTTTTACTGTAACAAATGAAGACATATAAAGCTGAAGTGTGTAATTTCGGCATCACCAAACGACTTTTTGAAACTCACAGTTCTTACAATCATAAAAAAATTTTTTTAAAAAACATTGAACTGCAAAGTCTGTCTAAAAGGTTTAATACCAAGTTATGGAAATGCCACTGAAAATAGGCAAACTGCAGTTTCTGTAAAGACTAAACTCAATGCAACACAAGTTAGCGAGGAAAAGTGACGTAGTCGAAAACTTTGTCGTAAAAGTGAGGTAGAAACACTGCATATGTAAACCAGAACACTGAATACAGATCATTTCTAACCAACAGAGGGAAAACACCATTCATCACTGACATTTCCAGTCTGATCTCATGAAAACCGCACGACTGTGGTGACATTTTTTCTAAATGATTACGCGATACATTACACGTATCACGGCAGTTCCGAGGCGAAATGTCCAAAGTGTGGTGCTAAACGTGAGTTAAAGAGCACCTATTATGGTTTTTCAAATATTACCTTTCATGTAGTGTGTTATATAGCTGCTTGTGAATGTAAAAAAGTCTGCAAATTTCAAAAATCAAAGTGTCCGACCAATGGGGTTATTGACTCCCAAAAGAAAGAACCGATTCTGAACACCTGAAACGAGTCGGTAGTAATTCCAGACTTACTTCCTGTACTAACCTATGTAATTTGGTAACAAAAAACCTGCCTCTGGTCTTCATTGGCTGCTCGCGAACAGCTTTGACCCGCCCTCAAACACTACACTAAGCGGTAGACCAATCACAACAAACTGGGACATCTGACCAATCAGAGCAGAGTAGGCTCTCTGAAAGGAGGAGTTTAGAATGAATCCTTTAGAACGGATCATTGACGAGTCGTTTTTGACACTGGGAAATAAAGGTAAAGCTGCAGTTTAAATTACGAGCAAATTAAAGTGTTTTTTGACCATGGATGCATGTAAATCTATTGTATGAGACTTTTAAAACAAAATTAGGCACGTTTAAAATCCATAATAGGTGCTCTTTAAATAAGGTTAATGCTCTATTGAGTTTTAGATAGACAAAAACGACCTCCCTACCGTAAACCTTAAACCTAAACCTAACCGACAGTGTCATAAAAAGCAAATGAAAATGAACGAGATGAAAAATGCAATTGCTGAAGCGACCACGTCAATTCACAATTTGTGGAGCTTATTTTTCACTTTCACCTCACGTTGACTCGCGTGCGCTGCGGGACTCGTATACTAGTCTACTGCGTGTGAACAAGCTTGTAAATGCAGTTGGTCATGCGCTATTATGATGAATGTTCTGATGCGATATCATTGTGTGAGGGAAAAGGGTGAAAAGTGTTTATGTACTGATCATCTGCAGTTTTACTCGTGATTTGTGTGAAAGTGAATAAAAGTCGTTGTTTTAGCGCCTCTAGTGTTCATTTCACCAGGAAATTGCGCGACAAGTACAACGAGCCACGTAACAATCATTTTACAAAACATGTAGATATAGTAACATGATTCTGTGAGATCAGGTTGAACATTTTCAGGAAAAATCTTGACTAGCAACTTAATGCGCCCTCAATTTGCGTCAGCACTAGAACCTTCAAGAATGTGGTCAGGATTAGAATGAACATCTCTCCTTTGAACAAATTTCTCATAAAGTTCGTGAACTGAAGAAAACAGCGAATGTCTAACTACCTGACACATTTCTATAATATCTGGTAGTGTGTTGGACAGCGGATTAAAACAGTACGGAGGAGAAACCAAGTTACATGACCCACTAGTGCCCTTAGAAACAGAACCATGCAAAATTCAGAATAAAATCACATGACGTGGGCCGCTACATTTTCCTTATGAACTCAAACAGCCCATGTGACATTCCAACAGAACACAAAACATTCCACAATTCAAAGACTTCCAATTTCCCGACTGTGAGACCAAGTACAATGTGAATGTCACATCTATTCTGATGCCTTTTTTGATGTCTCGACTGAAAAGGACAATGTGAAGTTCGTCAGATATATGACAACCAACTTATCACAATAGATTAAAATTAACAGCCAAGTTATTTGATCCCTTACCAAATCATTATTAACACATCGACTGCCAAGTCAACATAGAAAATAACATAAAATATCTGGTTAAACTGCATTAGTACAGAAAATAGTCATAATATTCAAACCTGATCTGAGGGGGCCCGGGTAGCTCAGTGGTAAAAGATGCTGGCTACCACCCCTGGAGTTCGCTAGTTCGCTAGTTCGAATCCCAGGGCGTGCTGAGTGACTCCAGCCAGGTCTCCTAAGCAACCAAACTGGCCCGGTTGCTAGGGAGGGTAGAGTCACATGGGGTAACCTCCTTGTGGTCCCTATAATGTGGTTCGTTCTCAGTGGGGTGCGTGGTGAGTTGAGCATGGTTGCCGCGGTGGATGGCGAGAAGCCTCCTCACGTGCTATGTCTCCACGGCAACGCGCTCAACAAGCCACGTGATAAGATGCGCGGGTTGACGGTCTCAGACGCGGGGGCAACTGGGATTCATCCTCCACCACCCGGACTGAGGCGAATCACTATGCGACCACGAGGACTTAAAAGCACATTGGGAATTGGGCATTCAAAACTGGGAGAAAAAATCTTGTGTGTCTGAAAATTGAACTTCTGAATAGAATGAAACAACTCTATTCACCTGAACTGCAGCTAGGTTACTTGATCTTTTTTCAAACTAATAACTTTTAGAACGCTCACATACAACTTGGAAAATGCTTTGTTTAAAGAATTCTGACGGGTCTTTTAAAACATTAAAAACACAAAACCATGGAAATAAAATACGGTGACATTACAGATAAAACAACATAATTATAAAATCATTCATGAAAATAAAATAATGAAAACCATCTAATCCACTTGCTTTTAGAAAACAAAATAAGGCACAAAGGTTGTTTTTGAAAGAGAGTGCTGTTGCTCGAGTCAGAAACATTCACACCTACGAATACGAGAGACAGGGTCACTATGTACCCAAATATTCACATTATATAGGTCACAGTATGCCTTCATTGTTGCAAACTTTATAGTAATCTTCTTCTAAGGGACATTGTAGGACATTCTAGAACATTCCGAAAAAATTATTTCACTCCTACAACAGTATGTATAGTGTCTAGTAAACCCTTTAGAAAGAAAACGGCAAATATGTAGTTTTCACAGAGGTGCAGACAGGATATGTTTGTTTGAGTACATAGTGCAACATGTCTTTCTAAATCTGCTCTGAAACAACAGCACGCGGTCACACCAGAGAACAAGAGGGACCTAAAGTCATTGTTGGTAAGACTTGAGGATGAAAAGAGGTTTTACATTGTGTTTTATGCCCATTGTGTGTTTGGGGTTCCTTTGGCGGATTCTGTAACAAAATGAATCGGATCCAAAAGTAGAAAAATAGCCTGTTTATAAATATGCCTGCATAGCTTTTCAATGTGATGAGTGAGTAATACAGATAATGAGTCCAGGTCACATCTGCTATTTAGAAGCAATCATGAAATAAAAATTCACAGTTTCAAGATCGGCTGTCCCTTTTTATTTTCCATTTGCGTGTAATTCCGTATTTCACCACTCTGCAAACCTGTAGTGAGACAGCAAAACAGAGAACAATTAGTCAAATGTACATATTCACATTTACTCGTTTCTTTTTGATTGCAAAAGCTTACTGAAAATGACATTTTCGGAAGAAAACTTGAGTGGCGTTTGCCTGCGCAAAACTCGCCACTACGGTGCTAGGGTGGTGTGAGTGGCTGCCAGGTGGTTGCTATGTGGTTACACTATGGGGTTCCTTTTTCACCTATTTTATCATTCAAAGCATGTAATTTGAAAATCAGATCGCTTTGAAAAGTAAAAGCACACCTCAAGCCACGTGATTTCAGGTATCCTTCATCTCTGTAGCACAAACAGTGCGGGACGAGTAATGCACTAAATTTTAATACTTAGGCCAGAAACATACTATACGCAAGTATGCGTATGCAAATGCAAGCACTTGGCCAACACACTGCCAACACACAGTCCGGTTGTGCATGCTTAACGTGTGTTATTGCGTTACTGTGGCAGTAACAAACCTCAGGACTCAAGGGGGCGATAGAGTTACCGTTAAAAATCTGTGCCATTAAACTGGATGTGTTATTATTCAGGTACGTTGACACTCTAAAGAGAAAACTCACAGTACAAGCAAACAGTTCACACTAATGTTCGCAATAGCGGTCCTTGTGACGACATTGAGAATGCAACGCGCACTTGCGCTGTGTTTTGATTTGCGGTCTTGGACATTTTGAAACGCAACTATTCACGAATTCAAGCTTGTGTAACTAGAAGCGTTTGCGTTCACATCCTTGCATATAGTCTGTTTTGGCCTTTAGTGTTTACGGATTGGAACAAACCTATAACCGCAAATATGAGCAATAATAATAGTGATGCTTGCTTATGTGAAAACAAAATAATTCATTTATCTTACAGTCACTGTATCTAATATTGTTGGCAATCAGTGTGCGAAATAACCATACTAGACAGAGTCATACTCAAAGTTTACACTGCAAACTGATGAAATTGATTGTCGAGACCAGCCCCAATAACATCAGGGTGTTGTTGGGCATGAAGCCCGAGTCAGCAGAAAATCAACCAGAGCAGCAAAGCATGCAGAATACTGTGGTAAATTTAACCACACTGTGTTGAAACAACAGCAAAAGCAGAGACTGTGTAACTGAATGTGTGGGTTTGCTTTAAAAAAACCAGGTGTTAACTTGTTCTCATTCAACACACCTGTGAATGTACTATGAGGGAAACAAAATTTATAAGCTATATATTCCATTAAACTGAAGCATCTCTATTAATTAGAGGCAGACCGATATATCGATTTTACCAATTAATCCGTACCGATAGTTGCTTTTTGAAACTATCGGTTAACAGAAAAAATATATGCCGATAGTTACCGATATTTCATTTGAATTTCTTATCAATAAACCTCATCTGGTGAATCTATAGGCTGTAAAAAGCTTCATTTGGTAAATACTCTCATGTAGAGAATTGTAACGGAGCCAAATCTCTGTAATTACATAAGAGTCCCCGGTGTAATTTGGGCTTGTTTACAGTAGAAAGTCCCGCATTATGCACCAAATCTTAATTTCTCTGGTTATTATTGGGATTTTGGTTGCACAAACTGCTTTTGGGATTTTATTAATTTTGCTGCGTCAATGTCGGTGCCCTTTACAGTAAGGAAAGTATAAATGTTTTTATTATTATATAGATCGATTAAAAAAAATAATAACTATCGGCCGATTAATCGGTTAACAGCCTTCTCCACCACCTTAGTTATCGGTATCTGTAAAATCCACTATCAGTTGCCCTTTACTATTAATGCCAATATCTAGAGAGCAGGTTGGCCGATGACTGATATAATGCTGATTTTATGTAATACGAATTAATGATAAAAATAAATATCTGAATTTCAATAAATGCATAAACTATTTACAAGGCTGTCTGTATATTTTGGAAATGACACTACATGGAATGACTACTTCTCTTAATCAGCCAATCGGACACAGGTTGATGCCGATAATCTCAAAATCGTCGTCAGCCTGGCCGATTTATCTATCACCACTTCAACTTGGTTTTATGACAAGTGGTAATAATAGTTCAAGTCTGCAAAAACTTTTACTCCCATCGAGTTTTTTTCCCCCAACTTTAACCACTAACCCAAACCTAAACCCAACCATGATTTAAATGGCAAAATCCCTGCTGTGAGCCAATAAAAATAGAGAATCATCTGGATTTTGAACAAGACTTCTTAAGATATTTTCTTAAGTTTAACCCCTAACTCAAACCATGATTTTAATAGGAAAATAACTTTTGTGTACCACAGAAGAAAGCATCGAGGTTTGGAAGGAGACGAGGGAATCGTATTACAGGTTATTGACATACGTCAGTTGATTGCATAAATAAATATGGAACGAGTTACCAAATTTGTTTAGACGTTTCCTTAAAATAGTGGAGGATAGCTAAAATTTGATGACTGCATTGCACTGATTTGAAATTCTGTTTGTTGATTGGTTGGTCTCTATGGAAATTAACGTCGTACCTTTTCATACGAGCCAAGTCATACAATATCTTACGATTTTCACCATCACGAGTTGTTACAAGACCGTCGTGTTGCACCTTTCTCTATTTTTGGATTGGTTGAATAATCAAGTTACACATTCCTATATTAGTCCTTATGTTTTTGTATTTCATTTCTGTGTTGAATGCCTCGCTTTTTTTTCTAATATGAGGCGCGAGTGTTCGGACAGCTGATGAGTGGATGATTTATCCAGGAGTCATCCGAGCTGTAGATCAATTTCTCCACCTGATCGGATTTCGTCCACAGCCAACCTTGACCGTAAGCACAGGGACAGGGAATCCTATAATACCGTCTGCCCAAAAGCATTCGTTTTTCTAAATTTGACCTGACAACATTTAATATACAGAAATTTAGAGAATAAATACTTTTAAAAAAAACTCAGTTATCCATAACCGAAATGTGCGAATTAGAGACTTTTTTTGGGTCACTTACGAATTGAATGTCGCATTTTACTGTATATTGGATTACTGTTTCTGTCCTAAAAAATTTTTTTATGACTTCATAACATCTTAAACGAATGGGAAATAATACATTTGCCATCACAACGTGAAGTTTGTCGATAGATGAAAAACAGTTTACGAGAAACGGATTGGACGGATTTTGTAGGGTGAATGTTATTTCTGGTTACATAACATGAAAACAATCGTGTCTTACATTACCACCCCACCAATCTTAGAACACAACCCTCCTACCACCCCCACCTTTCCCCAAAGGAGTTTAGTCTCCCCCCAGTTCAACAAGCTTTAATAACATATGTGATCTGACAAGAAATAAAAAATCCTTTCCTTTCAGACTGCAACAACTGGTGCGAATAAAATGTCAAATAAACAAATTTTCCTTCACATATGTGGTACAGAAGCTGTGGTGCTGATCAACACATGTACAGAAACACGCCTACTACATAAAGAACATGCTGTACCATAATACATCTGCCATTTAAACAGCCCTGTGCACTCAATGTCCTACTGTGGGGTTTGCCTTATATAATGCCTATAATCACAAATACAACACAGCCACAACAAGCCAAACTACAGTAATCTGTTTAGATGAAACGCTCCCTTTCATTTTTCTTTTTCAAACAAAGAAATACAACAATAGTTGTAAAAATCACAATAATAATTAAATAATAATAAAGTTTTTTTAGCCTTTTGCATAGGAACAAATCTAATTCACAAACTGTCTTAAGACAGTAGATATGCAAGGGTGAATTTAGAAATGTTGTAATAATATATATAAAAGGAGAAAAGCAAAGCTAAATATTAATATTTAAAAAAAAATGCTAAATACTCAACACATTCAAGTGTAAATTTGTGTCAATAAATAGATTTCGATAAAAATAAAATAAAAGGAAAAACATAACTACAACTCAAACATTACGCCTACTGATTCAGCAATTTCGATACCCTAATAAAAAAATAAAAATAATAAACCCAGCAGAATATTACTAATAATAATTAGTAGTAATATTGATGGTAGGGTGTGGTAGGAGGTGTGTGTTCCAAGATTGGTGGGGTGGTAATGTAAGAAAAACAATGTTCTTGTTATGTAACCAGAAATAATATTCAATATTATTATAATTATTATTATTCAAATTAGAGACAAATTTATTTACATAGTGTCTTCAGAAAGTGTTCGTTTTAAGATATTAAACAAATGTTAAATTATTTTAAATATGACAAACATCAAAGCTATATTCAAATATGAAATATATACCTCAAATATAAAAAAAAGAAAGAAAAAAAGGGGGGGCCTGGGTTGCTCAGCAAGTAAAGACGCTGACTACCACCCCTGGAGTCGCAAGTTCGAATCCAGGGTGTGCTGAGTGACTCCAGCCAGGTCTCCTAAGCAACCAAATTGGCCCGGTTGCTAGGGAGGGTAGAGTCACATGGGGTAACCTCCTCGTGGTCACTATAATGTGGTTCTCGCTCTCGGTGGGGCACGTGGTAAGTTGTGCATGGATGCCGCGGAGAATAGTGTGAAGCCTCCACACGCGCTATGTCTCCGTGGTAACGCGCTCAACAAGCCACGTGATAAAATGCGCGAATTGATGGTCTCAGATGAGGAGGCAACTGAGATTCGGCTTCGCCACCCAGATTCAGGGTAGTCACTATGCCACCACGAGGACTTAGAGCGCACTGGGAATTCCAAATTGGGGAGAAAAGTCTGAGTTACATTGAGGCACTTACAAATGCTGTCGATTGAGCAAACTTGTATTGAACCCGGAATATTCCTTTAAAGTTTAAATATTACTGATTCAGCGAATCAACGAAAGAGCACAGCAGAATATAATAATTACTGTTATTATCATTATTGTAAATAGGAACAAATGTATTTACATAACATCTTAAAGCGTCTTAAGAAAGCGTCATTTTCAAGTTAAATAATTTTTTTCAATCATTTTAGACAGGAAAAAAATATCATAGCCAGAATAATGAACCAGGCAGTATATGCAGTAGCAAAAGGTAGCTCAAAGAGAGGCCACAGACACCTCACTGTCTCGCAGACTGCCACAGAGAGGGGTGGAGGTAGGGAGGGTGGATTTGGGTGGGGGGGCTTTTGTTTGTAACTGCAATGGGCTTCTTGTCACTGGTGAGCTGATTATCTGTGGACATGGAAAATGTGCTGGTGTCAATACGTCAGAGTACCCCCTAAAATACCCCCCTATAAACACCCAGACTTGGGTCTCCCAGGACTTTCTCGCTTTGATGGATGGCTGCTTCCATTCAGGACATGTGGTGTGGTGGGTGGGGGGGGGTGTTGGGTCCTGGCGTGTTGCATAACTGTTCTATATACTCACAGCTCACTGAAGGAATGAGGCCATAAACCCTTGATGCATGAGTCACGTTCACATCCATTCCTACCCATGCACACTGGATTGTAACATATTGCAATGATGGTCAACCACAGGTTTTCTTCATATAGAGAATATGGCTGGGTATTATCGAATATTCACTATATATTTTTGACAATTTTTCAGCGCTATAAAATTAAGCACCATTATATATCTGAGTATTATACTGATTTTAATGTGTTTTTTATCTGACCATTAAGCTTCCGAAAGAGCACGTCATTAGACTAATTTCGCGATCTTTCTTAGTCTCATGACTCACGAGCTGAGGTTAGGGTATACTTTGTTTTTCCGTGTGCCATTCCATCTTGCACAGCCTTTCAAAGTATACTCGACCGCAAGCCTGTATGGATGCATTCGCATTACGACTGCTTTGTGATGCTCTTTAGGATAGTCAACGGCAGGCACATGCGCAGATGACGCATACAGACCAGGACCGTATGGGTGTCCAGAAATATTGGGTTGCATGCAGACAGTATGCACCAACTGTGTGCATGACTAAATGTTTGTCAAGCGCACCGTGCACTTTTAGTTCTCACATTTAACAATTTGAATGTACTTGGCAACAATGAGTACTTGGTTCCTCTGACTGAAAAATTTGGATAGAAAAAGCGAACAAATATAGAAATATCGCAACCTATAACATATACTGTCAAAAGACTAAAAATATTGAAGAATAGCGTATTTTTAAGCTATGCTGCCCAGCACTAATAAGGAAGAAAGACTAATGTTTGCCTTTCAGTGGAGATGCGTGCTAACCTTTAGCTCTCAAAAAACAAAGTCACTGTTTTAGAATAACTCATGCAATCATATGTTCTAGCCTTGGGACACAAAAAACAGAGTTTTGATTAAAATAGTGCTATTAAGTGGGTTCGAAAATGCAATTTAATTTCCTCTGGCCTTCTCAATTGAACTTCATCCAATACAAAATCCTTAAAAGAATGCAATAAACTTTGAGGATATTGCCCCAACAGAACACTGTTCCAGCTGCTGTGAAGTGATGAGGGAAAAAGTATTACTGCCATTGTTCTATAACTTTTGACTCTTACCCACAACATGGAGCACCTGGGAGTGTGTTGTGTATTAAACTTTGATGCTATCACCTCAGGCGTTTGCAACCTGCTGCTTAAAAGGTGTCAGATCTTGTTAATCAAATGACTAATAAAAGGAGCTCAGGGTGTGGTATGGGTTAATAAAAACCAAACAAGCCAGTGAGAAGGGCGATTGATAGGGACAGGCAGCCGTGCAGGGTACATGTTGCCCCACAGGCCATCTACGCTGATTTAATTAGAGAAATACAAAGCAGCAAGATGGATGAGAAATTATTGAATAGACAAAGAACTCTGGAAGTAAACAGGTGAAATTACTGCCAGCACGTATGGCCTAGCTTACGTAATTAAGGTCAATTTGGCACATGAGTGGTTTTTAAGACATAAAATAAATGTACGTAACTGTCAGTTATGTGAACACTGCCAATACCCAAATGTTGAATAACCTTCCAGGCACCCAAGAGGTCTTTGTGTTGATACACAAGTATATTTATTGGTTTCAGAGGTGGAGCGTGTAATTTCTACAGAACTGCAAAAAATAGTTACTCATTTTCAAACAGATTTGCCAAACACTGCCCCACCCCACTGGTCCAACAAACAGATAGTCTCGCCCCAAACTCACATGATTGGTTGAGCCAGTGTTGCTATGTTGGACTGGTCGGAATGCTAAAACAAACAGGGCAATGTTTTGATAGCACCACAGAGCCAAAGTGTTTACACTTTTTCCTTTGTTATACTTTCGCCGTTACGTCTCGCCTGAATCATTCTCGTATGGACGCTTTTTCCCTATGCGCACTATGACTGCTTTGTGACAATCCTTAGTACAGTTAACGTCAGGGGCACATGCAGACAACGTGCACAGATGCGGACTGTCCGCATGTCTAGAAAAACTGGGATGCACATGGACATTACACTCGTACTTTGATGATGATGATGAAATTTGTGTCAGGCGCACTGTGCGCAAGACGTAGTGGCACGCGGACAACCAAAGTACACTTTTGGCCTTTACTTATAGATGACTCTTCATATTAAGCTGGGATATGAGAAAGTATTTTAACATCAAAGCATTACTAACTTCAACTTTAGGGTGCTTACACACTAGGGAAAGTGCAGATGGATAGGAATGCGTAAGCTCTGTTTGGAGGGTGTGGCAAGAGCGTTGTCAGTTTCAATGCAAGCAGTCATTTCTGATTTCTGAAAGCACAAATGGACTCACCTCTCAGAAATTTCAATTGACCCTATGTCAGAATGTGTTGAGACAAAAGTTCAAAAGGGGAGCGTTGCTATTGCAAACCCTTGTGTTTTCTCTCTCGACGCTTCTGATGCACAAATCAATACAGGAGCGTAAACTCTAGTGTGTTGCCACACTTAGACAGAAGTTGCACAAAACAGAATCACGAGTACCCACCTGAAAAAAGTTGCATGCTTGTTTTGGCCTATCGGGTCAGCTTACGCCGCACATGTGACTTGGTCCATTCTAACTTCCAACTGAAATGCGTCAGGTCGGTCCTGCGGGTTTACTGCTAGCATGTCCTGGAGGAGTCGCTTAACGCCCTCTGACATGATGCTACGAGTCTTCTGCGGGATGTGCAGAACCATCTTCGGATTCTCCAACAAGGCTTCGCCAACTGGGACAATCTCGCTCCCCTGTCGAATGTATGTGCCAAGGAGCTCGCGCTTGGACTCAGCGTCAATAAACGTGATCCTCTCGATCATGGCCCAGATTATGATCCCAAGTGCAAAAATGTCCGCCTTGGCAGTGTAGTGGCCCTCCCAAACCTCTGGAGCCATGTAGAAGTCTGAGCCGCATGCTGACGAAAGCCAGAATTTGTTTACGTTCACAGTATTTCTGTTTACCTGATCGTCGCCTTCGTTCTCTATGCAGCTGAGTCCTGCACATACCTTGCTGAGGCCAAAGTCTGCGACCTTGATTACTGGGCTTCCTGAATTCTGTGAGATGAGAATGTTGTCTGGTTTTAGGTCCCGGTGGACAATGTTGTTCTTGTGAAGGAAGGCTACAGCGCTGGTCAACTGCTTCATGAAACTCCGGTTGGTCCGCGGGTCAGGTCGCCGGGAGAGAATGTACTGGTTGAGGTCTCCACCATCACAGAACTCCATTACAAACCAAAGATAACACGGTTCCTCTGGGTAACCCAAGATACGCTCACCTGTAAAGATAGTGGATTGCATCAGTAACTGCAATTGCAGTGGCTTAAGTTGGAAAGATCTCAAAGTCAACATGAAACAATATTCGCAAGCATTTTTACTTCCATAATGTGGATTTCCAAGTGAAACAGGATATTCAATGAGAAATAACGCAGTACGAGACTTGATTTTATCCATCAGGAATGGATCAGATCATCAAAACTGGGTGTTCCTGGAGCATTACAATGAAAGATCATTAAAAAATTTTTTTTGGAATAACGCACACTGAAGAATCACTGACAATAACACTAGTAATGTGTATTAAGAAAATAAAAGGTCAATTTCACGTCAACTTTAATGAGCATCTCTCACTGTTGGAGCTCATGGCTTTCAAAATGTAAACATCAAATTTAAAATATATTAAAACATATCTGAGATCAACAATGAGCTCCTAGTGGCCTCCTTTTATCAGGAAAAGTTCATATACACTCCATCTAGCTTTTGGGATTATTGTAAACCACTTTTTAGTGTTGGCAAAGCAAACCTAATCCATTTTCAACAAAATGTTCATTGAGCCATTTTTGCTGAGTCAGGCGTAACTTTTCTACACTGAATGCTTCTGGTCTTTAACTGATAAGCCACCATCTCTGACTCATTTGCAAACAGAGGCAGTTCTGTTTGATTCTGTGCTGTCTTGTTCAAACTTTGGCAGCTTTACTGTTCATAACCAAAGTCTTAAACAAAGTGTTACTTGAGCTAGAACTAAAGTGTTGTTTTAGCCAACTCAGAAAGGCTAGCAAAACACCAATCGGCCTATAGCTCAGCACAGATTTCCGTAGAGCAGCACGTTTGGACTCCTTCCAAAAAGCACTGTACATGTTTAAGAGCTGATAATCTGTCTGTGTTCTGCAATAACTAGCCCAGATTAACTTGAGGAAATAAGGGTTGGAAAATGTATTAAGAATAAACAGACAGATCAGCAGGACTCAGAACTGTGGAAGTGCCCTAAGAACTTCCAAATCCTTGGGAATATATTTCCCCCATATTTTCGAAAACACATGTAGGTCATCACATGAAGTAAGGTGCGATTAGTCAAACTTGCCACTTTGACCTATTCAAATGGTGTTTAAATGACATTATAAACAGATACTTTAACTGTATAACACTTTTGTCTATGCAACATTTGGTCTTTCACTACAGGTACATCCGGGTGCATACTGTACGATTTTTAAGATCCTTTACAATTGTTGCTTGTCAGATTGTACAATACGATCCCAATGGGATCTTGGCTAAATGTCATGGCACAATATGCAACATTATGTCAGATTGAGCATGCACATCGTGGCCAAGACAATCATCCCGATTGACAGCACTGATTGGGTGTTTTACTACGCCTGGCCTTCACAGGAGTAGTCACACTGCATAACTGTGATGCAAAATTTCTGACACTGCCAGAACTTCGTCTGAGGCTAAAGCCCAAATATACTTTGGTTAGATGTGAACGCTAGGTGTCTACCTACAAGATGAGTGATGCAAATTTTGTCATCAGCAGACTGCTCGAGCACTGAACACATGCACCTGATTTTTCTAACCGCACGTACTCTGAACACGCAGTATGCGTATGCACCTGGAATTATTTGCACTAATTAGTAGGGGTGTAACGATCCATCGATCAAATAAGCAATGATGCGATGTCACTGATGCAACGCGTAACCATCAGTGTATATTATTTCAAGACGCACGTTTATTTTGACACTCTAATGTCAGCCAGGTCCGTACGCATACCATCAGGATGTCCCAAAGTGTATACTGGATTTGCACTTTTCAAAGACCTCAATAAAATATTCCAGTTATATTTTGGTTGCATTTGTGAGATAAAAAAAATTATTGATTGTGTAAAATAGGCATGTTGTAATATCGATCACAGGCCCCTGAATCAGATTGAATCTAAATCATATCGCCAAACATTGGATCGCTAGCCAAGAGAATCGGTATAAGATTGTATTGTGGTGATACTTGTGATTTACATCCCTACTAATTAGTGGGTCCAAAAGGTGGCAACACTCCCAGTTGAGTCGTTGCTGTCACAAAGAATCGCTAGATGATGTAATTGCTGCTAAACAACAGGAGACGGAGTAAACAACAACAGTGGATGTTCAAGTAAACAATGCGTGTGTGGGGAGGTCAGGAGATACCTGCATTTGTATAACTCGAGTCTGAAGGAATACAAACACGTTTTTATGGGTCTAATCTCCTGGTGAGAAATAGTTAAGTATCTCACACCAGTCGTAGCGTGCATGTGCCAAACGCCTTTGTATGCTTGCATGGCCAAATGAAGTATACTTTGAAAGGCTGAGCGTTTGACTGTACGCAGACGCTAAGCGTTGGCGTCAAAACCAAAGTATAGTTTGGGCTTAAGTCTAAGATCAGTAAGGGGGGCCTGGGTAGCTCAGCAAGTCTTGACGATGACTACTATCCATGGAGTCACGAGTTCGAATCCAGGGTGTGCTGAGTGACTCCAGCCAGGTCTCCTAAGCAGCCAAATTGGCCCGGTGGCTAGGGAGGGTAGAGTCACATGGGGTAACCTGCTCGCGGTCGCGATTAGTGGTTCTCGCTCTCAATGCGGCGCGTGGTAAGTTGTGTGTGGATCGCGGAGAGTAGCATGAGCCTCCACATGCTGTGAATCTCCGCGGTGTCATGCACAACGAGCCACGAGCCAAACTGGGAGAAAAGGAGATAAAAAAAATTTTAAAAAAAAGAGTCGGCCATCGGTGAACATGTCACACTATCCGATCAAAGACTGCAGATTTTGCCCTACGAGAAGAGAAATCTTTTACGATCCCTGAAATTTGTCGCAGACTGCAAAATCGTACGGCTTAAGTGTGTTTGGTAAAATCACTGAAACGCACGTCCTCTTGTGGCTTATTGGTTTATTAACTGACCTACTCATTACAGGTCACAAACCGACTGAACTCAAATCTAATCAATACATATATGGCTAAACATATACCTGCAGAATAACATTAAATACATAAATAATTTGCAAAAAAAATTTGTTTTATTCGTCTCTGTCCTAAAAACAAAGTCCTGTAAATCAGGAGGATTATTTTTTCCTTTGTGGAAGAGGCCACTGAATGGTGACACTTACATAACACCAGATAGAGCAACTGCTCAGCACAACCACATATGGCACTCACACTTCAACATACTTTACACCAACACACAACTCTAGGCCAAGCACACACAAACCTAAAATGTCACTAAAAGCCATTGGACAATATTATATGTCATTTGCACCGTGATGGTCACTCGCACTTTATTCCTAATTTATACCTAATTATAAATATGCATTTGTACCATAACTTTAAATACTATATTGCGGTATCCACTTCTAATTGCATGCACATATGACCAAAGCAGACAAGCAGAAGTGTTGAGGCAAGTGGCCTATCTGGGAGTGAAGGGGTTAATGTATAATGGGACAGGAACATGATGTTCTCTCACGCACAGGCTGGCTTCTGTCTTCCTACTTAGAAAAGCTAATATGCATGGGTTTTAATACAGTTGCATGCATGTTAGTGTTATAAACACTATAAGTGTGCAATATAAATCCCTTTAACTTACTATGCACATTTCCTTTGGATAACAAAGCAAAACAATCTGACAAGTTTGCCCTATTTGTATTGACATGATCCTTTATTAAAATAAAAACTCAACTAATCAGCATTTAATTTAGACGTAATTATACAATGCATTTTCGGATTATTTTAGGTTACACTGCAAACTGCTTTCCAATTGTTTCTGATCACTTGTATTGATCAGCCACTTACTGTCAGTCTAAACAAAGTCATTTACCTTTCAATGAAGTTTCCACTAATCTCAAATACTGTCTGGATCGCTTGTTCCCGTGGCTCATTTTCTGCGCCATTCCGTTTCTTTGCAGCACACACTCTTCGAGTTGCACCACATTTTCGTGTTTCTTCTCGAGGCTCGCCAGGGCCCAGAACTCCGCCAGCGCCAGTTCCACTTTCTCGGGCGCGTCGCAGCGGAGCTTCTTCACGGCCACCCGTGCGCCTGACCTCCGGGCGATGGCCTCGTACACCACGCCGTAGCTCCCGCGACCCACCTCCCGTATCAAACTGTACCGGGGCGCCTTGAAGTGCGTCGCAGGTTCGAGGTTGGCGTTCTTGAGGAAGCCCGTGGAGAAACATTGTTCTTCCTCCATGGGCTCATCTTCGTCATCGTTGTTCTCCACGGGCAGCGGGCGCAGAACTTTATTGACATCCCGCCTCAGGTTCGCGTTGGGCGGCTTGGCTCTCTTGCAGCCCCGCCGGTAGCTCGTTATTCTCCCCTGTGTCGCTTTGCGCAGTTCCATGAGTTTTTACCCCCTGTGTGAACATATGTTTCTGGGTAATACTCGTATTTTTCATAACGTCCCTATTTAGGGAACTGCGGGCTGTCAGTGGTCGTTTTGGTGGGGAAAAATCAACGGTTTGTTTGGATGTTTTAAATCACTTCGTCGCCATCGAAGTCTGTGGAATATAAACAATATTAACATCATTAACAACAGCAGAAGCGAGAGGGGGCGTGGCTTTCACGGACTGTTCCATTTCATTCAAAAGGTCAGGTGTGCGTGTGTTTTAAAGATTACATATTTCAAAAGTTTTCTGCGTTCAGAGGTCAATTTTAATTAATTTAATTAAAAAAAATATATTTGAATTATATGTTAAAATATGATTTAATAAAATGTTTAAAAAAAAACTGGCGCTTATAATAGTACTGTTGTACGACGACACCTAATAGAACCTCAGACAATTTAGACAAATATACGTTAATGGAAAAATCCAATGCTTATCATACACAATGTTTTTATGTTTTACACGTTGACCGTCTTACGCTTTTTTCTTACGGTTGCTGGGTGGGTTGTTAAGTGCGCTGGTCGTTCCCTAGGCAACATTAACTTAAACGTGAGAGGAGGTGGACACGTGCGGTGCTGCGTGTACCCGCAGCCACGCGCAAACTGGCTATGACGTCATCACAGAGATGTGCAAATATGTGTCAGGATCCCTATTTCTTTGTCTGCCTGTGTGTTGTTTTGTTATTTTAATGCTTTTGCTTAAAGAACTTAACCAAAAATGAAAAGGCTCTCAAGCCATCCCAGATGTGAATGACTTTCTTTCTTCTGCTGAACATAAACAAAGAACATCTCAGCTCTGTAGGTCCATATAATGCAAGTGAATGGTGACCAAAATTTTGAAGCTCCAAAAAGCACATAAAGGCAGCATAAAAGTAATACATATGACTCCAGTGGTTAAATCCATGTCTTCTGAAGCGATATGATAGGTGTGGGTGAGAAACAGTTTATTATTTTTCACTTTTTACTATAAATCTCTACTTTCAAAAAGCCTATCCTAAAAGTTCTTCTTTTGTTTTTGGTGATTGGCATTTTTCATGCATATTGCCACCTACTTGGCAGGACTTAAAGTCATAGTTCACCCCAAAAAAGAGAAAATTCTCTCATTATTTACTCACCCTCGTGATATCCCAGGTGTGTATGACTTTCTTTCTTTAGCAGAATAAATTTGAAGAAAAACAGAAACATTTCTTAGCTCAGTAAGTCTTTAAAATGCAAGTGAATGGTGATTTCTCTTTTGAAGCTCAAAAAAATCACAGACAGTCAGCATAAATGTCATCAATACAACTCCACCGGTAAAATTAATGTCTTCTTAAGCGATATGATTGCTTTTGGTGTGAAAAAAGATCAATATTTAAGTACTTTTTAAACTATAATCAAATACTTCTGGTAATCTTCTCAAGTGAAGCTTTAGAAGATGTTAATTTAACAGCTGGTGTCATATGGATGATGCTTATGCTGACTGTGTGATTGTGATTTTTGGAGCTTCAAAAGTGAAATCACTTGCGTTTTAAGGACCTACTGAGCTAAGATATTTTCCTAATTTTCATCAAATGTGTTCTGGTGAAGAAGAAAGTCATACACACCTGGGATATCATGAGGGTGAGTAAACAATGAGATAATTTTCATTTTTAGGTGAACTATCCCTTTAAATATTAAACTGTTTCTCACCCACACCTATCATATCACTTCTGAAGACATTGGAGTCGTATGGATTACTTTTATGCTGACTTTATGTGCTTTTTGAGCTTCAAAGTTTTGGTCACCATTCACTTGCATTATATGGACCTACAGAGCTGAAATATTCTCATGAAAATCTTATTTGTGTTCAGCAGAAAAAAGAAAGTCATACACATCTGGGATAGCATGAGGGAGTAAATGATGAGATAATTTTCATTTTTGGATGAACTATCCCTAAAATGTATAACTCTCAGATACATTTGTAAATACTTCATCATTATGGCCATTTGCATAGGTTTTATATTATTTATATTAATTACAATAGTTTTTTTTTTAACCATATATGCACGTGTGGGTCAAAAATTTGGCATATTATTTGTTATGCTTTCTCAAAGTGGTTCATGTGTCTTTGGAACTTCTTGTTTTACTATTTAGTTTGCTATTTTTTATAATACAGGAGAGATTGTATTAATAGGCTACCCCTAACCTCCAAATCTAAATTATCATGAAAATTAATTTTAATGATACAAAACATTAATTTTTAATTTACAAAACAAGTAGGTTTATAATATGCACATAATATGGGGGAAAGTATGCATGTAATTATATCATTTCTGACCTACATATGCATTCTAGGGGGGAAATTAACATAAGGTTTTCTTCTGTTGTTAATACAATGTTGATTCAAGTTGCATTACAATTAATTGCATTAACAGATATAATCCACTTTTGAATGTCAGTCATTAAAATCAATATATATATTATTTATATATATATATATATATATATATATATATATATATATATATATATATATATATATATATACAGTATATATAAATATATACACACAATTTTGTTTTATATTATTATTTTTGTGCATAAAATCATCCTCCACTTATTCTTTAAGTTTAATTCTTAAGTTATGTTTAAAGATTTATCTGCAGTAGATTTTTTTTATTTTGTGGTGCCTCAAATACAAATGGCAACACATTTGAATGTTGTTTTCATATCATAAAATAACAGTTTGATACATGCTGTCCAGAGTGGCCAAGTAATTATTGCATCAAAAATTATGTTGTTTGATCAATAAAACTATAAAATATAGTTCAGTCAAGGCTCCAGTTACAAAGCTGATGAGCTTGAGAGAGACTGAAACATGATTTTAGATTTTACCACATTGATAGCTTCCAAAACATGAAATCACATCCAGTTGTTGTCTTGTGTCACATTGCCTAAAATCAAAGCACACAATATGACATCACAGCACCATAATTGATGGCACTATGACTTCATAATAAACTCATTTTGTGAGAGCCACAAAGAATACTGTTCTATTAATTTCAACAATATTCAGAAGCATAGAGCTTTAAAATGGACACAAACCCCTTCAGAAAAAATATGATGCCTTTCAATAAAAAACTACATGGTATATAATTGAATTCGAAACACCAAGTGGGATCTGAGGAGAGTTCCTGCCCAAGAGTTTACAGATTTAATTGCAGCCCACTCAAAACCAGTGATAGTTTCAGGCTGAAAGGGCACTTGGAGACGTGACAACAAGAAGTGGGTTGCAGATCAAATCATAGCAGTCTGATTTCACATCATTAAATTCTGCCTAACATACTTACACCTCCTCATGTTTATAAATTACACTGGTGTGCTTCTGAGGATAGTGTAATAGAAAAAATAGTTTTGGTCGTTATTCTTGAGGCATTTGAGCTGTTTCATTACATTTCTCTTGCGGTAGTTTGTGACTCACCAGCTAGCTAACCGAGGACAAACACGGGCCCCTGGATATTAAGGAACGGACAAATAATTGGTCCAGCCTCTCAGAACGGACAGTTGGATGTGAAATGAGTGTTTGTTTGTTTTTTACATTCTTTCTGTTCTGGCATTGAACAAGCCCACTTGACCTTGTATGTTATTTTCTTTTTTTTAGGTCATTCTGACTGTGAAATACTTGATTAGTTTTCTTGACCCCCATCATTCATTCTTTCTTTCTTTACTGTAGGCATTTTTTCTCTCGCAACTTTCAGGGTCGCAGTATTCTATGACTCACATATGCTTCTCCTTTTTTTCTCTGTCTTTCACTTTTCTTCTTTCTCCTCTTTGTCTGTAATTTTCTTACTTTTACACCATGCACGTCTCATGTCACTTGCGTTGCCATGACAGCATGAAGGGCAACGTTTTTTAACGAGGACAAATTAAATGCGGTGTGTGTGGGGGGGGCATGTATTTTTATGATTTTTTTTATTTATTTTAATTATTTATTTTTCCTTCACCTGTACTTCTTGTCTTTATGTCTCATATTGTCATGTTGTATTCATACTTTTTTGTATGTAATTTTGTACATCTTATTGAACATTTACACTGAACCTTCTGTTCTTCAAAAAAAAAAAAAAAAAAAAAATTCACAGTTTTAGTACAATGTGTGAACTTTTCAGATGACTCCTTACACACCATATGAAAAATTTCCAACTTCAATGTATCAATGTTACGTTATAGATCTGGAACGACTTCGCCGTGACGTCATCTGACCAGCTGGCGGGACAAATCGCGTCCTGCAGGCTGTCGATTTGATTCGGGATGCATCATTTCATATTTAAAAATAGGACGATCCCAGGTGGCAATGCTACCTAGAGGTCTAATACATTCTCATAAGCAATGTGTGGATGCGGAAAATCGTGAGTTTATTGGGAGAAATTGTAAATCGGGAGTACAGCGGGAGGAGGAGTGGAAAAATGGGAGAAACCCGGTAAAACCGGGCGTGTTGTCAAGTATGTTGGAGACCCCGGTTCAAATCCCGCTCGGAGTAGGTCGAGCAGGACCGGTTACATATATATTCTAAATATAATAATTCAGATAATTTAAATGCATTACATTATTGTGGAAGACGAAGAAAGCATTGATAAGACAATACAAAAAGTTGCTTTAGGAGGCAATATATTGTGTATTTCCATATTATTGAACATAAACCTATCACTGGCCTGCAGTTCACAGCAATCCATTTTGCAATTGAATTCATCAGTCTGTCCGGTATCTGTCTATTACTAGGGATTTTCAAAGGATGTGTCAATGTGCATATGCATCAAATGGACACTTTTGGAGTGGGTTGCATCGCATCATAAACACGGAGTAGTGATGGATTACATTTAATCTGCATTATGTAATCAGATTACAAACATCACGTTAATGCCAAACCGATTATTTAAAGAAATTATTTCTTTCCCATGTCTGTATTTTATTATGGTATGATATATCTCCGAATATCCTGCCACTAAACGGCACGTAATGACAAAACTGATTGTGATTGATCACTTTGCATGTCAGTTAGACAGTTTTTCCTGTTAAAGCGGGCAGTTCTTGACCCATTTAAGATGCTATATGGTCCATACCATTGCTGTTATAGTCAAAGGTCTGGCTACGCGAGACTAGCGCCAAGCAAGCCTGAGTGTGGTTTGTAGTCAGTTTTGCGTTGCCTATACAGCTGGAGTTGCACTTACTGCCCCCTGCTGAAAACAGCTGGTATTTCAATCTTGAATTGCTTCGATGGTAGAAATATTCCTTATTATGGTCCAGGGACATGATTAATTGTGTAATTGTTTTTCATGCATAATTTTTTATCGCACTGAATCAACACATTAAAGCAACAGTTCAAGTATTTACACGCTTACCCGGTTCAAATTCAGTGTAACAGATGGACAGTGCTGGGTAGTAATGGATGGCATGTAATCTGGATTATGTTACATTGTTTTATTAAAAAGAACAAATGCAACAGATTTGCTATAATCTTTATAATAATCATAATCTATGAGCTTCGATGACTTTCACATTTCACACATTTCAATAAAAACTCAGCTGAGCTGTATCAGCCAGCTAGATAATTCTTAGCAAATATTTCGGTTTGCAAAGCATAAAAACACATGTACCCTACATGGTCAACAAATGTAAGACATAGTGACAAGATAACACAGTACTTGTACAATAGAGATGTTTAAGTGACAATTCTGTCAGGCCATCAGGCCTCCTTTGTTGAGCCCTGGTCTGTCACACTAGTCAGGGAAGTAACAAACTCTGTATAATTTAAAACACAATATCTAGCAATAATTTTGTCTATTAATAAAAGCAATAATGCAACAATAACACTGTATATTAATAATAAATATATCACAGATGCCAGATTAATCAACTCCTGATTTACAGGCTGATATGATTATCCGTGTGGACAGTCTTGCTCTATAATCTCAAGGGAGCCATAACACCTGTTGCCCCTCTCTGACGTTGAATCTGTGCTCATCCATGGAGTAACGGTGAGTGGTGACGGACGCCCACTTCTGGCTGTAAACAGAAAAACATTTTGTGAAGCCAAGACTGTAAACTGTGTATTTTCATCTTACTTACATCCAGACTTTTTTTTAATGTATGACGTCAAACGCCTTTTCACCAACATAAAACAATAGCCAGAATGTATTTTCAAAAAAAAAAAAAAAAAAAAAAAAAGCAATTAAGGGCGTGAAAGCTTGCCTGGTTTGCAGACACAAGAGAAATAATTTTTGTTGTTCTGATGTGTGATGATCTGGTCAAATGTTAAATTAAAGAATGTGATCACAAAGGATGCGTTCATGCATTTAAAAACAGCTAGACAAAGCGCAAACGGAACGCTGGGGTCTCGAGACGCATTTTAAAGGAATAGTTCACCCAAAATTGAAAACTCTCAACATTTACTCACCCTCATGCCATCCAAGATGCTGAACACAAACAAAGATTATTTAGAAGAATATTTCAGCTCTGATGGTCCAATGCAACTGAATGGTGACCAGAACTTTGAAGGTCCAAAAATCACATCAAGGCATCATAAAAGTAATCCATCAAACTCCAGTGGTTAAATCCATATCTTCAGAACTGATCAAGTTGTTTTTGGGTGAGAACATACCAAAATGTAATTCCTTTTTCACAATAAATCTTGACAGCGGTCTCATTTGGCGATCATGATTTCAAGCTTTTTCATGCCATCTAGCGCTCTGCACCTGCATCGAGTACTAGGAAGTGTAATCGAGCTTGAAATCATGATTGTGCCTAGAGATTACAATGGCAAGATGTACAGTGAAAAAGGAGTTATATTTTGGTCTGTTCTTACCCAAAACAGATTGGAACGCTTCAGAAGACATTGATTAAACTGGAGTCGTATGGATTACTTTTATGATGCCTTTATGTGATGTTTGGACCTCCTGGCCACCATTCACTTGTATTGTATGGACCAACAGAGCTGTAAACATTTCTGTTAACATACACATCTGGGATGGCATGAGGTTGAGAAAATGATCAGAGAATTTTCATTTTTGGGGTTGGGGTTGGGGTTGTTGGTTTTTGGTTTGTTTGTTTGAATACCATAATGTCCCTACTACCTCACAGATATCACTGAAACAAGTATCCTGAGAAATCACACACCTCTGTGACAGTCCAAGCTATAAACACCAAAAATAAGTCGGGGCAGCGACCCATTTTAGCCAATCAGAAAAGCTTTCTGACTGTCAATCACTGTGGGACATGTCTCATTCGGTGGGTTTTTGGACAAACGGTGAGTGGTTGAAGTGATTGGGATGGTCTAATTGGTGGGAATAATTCACAAAAAAAAAAAAAAAAATTGGACTACTTCTATGGTGCTTTCATGTTTTTTGTCTTTTTTAAGCCTGACAGCCATGGTCAATATGAACTTTCATATTGAAATTGCATTGAAATGAGCTGCATATGCCTATAGAATTATTCCAGGTTCAAAACAATTTAAGATCAATCCGCATAATGTTGATAACCACAAATAATAATTTTGACTCATCTCTCCTTTTCTTTATAAAAAGCAAAAATCTGGGTTCCAGTGAGGCACTTACAATGGAAGTGAATGTGGCCAATTTTTGAACTGTTTAAAGGCAGAAATGTAAAGCTTATAATTTTATAAAAACACTTACATTTATGTTTCTGTTAAAATACTTTTATTTGACCTGTTGTTTAAATCGTTGTTTTTTATGGTTGTTTTAGGGTGTGCTGCGTTACGTCAACATGGCAAAAAAGTCGTAAAATTGGATATTGGGTTGTACGTAATTTTATCACACTAAAATAATTCTAACATGCATATTGTTTACGTCTTGTATACCTTTGAAACAGTGAGTATTTGAGCATTTATGGATTATCCCCATTCATTTCCATTGTAAATGCCTCACTGTAACCCAGATATTTGCTTTTTTAAAGAAAAGCAGGGACAAGTCAAAATTTATTTGTGTGGTAATCAACATTACGCCCCAAAATTGTCGATTGAGCTTAATATGTACTGTATTGAACCCAGAATATTGCTTTAAGATGAATCTTCAAGTTCACCACATGAATACGGGACAATTGAGCATTTTTAGTGCTTCAGTACAGGACGGGGGTCCCCCCTTGAGCATATCCGCTCTGAAATATGTAACAACTTAGGTAATACAGTACAGTTGGCAAACCCTAAGTTCTACAGAAAAATAACAGCATAAGTGTTTGGAATGACTTGCTGGTGAGTAAATAATGACAAAAATGTAAATTTTAGATAAACTATTTCTGCAATTACTGGCTTCAGGATGAAATATTAGCTTGTTGTGCCGTTAGGACACCCATCAAAAGGGCTATGACCATGAAGAGCATCAAACAGTCAAAAGAAGTGATGAAGTGACTCATAATGTTGATGAATAGTGATTGAAGAAAAGCAGTGATGCAGCACATAATCATTTATAATGATGCTTGCAATCAACAGTACAAAAAGATGTATCATTGACTGCATTCATTGACAGTTTTCAATGCCTTCAGGCCTTATTGGATGGCTTTGCACCAGGGTCATTTCCTTTGTAAATCGGAGAATTTAAACCAAGTAAAACAAAGTGTGCAAGTCATTGTCCCTTGTCATGTTCTCCTTGAATCATGGACACCCAGTCCTGTTGCGCTGGAACAGAAAGCTTTTGTCATCCATCCGGAAACGTCGAAAAGCTTTCAGCCTCCAAACTGAATACACAGGCTCCATGCTGGTTACGAGACCCACAGAACTCTGTCTTTGAACCCTGCTCTGAGATCAGACCTGCTATTTGTGTCTGTACTTCCAGCATATCTGGGAACATCTTAGACGCTGATTTGAGAATAGGACCATAGATTGGGATCATGGGAGGATGAGCAGCTGACTTCAATCTAAATTATTTATCAACAGACTTTCTCAAACAAGCTGAAAGGGAAGAGCTTCTATCTCTCTTTAAATAAAGATGAAGAGAGCCAACAGCATCCGAGATACACTGCAAACAAGAGGGGTGTTCCTAACGAGGGGTGGATGTTTTTCAAATCATCCCTGTTAGACACAGAAGGTCACTATTACTATTGCTCATACTTGGGGTTCTGGATGTGAACAAATTGTTGTGAAACCCTAATTTTAAGTATTAAACTTTGGTGCATAAGTAGGGACCAGAATATCATTGAGACTTGGTGGTTTGCTCTTTTTGACTTGGGCCAGTAAACAACCACCCAAAAAACACCATAGAAGGTTCATAACTAAATGCTGAAAACCACTCAGAATACTTTAGTAACTGCATAGTAATGCCCTAACCACTCAAAACCTTAGCAACCATATAGCAGCAGCCTATCCTCATAGCAGTGGTCTAAAAAACACATTAGCAATCGTATAGTATGCCCTGGAAACCACTCAGAACACCTTAGCAACTGCATAACAACAGTCCACAAAACACTCAGAACACCTTAGCAACCACATAGTAATGCCCTGGTAAGAATCAGAATACCTTAGCAACCATATACAGTAGCAATGCCCTGGCAACCACTAAGAACACCTTAGAAACTTTATAACTACATGCCTTTGTTACCACTCAACACTAGTGACTGTATAGCAAAACTCTAAAACCATTCAGAACATATTAGCAGCTGCATGGTAGTGCCCTGGCAACCACCCGGAACACCCTATCAACTTCATAACAACACTTTACAACACACTAGTTGTAGGGTTAGGAATAGTTCACCCAAAAATGAAAATTCTCTCATTATTCACTTACCATGATGCCATCCCAGATGTATATGTCTTTCTTCAGCAGAATGCAAATGAAGATTTTTAGAAGAAGACAGAGCTCTGTCAGATCCTTATAATGCAAGTAAATGGGTGCCAGCACTTTTGACAGTCCAAAAGTTACATTTAGGCAGCAGAAAAGTAATCCACATGACTCCAGTTGATCAATGAATATCTTCTGAAGCTAATCAATAGGTTTATGTAAGAAACAAGTCGATAATTAAAACATTTTTAACTTTAAATCAGCTCTTCCGTCCTGGGCTCTGATGCTGTTTAAAATGGCCGAACTCTCTTCTCGCGTGAACTCGCCAACGCACTTACGTCATGCGACAGCTACGTGATGCGTCAACTGCTGGCAGGAAGCGTTTTTTAAAAGTTAATAACATTTTAATTAGTGATTTATTTTTTTACACAAACATACGGATTTGCTTCAGAAGACATTCATTGATCGCCTGGAGTCACATGGATTACTTTTATGCTGACTAAATGTGACTTTTGGACCTTCAAAGTGCTGGCACCCATTTACTGGTATTATAAGGACCTGACAGAGCTCTATTTTCTTCTAAAAATCTTTGTGTTTTGCTGAAGAAAGAAAGTTACACACATCTGGGATTGAATCAGGGTAAGTGAATTATGAGAGAATTTTCACTTTTGGGTGAACTATTCCTTTAAACAAACCATATAGTGATGCTCCGATGACCACTTAGATCACCTTTTTAGCAACTGTATGGCAACCACCCAGAACACCCTAGCAACTGCATAACAATACTTTACAACACACTCAGAACACCTAAACAAATCATATAGTAATGCCCTGATAACCACTCAGAACACCTTTTTAGCGACTGTATGGCAACCAACCAGAACACCCTAGCAACTGCATAACAATACTTTACAACACACTCAGAACACTTAAACAAACCATATAGTAATGCCCCGATAACAACTCACAACACCTTTTTAGCGACTGTATGGCAACCACCCAGAAAACCCTAGCGACTGCATAACAACACTTTACAACACACTCAGAACACTTAAACAAACCATATAGTAATGCCCCGATAACAACTCACAACACCTTTTTAGCAACTGTATGGCAACCACCCAGAACACCCTAGCAACTGCATAACAACACTTTACAACACACTCAGAACACTTAAACAAACCATATAGTAATGCCCCGATAACAACTCACAACACCTTTTTAGCAACTGTGTGGCAACCACCCAGAACACCCTAGCAACTGCATAACAACACTTTACAACACACTCAGAACACTTAAACAAACCACATAGTAATGCCTTGATTACCACTCAGAACACATTTTTAGTGACTGTATGGCAACCACCCAGAACACCCTAGCAACTGCATAACAAGACTTTACAACACACTCAGAACACCTAAACAAATCATATAGTAATGCCCCGATAACCACTCAGAACACCTTAGCGATTGTATTGCAACCACCCATAATACCCTAGCAAGCGCCTAGCAGCGACACTCTAAAAACCACTCAGAACATATTAGCAACTGCATAATGCCCTGAAAACCACTTGGAACACCTTAGCGAATGTATTGCAACACCCTGGTAACCACAGAGAACACCATAGCGACTGCTTAATAATGCTCTGGAAACCACTTAGAACACCTTAGCAAGCATATAGCAGCTCCCTGGAAACCACCAAAACACCCTAGAACACTCTGAAGCCCAAGGTATACTTCGGTCTGAGTGTCCACGTACAGGACGCGTGACGCAATTCTCATCATCAGCAGAGTGCTCAAGCACTGAATGCACACAGCCTGCTTTTTCTAACCGTGCTTCTTTGAATGTGCAGAATGTTCATGCGCCTGGAATTATTTGCACTAATTAGTGTGCAACACTCACATCTGAGCCATTGTCTGTCACGAAGATGAGCTAGAAGAAGATCTAATCACCGGTAAACAACAGGAGACGAAGGTAAAAACCTCAACAGTGGATGTGCATGTCAAGGACACGTGTGAGGAGGTCAGGAGATACCTGCATTTGTATAACTCGAGTCTGTAGGAATATAAAGGCATCTTTATGGGTCTAAATTCCTGAAGACCCTGAAAATAGTCTGTTGTCTCGTACAGTCGTAGCACGCATGCACCACTTGTGTATGCACGCACAGTCAAATGGAGTACACACGGACAGGCTTGCATTCAACTGTACGCAGACGCTGACGTTCACATCAAAATAGAAATATACTTTGGGCTTAAGGCTACGTCCACACTAATGCGTTTTTGTTTAAAAATGCATCTTTTACTCTACGTTTTAGACTTCCATCCACACTGAGAAAACTGAGCTTTTCAAAAATGCTCTTCCAAGTGGATAAATTTGAAAACGGCATCTTCACGTTGTAATGTGGACTGGAAAAATTTATACATTGGAAAACTATGGTGTATTTGTTGTCATGTGAAGCAGCATGTGATCTATTCAACCCAAAACATTGAAGATGGCGGCTCATGTTGTAGCTGAGTTGTTGTGTCTGATATCCACTTTGATAGCATTGTTAAAGATAAATGTTACTATGTACAACAATAACATTGCATTCTTTCAAAGGTGACGGGAAGTTGACTCGAAATGACGGTGACCAGCGGTGGAACACTAGGATAATTGCATTTTAGACTGTACATGGAATGCCGATTTTTTTTGCATGTGCAGTAAGGAAACGTAAGTATTTCATATGTTTCAGTGTGGACGAGCAACTTTTTTGAAAACGTTTGATAACTGCAGTGTGGCCGGAGAGCGTTTTGTAAATGAAAACTCAAATTTATCCGGATTAATGTGGACGTAGCCTGAAAACCATCCAGAACGCATTACCAACCGCATAACAATGCACTAGAAACCACCCAGAGAACCCTAGCAACAATACAATCATACATCGGTATATAGCAATTCTTTATTTCACAATACTTTATATCAATATATTTTAAATCTTTGTATTCAGATAATTTCCTACAGTTCAGTTAATGAAGAACATGTAATAAATTGTGTATTGCAATGTGTGTCGTGTCATAGTTGGCGATACCCAGGCCTTCTACAGTAGCAACCACATAGCAACTCATGAGAAAGCACTCAGAACACTTTCGCAACTCCTTGGCAACCATCGACAACACCTTAGCATTGTGGTGGTGATTTTTGCACTGGCAAGCACCACTCACATTTTCTTATTAACTAGATTTTGAAAATGTCAAAATCTATTTAATATAAAATATTGATGCAGTTGCACTGTTATACTGCCTCAGCTTTCTGTTCTTGGCTGACAGAAGTGGAACCTGTTGTGGTCTTCTACTGTTGTAGGCCATCCGCCTCAAGGTTCGACATGTTTTGCATTATGAGATGCTATTCTGCTCATTACAATTGTATATAGGGGTTATCTGAGTTTCCGTAGCTTTTCTGTTAGCTCAAACCAGTCTGGACTGTGTTTCCCAGAAGCATCGTAAACCTAAGTAGATCATACTCCTGCATTGGCGCCAGTGGTCTCTACAGTCAACTTATGCTTGCAGTGCTTTTGGGAAACGCAGCCCTGGCCATTCTCTGTTGACCTCTCTCATCAACAAGGCGTTTCTGTCCACAGAACTGCCGCTCACTGGATGTTTTTTGTTTTTGACTCCATTCTGAGTAAAATCTAGTGACTGTTGTGCATGAAAATCCCAGGAGATCAGCAGTTACAGAAATACTCAAACAGCCCATCTGGCACCAACAATCATGCCACGGTCGAAATCACTGAGATCACATTTTTTCCCCATTCTGATGTTTGATGTGAACATTAACTGAAGCTCCTGACCCGTATCTACTTCTGCTGCCAAACGATTGGCTTATTAGATAATCGCATTAATAAGTGGGTGTACAGGTGTACCTAATAAAGTGGTCAATGAGTGTATTTCATCACTGATAAACTTTCAATCATGGTGTAAGTACAGGGTAACTGGACATCCTCTGACGCAAAGAGCACATGATGAATGTGCTGACACTTCTTTCAGCTTGTGTTCAAACTCTTTAGCTCTTCACTTTTTAAAGTTATTCTTCAATGAGCTTGTCCATGCAATAACACTGAAAGAAAAACATAAATATAAAGATGTATGACGTGTTTCTATGTGAGAGAAATACTGAATAGCCCTCATTTTCAATGGGAATTAGTACAGAAAAAAAGCGACCTTGGTCTCCAAAGAGACCGCAGAAAACAACTTGCGCACCATTAGTGACTAAGACAGAACCCAAATCATTTCTTGAGAATTTTTATTGCATTTACATTCATTCATTTGGTAGATGACTTATAGTGAGCATTGCAAATCTTCCTTGACAAAGAATGTATTAATGAATTTTGTTTCACTATGAAATGTGTTTTAATGAATGTTTGCAATTTTATGAGACAAAAAAAATGCTCAATTGGTGAGTGCTTGTCAGTCCATATTATTGGCCTACTGGATATTTACATTAAAAATCATCTTTCTTACTTTAGATCTTATTTAATATTTTTAAAAGAGTCATTTTTGTCTCAAGTAAACATGTTTTAACAGAGTTTCTAGTCAGTCAGTCATACGGTAATATGTTCTTAGCACTTTCACTCATTATTTTCTTTGATGAAATAGCTGTGCAGAAATAAAGCATATGAAGCACATCAGGACAACATTTTGTTTCCATATATCTGCTAATTCAAAAGCATGGTGTAATTGATGAAAACAAGGCATTAGGCATTTGAAACAGCTTTTATATGTTTCAAGTCCATCTCTGAAAAGTATTTTTTGTCAAAATGAATCAAGGCAAACATGTTCATCATGTCTCTCTGAGCTTTTGAAAAACATGAATTTACCTAATGCAGTACGTCACGCGGTGCTATGTATTTACCAACCTGTGAAAAAGCACACAAGCACACGTTTTCTCCCTTCACCTGTTAATGCTTCTCAACGCTTGTCAGTTCTTGAGGATGAGTTGAGGGTTATAGGATGTAATGAGAAGTTCAAAGATGCAACTCCCACAATAATTATTTATGGGAACAACACAATTGCCTTTGCTGCTATGGTTACGTTCAAACCATATGCAGGAGAAAGTTCAGGTGATATTCTTAGTGGACTAAATATATCTCCCTCTTTCTTTTTACGTCAGGGGCTCTCTGCTTTCAAACATCACACACAGCGATACTAACGCCTAACCGAGTAAGTATGGGCAGAAATAAACAAGTTTGCACATAAGCTTTGAGAAATAAGCAAAGCAAAAGAGCATAACAACTTCCAGAACTCTTTTGAACAAAATGTGTTCTGTTTAATGCATTCATTCAACAACAACAGATTGCAATAGAGTTTGGTGTTAGCATGTTGCTAAGGTAATGAAGTAATACTTCAATAAGCATAAAAATACATAGCACTCACAAATATTTGGTAATATAGTTCATTTAATTAACTAGTAGTTTTCTAAATTGCTATAATTAAGCCTTAAATGCACACCTCGGGTCTTTAGTGGGGAACCTAATTTATCTCATCAATTTTCACGAGTTATGTTATGCAACCCCAATTTCTAAAAAGTTGGGACATTATGGAAAAAGCTAATAAAAGCAAAAAGGATAACAGTTTGGATGTTCCTTTTCCTCTTTGCCTTAGAGAAAACAACAGCTGTTTTTTTTCCAAAAACTATATGAAATGAAACACGATTTCATTATTCTACTTTTCATTTCAGATGAGACAGAGCCCAGAGAAGTCAGCAGCACTTCTGGGCAGTGTTTATGTATGGCTTCTCCTTTTTTACTGAACCATATTTACCGAGTTTTCCCCGAGCCCATGTCATGATATCCATTACAGACGGATTTCGGTTTTTAGAACAGTGATGTCTGAGGGACCGGAGAGCACACGCATTCAGAAGTGGTCTTCCAGCAGGACAATGCCAAACTATATTCTGCCCGGATTACAAGTGGATGGCTCCGTAAACAGAGTGTGGGTGCTAGATTGGGCCGCCTGGAGTCCTGACCAGTCTCCAATTGAGAATGTGTAGGGCATTATGAAGTGCAAAAAATGGCAGCTGAAGACCTGCATAATGGATGAATAGGGAAAAATTTTGCTTGCTAAACAACAAACTTGCGTCTTCAGTGCCCAAATGCTTAATAAGTGTTATTAGAAGAAATGGTGATGTTACACAGTGTTTTTTGGAGCATGTTTCAATCATCTAATTTGAAATGAGTGTACACTGTATACACACACACACACACACACACACACACACACACACACTGATTAGCCACAACATTAAAACCACTGACAGGTGAAGAGAATAACATTTATTATATAGTTACAATGGTACCTGTCAAGGATGAGATATATTAGGCAGCAAGTGAACAGTCAGTTCTTGAATTTCATGTGTTGGAAGCAGGAAAAATGGGCAAAGGTAAGGATCTGAGTTACTTTGACAAGGGCCAAATTGTGAGGGTTAGACGACTGGTTCCCGGTATGCAGTGTTTAGTACCTAACAAAAGCGGTCCAAGTAAGGACAACCGGTGAACCAGCGACAGGGTCATGGGCGCCCAAGGCTCACTGATGTGTGCGGGGAGGGAAGGCTAGCCTGTCTGGTCTGATCTCACAGATGAGCTACTGTAGCACTAATTGTTGAAATACCTAATGCTGGCCATGATAGAAAGGTGTCAGAATACACAGTGCATCGCAACTTGCTGCATATGGGGCTGCGTAGCTGCAGACTGGTCAGAGTGCCAATGCTGACCCTGTCCACCGCCGAAAGTGCCTACAATGGGCATGTGAGTGTCAGCACTGGACCATGGGCAATGGAAGAAGGTGGCCTGGTCTGATGAATCACATTTCTTTTTTTCTGTTGATCATGTGGATGACCGGGTGCATGTGCGTTGTTTAACTGGGGAAGAGATGACAGCAGGATGCACCATGGGAAGAAGGCAGGCCGGCTGAGGCAGTGTGATGCTCTGGGCAATGTTCTGCTGGGAAACCTTGTGTCCTGGCATTCATGTGGATGTTACTTTGACACGTACCATCTACCTAAAAGTTGTTGCAGACCATGTACACCCCTTCATGGCAACGGTATTCCCTGATGGCAGTGGCCTCTTTCGGCAAGATAATGCGCCCTGTCACACTGCAAAAATTGTTCAGGAATGGTTCCATGGAGGATCCACCTCGCAACTTACTGGACTTAAAGGATCTGCTGCTAATGTCTTGGTGCCAGATACCACAGGGCTGCTTCACAGCTCTTGTGGAGTCCATGCCTCGACAGATCAGAGCTGGGTCAGGCACGAGGGGGACCTACACAATATTAGGCAGGTGATTTTAATGTTGTGGCTGATCAGTGTATATATATATAACAGAAATATTTAAATTTTATTTTGTTAAAGATTCCATTCATTTTGATGGAATTTTATTTTGGTTTTTATTTAATTAATTTAATTTTTCTTTTTATTTAATTTGGTTAAACATTACACAATTCAATTTGGTGAATTTATGTAATATGAAATATTTATTAGTTTATTTATTTTTTATTCTAAATATTTCTTAGTGTACATGGATATTGCAACTATTTTTGTTGATACATATCAGTATCTTTGTAATCAACATTTCTTTTGCTTTGTTCACCATTTGATTGGATTTTTAAAGATTGTAGCAATGCAAAAAGAAAAAAAAAAGACAGAATAGAGCTCATGCTACTCTCCGTGATCCACGCACAAATTAACACGTGCCCCATTGAGAGCGAGAACCACTAATCACGACCACGAGGAGGTTACCCCATGTGACTCTACCCTCCCTAGCAACCGGGCCAATTTTGTTGCTTAGGAGACCTGGCTGGAGTCACTCAGCACACCTTGGATTCGAACTTGTGACTCCAGGGGTGGTAGTCAGCATCAATACTCGCTGAGCTACCCAGGCCCCCCAAAAAAGACAATGTTAAGGGCATACTGCCTCAGTCAAAATTCACTTTCATTGCATCTTTACAATGAAAGTGAATTACGACCAAGACTGTCAGTTCATAACATTCTGCCTAACATCTCCTTTTGTGTTCAATGGGAGAAAGAAAGTCATACGGGATTGTAACATGTGGGTGAGTAAATGATGACAGAGTTTTCATTCTTGGGTGAACTATTCCTTCATGTGTCAATTCTGGATTTAAAAGAGGAAGTCTCCATCAAGAATGACTCAGGATTGAAATGCATTTGTTTCCAGGTTACTCGGAAGAGTAAATACTGATGGTGGAACAGTAGGGTATATAAAAACAGTGCCACATAGAGAATTGAGGATTGTGTTTGAACAGGCCCCAGCATTAGATTAATTATTTATTTAGGAGGTATTCCTCACAACAAAACGGAGGGCTGGTACACAACACGGCTCTGTCCAGACCCCCTCCTTCTTTGGTTTGTGTGTAAGAATGTTCTGACTTTTTTGTCTTAATCTTGTAATTATGGCATGAACACATTTTTTAAATGCCTACAAGATGTGACAGGACTTGATTACCACAAGCAGTAATGGTTTAATTGTTACATTTAGAGAATATATAGGACTAGGCAATATATGTATCGCTCATAATGCTTCAGTGTGTGTGTAACTATGACAAAGGACAACAATTCAGGTTGGAGAAAATTGTCACATGCATTTTATTTACCAATTAAATAGCCTATAATACATTTTCAATATGGATATTTTGTGGAAGATGGCTTTTTTTTTATTTTTTTTATTAAGATTGTATTTTGTATTTCAAATAAGGTTTTCTTGTCAAAAACAGCAGGTTCTCACCTGTGACATCTTACCCCATATAGTGTGACAACCATACCCAGATAGCACACGTAAATCTCCGAGATGTCTGTTTAAGAGCATTTCATCTGGAAAACATTACAATCTAATTAACATCTGCTAAACATCTTAAAAAGATCAGATTTACAAGCTTTTTTAGTCTGTTGTGGAAACCCCTTGTGAAGAGTTTGTGAAGACGTATAGATTAAGTTCATTTTCGGCTCTAACACCTCATTGAACTTCTCCTTGGAGGAATGAAGACTGATTCGTGAGTAGCGGGCAAAATTAATTGTTGTTTTTTCTTTGGCAACTTGCAGGAAGATCAATGTGTCCGAGCTCAAGAGACTAACACACGTTATATATTCTAAGGTGATGTTGCTTAGAAACTACCATTTATGCACTGAACATCACAAACAACTGTTTTTCTCATTGTACGGTGAGACAATATACCAGATACCTTCCTACTGAGGTGTTGGCATAAAAATATCTGCTTGTTGTGCCCTTTTGACCCAAAACACAAAATGAACACCAAAGAAGATACAGTATTTAGCAGAAGGTTAGCCTCAGCCACCATTCATTTTCATTGCAGCTTCATTTCCATACAGTTACAGTGAATGGTTACTGAGGCTAACGTTCTGCCTAACATCTATTGTGTTTCATGGAAGAAAGAAAGCTATGCAGGTTTGAAACAATAAATAAACAATGTCAGAGTTCTCATTTTTCGGGTGAACTATCCCTTTAGCCTCAGGTTCCTTAAAGAGACTAAACATGTATTAGGCTATGTTTACTGTTTGTCACTTTAAATAAAAGTAAATTTGTCATTACAGTGCTTGCAAGACATTACTGTATTAATATTACTCTTCTTTTTATTCTTTTTCTTTCCAACAACACTGCTGAAACAAAAATACACAATAGAAATGCTCACAAACATTTTAATTGCTTTAATGTTTATAATGGGAATTGTATTGGTTTAATGGAAACTATAATGGTTCCTGTGGGTCTCTAAAGGCAATGTGTTGGCTTCTATTTGTGGCATATCTTGTGGATACCAATAGGGACCGATACATATCTGTCATTGAAACCAATACAAACCATTAAATCCTAATGGAAAATGGCCCAAAACACAATGCAAAAACATTTGCTAAAGGTTTTAATGGTTATCAGCTGATGCTTCGCAATAGCAGAGAGTATTTAGCAGAGATGGGCCACTTCTATTAAAATGAATGGGAGAAATTGGAAAGTTCCACCTTACAGGTTACAGAGCCAATCACAGATTGCAGACATCGCCTGTTAATCAACTCTAGAACGTGCATGTGCATTAGCTAGAAAATATTTTTTTTGCGTAGTCTGAGGTAAAGCAGTGCAATTTATGATACCAGTGTTGCGAGATTTGACTGATGATTTGAAATATTTTCTTTGATCGTAATCTTTACCAACCAATTTGGAGATTTCGTTTTTTCCCCAATCAAGTAGATAGGAGCTGTACATGTATGTCGCTTGTTTACATAGAAAATAGCTGCCTGAGAGCATTCCAAAAATGGCCACCAAGTGGACTGACTTGCTAAAAAGACTTTGGTAATAGTAACTGTATGGAACCAGGGAATTTTCAACAATAATTTCAGCTTGAAACGCTGAACGTACACACTCCATTCACGCTTTGTTTTTCAGATAATTTAAGGTCTACTCAGTAACTTTATGTCTGTGTCATTTTGGACTTACAGTGACACCTAGTGGTGTGGATGCAGCATCATTCAAAATCAATAGATTTCAATTATTGATGCCATTGTAGAAATGTACTATTCTCAGTCAGCTATGATCAATTTAATCTATGAGTGAAAAGGTCTAATTACAGGGCGGTTATTGATATAAATGCTGCGTTCACGTCGTGTCAGAATTACTGTAATTACGAGATGGCAACACTGAGGTTGTACTCGGAGCCGTTCACGTCCTGGGAACTCGGAAATTATCCATTTCTATGACAAAACTCATAACACCACAACGGCTTTGTTGCTGATAACGGCAAAATATTTATTTAAGAGATTCTGAGATTACAACTTGTAATTATGAGTTCTACGAAGACGTGAATGCCTTTTACAAGTCGGAATCTCTTAATTACGGTAATTCCTACATGTCGTGAATGCACCATAAGCTAGTAAAATTCGGCTGGTCATGTGATTCTAACATGGCAGCCCCCATGAGGGGACCCTCTCCATGTAGATTTAAACAGATTTGTTAAGGTTACTGATATGACTGGAGTCTTCATCTCATGTGAGTGCTCATTATTGTTTCAAAATTATACTTTATTTCTTTTGGAGTAAAACTTTTTAATGAGCAAAAAATTACTGAGTGCACCTTTAAGGCTAGGACCCAACTGAAGTAGTCAAAACACGGTCTTACAAGTAGCCTACATTTTTTATATTATTTTATTATTTTATTTTATATAACTATAAACCGTTTTAGTGGGTTACAAGTTAGTTAGATCACGTATTTTCAGCTGGCGGTAAATAAATACATGCTGGCGAACAGAAATCGCATTCGATTGAAAAGGTAACTATAGCGATATGCTGTTCGAGCACTTGCGTCGAGATATCGGATGATACGTTGATGAAACATAAGATTTAGCCATTTCACAAGTGCATCACAAAAAATATATATTTTGTTTAAAAACTAGTGTTTGTCTCAAAGATTGTTGACATTTGGCTAACTGTGATCAGTTGCCAAATAAAGGACAACTTTTGCACGAGTCCTGAAAATGTCCTGTAAAAATTCCTTTAAAACTTGAGAGCAAATTCACTTAAAGTGCCAACTTTGCTGTCTATAATGCACTTAAATATCTGCATTATTTTAAACAGGCCTAAGTCATATCCTTCCTAACCATTACACATGTCCGCGGTTACTGCGCATGTCCTTCTTCAAAAGCCCCATTACATGCACATTGAATTTTGGAGTTCCAGAAGCGTTTAAATGCATGATGGATGTGCGCAATGGAAACGCGTACAACATCCATGAGAGGTTAATGGAGAGGCAGAGGCTCCATTCGTGTAACAGAATTCTGGGCCTTGTTCGCATCAGATGGTCTGGTGGATATTGAGTACGTTTAAAGGATTTAACCGTGTGATCTCTGGCACTGCAATTTCTTACGAAGGACTTACTGAAAGGTTTAAGCAGGCTACTAAGGAAATGGCTGAATAGTAAAGAAAAAAAGATGCACTTTTTGAAAAGAGGCAACAGAATCCTGCCTTGAGCTAACTCAACGATTTAAGACCACAATCTGCTCATGGCACATCACTCTTCTTCGAAGTGGGAGTGTTTTACATTTTATGAAAGGCTATATGCTTGTAGTCAAAGTAGAGGTAAGAATATTCCAACTCTACAATTCTTTATTCTTGTAGGCCTATTAAAATAGTAGAATAACACTGGGTTGAAACCAAACATTTCGTACTACAAGTAATTTAATTATTCTTTAAATTTAGGTTATTTTAATCACATTACTGTGAAGTAAGTAACTGACCAGATTAAAAAACAACAACAAGGTTTTAAGATTAAATCCCCAAAAACTTGGAACAATTTACAGGAACTCTTAAAACTTCAGTGCTCCATCCACTGGCTGAATTTATGGCACTTGTAAACAACTTTTAGTATAGTCAGTTTGGAAATTGCCTTTGCAATATTTTACTGGATATGACTATGTATTTTTTTATGCTCTGCTTGACAGGGGTGGGGCCAAAGGGGGGCCAGAAGGGTGGCACGGGGTGGCAGCTGTCACCTTAAAAATGAGCTTTGCAACCCCAACTCGGACCCCGCTCACGTCCTGGAGACAGCATGGTCCATAACACCCCCCTTCAGAGGAACTTACTGGATGCCACCCCTTTGCCACCCCAGGCAAAAAATCCTGGACATGCCCCTGCTGCTTGATTTATATTATCATTTCATTTTTTTTACAAATCACCCTTGTAAAAGAGATTTTATCTCAATGAGTTTTAATCCTGGTTAAATAAAGGTTACTGACAAAACTGCGTTGACACCGAAACCTCTTTTTTTTTTTAGGTTTTGTAGGGCACCATCCTCGCGTGGGCGGGATCAATCAATCCATCAATCAACTGGATTGTTGTTCTCATTGGTCAGATAAACGTTCGTTCAGATGACTGCGTGGGCTGCGTGAATAAAAGAAATCGAGAGTGCGTTGAATCGGAATAAGAGCAAACCGTGGATGGATAAAGAGTGAATCCATCAAAGAACCGAAAGAAAAGAAGTTTCAGCCAGTTTCCCCAAGTGATTGCCTTGACGCTTGGAGAACAAGCAAGCTCTGTTCAAACAAGGTAATGGACTAAATGTCTTTAAAAAAAAGCTTTTGCATACTAGATTCCCAATGGTAAAAAAAAAGGAGAAAATTAAGCAAACATGCCTAAAACTGGATGAGTAAGGCACTTAAAAAACATTCAACTTAATTAATGGATTGTTGTAGAACTTCAAACACGCCAGGCAGTTTCAAATGGGCTTAAAGGATTCATGTACTTATAGCCTGCGATGCTTGTTTGTATTCTTCTCTTGTACCTCAGGAATCACCATAGATGATGGAGTGGTATGTTTTGGTGTTGATGCTGAGCTTGCCAACCTTGAGTCAGGCAGATTGCTCTCAGTGTCTGAGATGCACGCAACAGATTTCCGACGTGAACTCTGCAGTCAGCCGCTTGGTAAGATTACTCTCAATTTTCTGTATTTTTGTTTTGCATGAGATTTACCATTTAAGCCATCGTTTTTCTCCTAAGTAAATGTAATAAATGAGCAGATCTGCACATGGAAACAGATGCAAATGACTTTAAAACAAAAGAAAATAGAGAATACAAAATTTCTGAATGAAAAACAGAAATACTTCGTCACGTCCTTTGTCATTTGCACACACAAAAAAACTTCGCCCCTCTTTTTGCGCGGTTTCAGCACCATGGAGAGCGCAAATGCGCACGGCAAAATAGCGCGCTCGATTACAGATTGTAATGTTGTAGAAGTCAACGTTTATTTATTTTTATTTATTTATTTATTTTTGCTTGGCTAAACTGGCAAGTGAAAATGTCAGAAATGCCTTTTAATACCAAAAACAAAACAAACAAAAAAAACCATCTGTTATGCATGAAGGTTCTTTGGAGCATTTTAGATACTTTCACCAAGAAAAATGTTTGGATCCCAACAACCAAATGGGAACGTTCTTGATTGAGAACATAGGCTATAACTATACAATACAACTAGTAGCTAGACATAGATTGGATTTTTTTTTCTACTTCAAAAGTTACAAATGTATACCTTTTTAATATGATTAAAACCTCCATTTTTAAAAGTGCATGGAGTCAAGTTAAACTTGCTTTCTTTTTTCCAGACTTGTGAATGTGAAGGAGCCGTCCCATCCACTAGATCCCTAGAAAGATGCGAGAAGGCATTACAGGAGCTTTCAAATGAATTGTCGGAGCTCAACGCCGATGTTGACGGAGAACGAAGCGCGTTAAACGCGGACGATCTCCAAGAGCCGGCGGCATCAGACCTGGTCAAACGATACGGGGGATTCATAAAGAGGATCGATAAAAATAAAAATAAAAATAAACTATTCTCCTCACCCTGGAAGGAGAACGCCGTACTTAAAGGATTGTTCGCGAAGAAATACGGAGAACCGCTCCCGAAACTGGGCGAGCGAGACGTCCCGTCGATAACGGAAGACGAGGAGGGGGAAGATGTTACGGATGAAAATGAAACGGGACTTTACGACAACGACCTTCCTTTAAACGAAGTCAAACGTTACGGGGGTTTTCTTCGGAAATTCGGTCCAAAGACACGCGACCTCGTGGATGACAACAGCCGGCAGATGTTGCAGAAAAGATACGGAGGTTTCATGCGAAGAATTCGCCCGAAGTTGAGGTGGGACAACCAAAAGCGATACGGCGGCTTTTTACGTCGTCATTTTAAAATTTCAGCGCGCTCTGCAGAGGAACCCTCATCATACGAGGACTACAGTTTATAGGTTACTGTGTTATAACTCAGTTCGCCAATGCATTCCCGTTTTTTCTTCACAAATGTCATGTTTTCATAGGTGTTGAGGCTGTTTAACTATCCCAAACTGGCTGCTAACCTCTGGAAGCCATCAATCACGAATGTCAATCATGCGTTCAGGACGTTTTCAGTGACCAACCACTTGTTGTTTCCCGTTGTTCCCCCCCCTCCCCCCTCCAATGTAAACCAACAATACATAGCCTATTGCAGACAATGCATGTTTAAAATGACCAATAAAGGGCAAGAACTTTACCTGCTCAAATTGCACTGGGAGTATGTTTTGTGTGACTTTTCTTCCTCAAGTTAAAAAGGTTATTGGACTACTTCCCCAGGTAGCACACATACATCCCAGAGATGTCTCATCTGGAAAGTGGCATATTCTAATGCATGGGCGTAGAATAGGTGGGGGATGCGGGGGACGTGTCCCCCTCACTTTTACCCAAACCCAATAAACCAAAAGTTCGTGTTTGAGCTGCGTCTTTCATACATGCAAAAGTTAAAATTCACTGCTCAGTCATGCAATTCATTCAATACAAAACTGTATTCGATTGAGAGCCTTAAAAATACATCTTATATATTTATACTCGTCTTGCGATAATCGTTCTGTCCACCCTCACTTTTTAAATGATTGCTACGCCCCCGTTCTAATCAACATCTGCTAAGCATCTTAAAAAGATCATGAACGTCATAAACGTCTGCTGGAAGTCTAATTGACATCAGAGAGGAAAAGTGTTATGGAAGTATTGCAGATGACAAAACGACGTTAAAAAAAAATGACTTAAAAAATATTCCTCCGCTTTAAACTAATCTACTGACGGACCTGCTCCGACACGGGACATAGACAGCCCATAATAGTCTTGTTTGATAAACAGCACCATCTGTTGGTCAAAACCAGAATTACAAGTTCGTTTCCACTGCAGATTAAAAGCTGGTTTTCCTTTTAATAATTCACAGAGTCTGTCACAGTAAGACTCAAAAGTTTTGGAGACACTCACAACTACAGATCCAAAAACACTAGAGAGTTTATGATTCCTCTTTTGATACTGTGGTAATTGGTTAACAGCCTGTAAAACATGGCGGGGTGGTGTAGTGGACTAAAGCATTGAACTGGTAAGCAGAAGGTTGTTGGTTCAATCCCCACAGCCATCACCACTGTGTCCTTGAGCAAGGCACTTAACTCCAGATTGCTCCAGGGGGATTGTCCCTGTAATCAGGGCACTGTAAGTCGCTTTGGATAAAAGCATCTGCCAAATACATAAAAATGTTTAAAAAAAAAAACATCAGTTAGAGGCCATTTAAATAAACACCATCATTTGTATTTATTTTGAAAGAAAAGATTCATACGGTCTAAAACATTTTAAAGTAATCGGTTTTTAAATAACAGGTCAAATGAATTATCTTCACCTTGTACAGATATCAATGTAAAAGTACCTTCAAGACAACTAAGATGTAAAATGCGAAAAGATTAGGGGGGAAGAAAAATGTAACGTACATTGTGAAATTAATATTTTTAAATAAACATGAAGTACAAAATTAAAGGAATATTCCAGGTTTAATACAAATTAAGATGGATTAACAGCATTTTGGCATAATGTTGAATTCCATAAAAAATGATTCCGAATTGATCCTCATTTATTTAAAAAACAAAATAAAACTGGGTTATAGTGAGGCACTTACAGTGGAAGTGAATGAGGCCAATCCGTAAACGTTAAAATACACACTGTGTTTTAAAAGTATAGCGACAAGATGTAAACATTACACGTGTCAACATGATTTTAGCGGGATAAAATCGCATACATACCTTAAATGTGTAAAGTTATAGCCAATATTACAACTTTGTTGCAATGGCAACAAAACCCTGTAATCCCTGTACTGGATATAATTTTACACATATATGCGTAGTAAGCGATTTTATCCCACTAAAATCATGTTAACACACATAATGTTTATGTCTTGTGGCTTACCTTTTTAATCTATGTGTATTTCAGCATTTATGGATTGGCACCATTCACTTGCATTGTCTCAAGTCCCTTACTGTAACCGCTTTTTTTTTTTTATTAAGGAGGGACGATTTGAAAATAATTGTTGTGGTAATCAACATTACGCCACAAATGCTGTTAACTGCGCTTCATTTGTATTGAACACGAAATATTACTTAGTCAAATCTTGTTTCGTACAAAATGTCTCTTTCAGAAGCCTCTGTCCATCTATTTTTCACAACATTGTAAAAAGGTTACAATTACAAAATCAATCAAATGAAACACAACAAAAGATTTACATTTCAAATCATGTCATGCTAGTTTTGTCAAAAAGATACAAATATCTCAACAATACCGCTGGCAAGGCAGAGTCATCAGTCTCCATGCCAAACGACACAAGTTCATCCTGAGTATACAAATTATATGACACACTGACATTTGGTAAAACGAAGCTTTGCAAGAGAATTTCACTCCTCCTCCTTCTGGTCGTCACTGCGCTCTGCAGTCTGTTCTGCCTGCGGCTTAACAGTCTCCACGGAAGCAGTGTTTGCGGTACCCACAGCACTAACCGTACTAACAGGCACAGCAACTACAGTGTTGCCTGCCGCTCTCCCTACCGGTGCTGCCAGGTTCTGTATCGCGGCTCCAGCTCCCACTGTGGGTAGCGTGACCAGCTGAAATGGACTGACCACTTTGACAATAGTGGGTCCCGTGGTGCCTTCCGGTACAGCGGCAGCGCTCAGCATCGTTAGATTCGAACCATCGCACTGAAGTTCGGCCCCTCCGGGTGACGTCAGCACTGTGTATCCACCAATCAGAGGAGACTGCCCTGGGGCAGACAGCACTTTGTCCAATGGGATGCCGGCGAGCTGAGTGATGGGCAGGGTGAAGTGGGTGGGCTGCGCGGATGTGGCAGCCACTGTGGCGGGGCCGGAGATGGCGCGGGTCAGGCGAGGGCGTTTGGAAGTCGGAGGTGAGGTCACAGGGGTCAGGGTCATCAAGACGTTGTTGAGGTGTTGCGATTTGCTCTTCAGTTCTTTGGCGCGCTTGCGATGTTCGTCGCACTGTTGCTCTAGGGCTATAAACACAAAGGTTAAGAGGTCACTCTGGGCTAGCATTCAGATTGGTCAATCAATGCAGTCAAATGAGCAATTACCGCTAATCCGTATTGAACGTAGTGCCAGTCAAACAATTTCCTACATTTCAACTCAAATCCATATTTAATCTCTATTTATGTATGTATTTGGTAAGTAACCATGTAATAAGCATAATAATGTACAGTCACCAGGTTATTAGGGTGACGCAAGACCCCATCAGGGTTTATTTTGCCATAATGACCGCTTGACTGTATGTTATCCCTTGCATATAGACACCTTTATGGTGCTGTGTTGTGATGTACTATGACTGCACTATTATGATTGATTACTATAATTGAATAAGATGATTTAAATTCATCTGTGGCTACTACACTGATAATGAATTATTTTTGCAAACAAACACAACTCACACAGAAGATACTGACCCACTAAGCTGCGAGTGTACTGCTCTCTACAGCGGTCCATCTGGCTTTTGTGACCGGCAAGAACTTTCTTCACCAGGTCCAACATCCCAAAGTTCTGAACTATATTGTTGAGCAGAGCTGCATCTGTTCACATATTCAAACAATAAACAATATCAGAAATGTTGCGTTAATGTACAGAAAATTATGTATCTGTGTCATAAAAGCAGTGCATGCTTATTCATTACATGCGATGCATGTCCCGGGCATAATAAACACGGGAGCGGATTTACTGTACGGAGAATGGAGACTTCACCCGCCAACGGTGAACCATGCGTGCGAGAGATCCGGGCAAGCTGCTGTATCTCTTTGCATCTCCTGAAAATGTGCAACTTCTGTCATCTGAATCAGTTTCAAAATTTAAACCGAGAAAGAGAGATCCAGAGGTTTTGCACAGAGCCATTTCTTTTTACAATTCGAAAGTCACGTGAACAAATGATACTGCTATCGCTGTTGCTAACTTTAAAACTAGCGGGCTGATGTCCCGTGTCGCAAATCCAGTGATGCTGGTAGTGACGATTCTCTCTGACCAATCAGTGATCTGCAGGGTTTTGATGTCACATTTAGTATCGGCTCGGCTCGCTTGGAACCTCGACCGAGGTGGTACTAAAAAAAGTATCAGGTACCAGGTACTATCCACAGTGGAAAACCCCCAAAAAGTGAGCAGAGTCGAGCCGTACCGTGCAGTGGAAAAGCCCCATATGTGTCTAATAATGCATTGGCAATTTACACTTAAGTTTATCTTGCCAATAAAGTTGGATATGAATTGAATTTGCCCATTTGATCCTATTTTTAAAAAAAGTCCACTGCACGGCAGATTTTGCCCAACATTTAATTACAGCATGTCCACTGATTTTACGGCATGTATACATATAGTTGTATCAAAGATCAATACCTGTAAAAATGTGCCTAATTAAAACCACCAGAACGGGGAAAAAATGTGATCTGTGGATAGACTGTGGCATGATTGTTGGTGCTAGATGGGCTGGTTTGAGTATTTCTGTAACTGCTGATCTCCTGGGATTTTCACACACAACAGTCTCTAGAAGTTACTCCGAATGGTGCCAAAAACAAAAAGCATCCAGCTCTGTGGACAGAAATGCCTTGTTGATGAGAGAGGTCAACATAGAATGGCCAGACTGGTTTGAACTGACAAAGTCTATGGTAACTCAGATAACCACTCTGTACAATTGTGGTGAGAAGAATAGCAACTCAGAACACTATTCAACACCTTGAACTCTTTGTCATGTTCCTCAAACCATTCCGGAACAATTTTTGCAGAGTGGCAGGGCGCATTATCCTTCTGAAAGAGGCCACTGCCATCAGGGAATACTGTTGCCATGAAGGGTTGTACGTGGTCTGCAACAATCTTTAGGTAGGTGGTACATGTCAAAGTAACATTCACATGAATTCCAGGACACAAGGTTTCCCAGCAGAACATTGCCCAGAGCATCACACTGCCTCTGTCTGCCTTCTTCCCACAGTGCATCCTGCTGACATCTCTTCCCCAGGTAAACAACACACACGCACCTGGTCATCCACATGATCTAAAAGAAAACGTGATTCATCAGACCAGGCCACATTCTTCTTCAGTTTCTCCATGGTCCTGTTCTAACACTCACGTGCCCATTGTAGGTGCTTTCGACAGTGGACAGGGTCAGCATGGGCACTCTGACCGGTCTGTGGCTACACAGCCCGATATGCAGCAAGCTGCGATGCACTGTGTGTTCTGACACCTTTCTATCATGGCCAGCATTACATTTTTCAGCAATTTGTGCTACAGTAGCTCTTCTGTGGGATTTGACCAGACAGGCTAGCCTTCGCTCCCCACACACATCAGTGAGCCTTGGGCGCCCATGACCCTGTCGCCGGTTCACCGGTTGTCCTTCCTTGGACCACTCTTGGTAGGTACTAACCACTGCATACCGGGAACACCCCACAGGACCTGCCGTTTTGGAGATGCTCTGACCCAGTCGTGTAGCCATCACAATTTGGCCCTTGTCAAAGTCACTCAGATCATTATACTTGCCCATTTTTCCTGCTTCCAACACATGAAATTCAAGAACTGATTGTTCACTTGATGCCTAATATATCCCACCCTTTGACAGGTACCATTGTAACTATATAATTAATGTTATTCACTTCACCTGTCAGTGGTTTTAATGTTGTGGCTGATCAGTGTGTGTGTGTGTATATACACACACACACACACACACACACACACACACACACACACACACACACATATATATATTATAAATATATGTAAATAGGGGTAGAATAATAGGTGTTTTGTAACTCTGACCTTTAACCTGCAGTGGTGGGTCTTGAATACGTTCCTCCAGACCCTTGAGGATCTCCTGGATTTCTGTCTGCAGGTCTTCCATGACTTCATCCAACAACCCAGCATCCTTCAGCCCTCTCCAGAATGTCATGGTGTCCTCTGACATAAAACAGAATGGCCGGTGAGAGCGTTAAAACTGACCAACTACACAGATTCAAAACCTTCTAAATTCTAAAACATCAAAACATTCTAAATTCCAAATCATCGAAATGTTTTAAAATGAAAAAACATCAAAACATTCTAAATTCTAAAAGAGCATCCGAGAGTAGTAGACTGACCAACTACACAGATGCAAAATATTCTAAATTCCAAGTGTTCGAGAGCAGTAGACTGACCAAATACAGATTCAAAACATTCTAAATTCTAAAAAAAAATCAACACATTCTTAATTCTAAAACATCAAAACATTCTAAGTTCTAAAAGAACATCAGAGAGCAGTAGACTGACCAACTACACAGACTCAAAGCATTTTAAATTCTACAACATCAAAACTTTCTAAATAAAAAAAACATCAAAACGTTCCAAAGTCTAAAACATCAAACGTTCCAAAGTCTAAAACATCAAACGTTCCAAAGTCTAAAACATCAAAACGTTCCAAAGTCTAAAAAAAATCAAAGCATTCCAAAGTCTAAAACATCAAATCGTTCCAAATTCCAAAACATAAAAGCATTCTACATTCCAAAACATCAAAACATTCTAAATTCCATGGAAATTTCTTGATCAAGCAGGTTCTCACCTCCTATGGCCGTGACCCATTCCGTGCTGTCCTCATTAGTGTCTGAGGAAAATGTAGCTGAGCATCCATTCACTAAACAACAAAACAAAAATGAACCCATTTTTATCTGCCCAATGAACAACCAATAGCATTATTCTAGAAATAATTCTCAAATCTTTTTCCCACAGCAGGTGGCAACAGACAATTTCCTAACCTGTGCAAAAGTGTCATGTTTTTCTGGAAACAGTTTCAACAAACACAAACGCTTCAGATTTGTGGGGTGCGTTCGTACCGTCCACTGAAGCGGGGGTTGCAGGGGTAGTCTCTGTGGACTGCTGGCTGCTGAGAGATGCTCGCGACCCCACCAGATCAATTTTGGTACTGCGGCAGGTGTTAGAACAGAATCTGGAGTGCTGGTAAAAGTCCAGCTCACCTGAATCCATGATCTTCCTACAGGAGGAACCAGGAGAAGGTGCTCTTTAGATGGAGCTAAAACTGAATACTGTATGTTTATCTAGATTCTAGAACATTATACGGAACAATTCAGGAATTCCCAAAACAGAAGCTAAAGATGACATGAAAACTGACCCTATATACTTTCTAAATAAATGTCACTCTTCTTATTGTGCATTTTTCATCTCTGTATGTTACTCTACACATAAATGTTTCATAATCATTTTTTAAAATATATATATATATATATATATATATATAACAAGTGTAATAACTTTCTCCGCGTCCGAAATGACTTTTTATTTCTGCATTTTTGACCAAGGACACATTGGCAGGGACAAATAATATTAGCCAATAATATCTCTTTGGAAAAGAATGCAATGAAAGTGAATGGTGACTGAGGCTATCATTCAGGAAAGAAAGTCATACAGGTTTGAAACAACATAGTTGAGTAAATGATGAGCGAATTTTCATTTTTGGGTGAACTATCCCTTTAAGTTGACCAGACCTTAACATGGTCCCATTGAGGCGAATGGCTCTCTTCCAGTCCTTCAGTGTGGATTTACCCGCCAGGTACACAAACTCCTTTGGACTGATCAGGTGCTCATTCAACTGGAATACAGTAATGATGAATATCATGAAGAGTGCACAATTACACTAAGAACATTCAGTAACATCAAAGTCATTGGACATTTCTCTACTTAAGGTTTATACGGGTGATCCTTTAACTTTGTGCAATTTAATGTCCAAGGGGTTGATTTTTCTTAAAATGAAGAGAGTTGTACTTTTTTATTTTTGTTATATGAAGGTCACATTAAAACTGACTATGAAGCCTTTTACCAGGTCTCCATCATTTATTTTTGGTACTTTTCAAATGCCTTTTATGTGTATAGATTTTACCGTTTTAGCCTTGTCCTGGATCCAGACATTCAATATTAAACTATGAAAATCCATTATAAAAATAAAAATGATTACATGTTGAAAACTATGATAATCTAAACAAAGAGTGAAATAAACAAGCCATTTCAATATTTATTGTGTGAAAATAACTTCTATCAATTCTTAAAAAATGACGACTGTCCCACAGTTGTGCCATCATTTCCACCACACCAAACAATTTTGCCCCTAATAAAGTGTTTGAAAAAGTTAGTGTACTTGTTAACCAAGTGGACAAGAGTGTCAGTGAAGAGCATGCTTGAGATGAAATATGAGAGAAGTGATGTTTGAAGAAAACAACGAAAATTCAAGGTAAATATCACATGTGAGCAGAATATTTTTGATGGGCGTCATTTCATATCAAGTTATAATTTTGCCAAATTATGCAAAAAGAGAAAATATTATTTAATTGTGTGTATTTAGGATTAAAAAAAAAAATGTTAGCTAAGAAAATATCCTTAGCAAGACAAAGGACTCGACCATTTTTTTGGTTCAAACGTTCAAATAGCCAATTAAAAACGTATTTTTTTCCACCACAGAATTCTACTAAACACAATCCAGAATTTAAGATGTGCTGAAATGACAAAAATGATAAAAATGACATGTCTCCTGTGATGCATTTACATACCCTGTTGACCACTGTTAGAAGACAAATAAGTAGTGAGAATGTGAAAAATATCAAGAGTTTACATTTCGGGTCCATACATGTGTATCCACAGTACATTTACCTGCACACATTTGATGTTGATGCCAGGACACACAAATTTTTTCCATACGAGGTTGGCTTTGCTGTCTCCACATGTTATTGGGTATAAAATATCTGCATCCACATCTTCAGAAAGTTTCACTGCGTAAATATAAACATGCTATTGTTTCATCGGAACTCAAAACTCTAGAAAAAGTTGTTGCATTCCAACAATTGTGACCATATTTGCTATTCCCTGTTACACTGGAGAAGTAAAAAATCTTGAATTATATAAAAGAGTTATAGCTCTTAAATCTGACTGGATGTGTCATTGTAAAATAGCCGATATACAAACTGTGACTACATCTTCATTAAATTCTATATTAATATGGCAAGTTGCTAAATTGCTTGACAACTGTAAATGTTCAACAGTTAGGCTAATGAACAATGTTTACTTAATGGAAGAATTGTTCACTGTGCTAATTTTTGTTAAGAAATGTACTTATTTTTTGATTTTATTGTATTTATTGTTGGGGGATTTTTCCCCTTTTTCACCCAATTTGGAATGCCCAATTCCCAATGTGCTTTTAAGTCCTCGTGGTCGTGTAGTGATTCGCCTCAATCCGGGTGGCGGAGGATGAATCCCAGCTGCCTCCACGTCTGAGACCGTCAACCCGCGCATCTTATCACGTGGCTTGTTGAGCACGTTGCCACGGAGACATAGCACGTGTGGAGGCTTCACGCCATCCACCGTGGCATCCACGCTCAACTCACCACACGCCCCACCGAGAACGAACCACATTATAGCGACCAGGAGGAGGTTACCCCATGTGACTCTACCCTCCCTAGCAACCGGGCCAATTTGGTTGCTTAGGAGACCTGGCTGGAGTCACTCAGCACGCCCTGGGATTCGAGCTAGCTAACTCCAGGGGTGGTAGCCAGCATCTTTTACCACTGAGCTACCCAGTCCCCCGAAGAAATGTAATTATTTAACATTGGTGTCTTTTATCATATTGCTGTTTCCGGCATGTCAAAAATTAACATTTTTATTAAAGAGTCCCAGGGATCTCATTTTCAGGGGTAGTTTTAACTTTAGAGGGGCATTTACAGTGTGTTGCCAATTTATGTCAAATACGGCCACTATGGTGTTTAAACATAACTAGATGAGGCCTTGAATAGAATATATAAGACAACAGACACAATTCAGAGGAATTCACTACGGCCCAAACATTTTAAATATCTGGGGCATTTTTGTCCCAAGCATTGCTGAATTTCTGACTCAGGCTGGTGTTTTATTGGCCTATGAGCAATAAACCACTTGAAGCCCTGCATTACTGTGATTTTACCACAGTTATGCTTGTTATGCCAAACAAACTCCTTAAAGGAATATTCCGGGTTCAATACAAGTTGAGCTCAATCGACAGCATTTGTGGCATAATGTTGATTACCACAAAAATTTACTTAGACTCATCCCTTCCTTTTCTTTAAAAAAAAAAAAAAAAAAAAGCAAAACTCTGGGTAAAATCGGAGCTTACAATGGAAGTGAATGGGGGCCAATTTTTAGAGGGTTTAAAGGCAGAAATATAAAGCTTATAATTTTATAAAAACACTTACATTAATTATTGTTAAAACTCTTGTATTATTTGAGCTGTAAAGTTGTTTAAATTGTCGTTTTTATGATTGTTTTAGAGTTTACGGCATTACTTCATCATCCAATGAAGTTGTAAATTTGAATATAACTTTACACAGAAAAGGTTAGCAAGTGATTTTATGACACTAAAATCATGTAAACACACATATCGTTAAGGTCTTGTGGCTATATTCTTGAAACACGGAGTATTTAAACGTTTACAGATTGGCCCCCATTCACTTCCATTGTAGGTGCCTCACTCTAACCTCAATTTTTGCTTTTCTTTGTAAAGAAAATGAGGGACGGGGTGGCCTGGGTAGCTCAGCGAGTACTGACGCTGACAACCACCCCTGGAGTCATGCGTTCGAATCCCAGGGCGTGCTGAGTGACTCCAGCCAGGTCTCCTAAGCAACCAAATTGGCCCGGTTGCTAGGGAGGGTAGAGTCACATGGGGTAACCTCTTCGTGGTCGTTATAATGTGGTTCTCGCTCTCGGTGGGGCGCGTGGCGAGTTGTGCGTGGATGCCGCGGTGAATAGCGTAAGCCTCCACAAGCACGCTGTCTCCGCGGTAATGCGCTCAACAAGCCACGTGATAAGATGCGCGGATTGACGGTCTCAGACGCAGAGGCCACTGAGATTTGTCCTCCGCCACCCGGACTGAGGCGAGTCACTACGCCACCATGAGGACTTAGAGCGCATTGGGAATTGGGCATTCCAAATTGGAGAGAAAATCAAAAAAAAAAAAAAGAAAATGAGGGACTAGTCGACATAAATCTTTTGTGGTAATCAACACTATGCCACAAATGCTCTAGACTGAGCCCCAAATATTCCTTTAACCGTGGTATAATCACTATAAATAATAGACTCTCTTGGCTTAATATTCTATTAGCCTGTCTTTAGTTTGTGAATCACAAGTCATACCCAAGACAGTCTCTTTAGGTAGGGAGATGCTGGTGCTAGACTCAGCCTCTGACTCCATGGAATGCTCCATAATGTTTTCCCTGCACAGAAAAAGACAGAGGGATGCTTTCAGCCTGAGAGAGGTGGATGATGGGAGCTGATGAGACACGTTTACATGTTCTCACCCAGACTGTTCCAGGTCTGTAGCCACCAGTATGTTCTTCTCCTCGTCTGAGGAGGGAGTCTGACCGACGGTGTCCGGGGTCGTGACCACCACCACCTCCTCCATGTGGACGTTCACCTCAGAGGATGATGCCATGAGATCAGAAGCATCTGACAGCTGTCAATCAAACACAGCAGTAATGAGGAGGGGAAATAAAATGACGTCACATCCTTCATTACTGACCATGAAAGTGTCCAAGTCTGAGAACACTGAATATCTGGGATTTTTATTCATTTTAAACCTGAAAATGAATTGAACAGTTTAGGATGTTGAAAAATTCAAAGACTCACCATGGTACTTTAATATACCATGGCACTTGATGATCGACATGTTCATATGAAATGTTATTTACATGATACTCCATAATACATAAAACCATAATACACACCATGCTACTTTTCTGTTAATCAATAATCATAATAACACAATCAGTAATCACAATGGTTAGTTTTGCATTAATACATATTTACATCAAGTAATTTGCTTTTTATCGTGAATTTTTATGTTTATCTCCGCAACACAAAAATCAGCGCTATGAAAGGACACAATATGTGCTCATGTCGAGAAAATCTCGCTGATTAAATAATACACGGGAAAAGCTATATAAATCGTATGTAAATACATGGAAACGTTACCCATAAGAGCTCAAATTTGTGTTAAAGGAAGTGCTGAACAGATCGACTCCACTGCGCATGCTCTATCATGACGTCATGCACGTGCCCGAAACCGCCCCCTATCCACTAAATAGTGCATTATTCTTCTTCTTCTACTTTTGAGGTTTATTGGTGGTTGGCAAACAACGAATTGGTGCATTAGCGCCACCAACTGGTATGGCGTATGGATCAGAATGTCTAGTATTTCAAAATACTTAAAAAATAAATGTAATAAATGTAGAATATCTATTATATCAAAGTGCAGTATCTTTCTAAGGTTTTGAATCAGATTCCTTCTTTCTGCCTCATATTTCTGATAGTGGATCATAACATGCTTTATTGTTTCTTCTTGCCCACAGTAGTCGCATCTGCCTGTATTATGTTTCCCTACAGTTGAAGTCATTAGCTTACATACAGCTTAGTCGAATACATTTAAACTCAGTTTTTCACAATTCCTGACATTTAATCATAGAAAACATTCCCTGTTTTAGGACAGTTAGGATCACTACTTTATTTTAAGAGTGTGAAATGTCAGAATAATAGTAGAGAGAATGATTTATTTCAGCTTTTATTTCTTTCATCACATTCCTAGTGGATCAGAAGTTTACATACACTTTGTTAGTATTTGGTAGTATTGCCTTTAAATTGTTTAACTTGGGTCAAACGTTTTAGGTATCCTTCCACAAACTTCTCACAATAAGTTGCTGGAATTTTGTCCCATTCCTCCAGACAGAACTGGTGTAACTGAGTCAGGTTTGTAGACCTCCTTGCTCGCACATGCTTTTACAGTTCTGCCCACAAATTTTCTATCGGATTGAGGTCAGGGCTTTGTGATGGCCACTCCAATACCTTGACTTTGTTGTCCTTAAGCCATTTTGCCACAACTTTGGAGATATGCTTGGGGTCATTGTCCATTTGGAAGACCCATTTGTGACCGAGCTGTAACTTCCTGGCTGATGTCTTGAGATGTTGCTTCAATATATTCACATAATATATTGAAGCATATATGATGCTATCTATTTTGTGAAGTGCACCAGTCCCTCCTGCAGCAAAGCACCCCAACAACATGATACTGCCACCCCCATGCTTCACGGTTGGGATGGTGTTCTTCGGCTTGCAAGCCTCACCCTTTTTCCTCCAAACATAATGATGGTCATTATGGCCAAACAGTTCAATTTTTGTTTCATCAGACCAGAGGACATTTCTCCATAAAGTAAGATCTTTGTCCCCATGTGCATTTGCAAACTGTAGTCTAGCTTTTTTATGGCAGTTTTGGAGCAGTGGCTTCTTCCTTGCTGAGCAGCCTTTCAGGTTATGTTGATATAGGACTCGTTTTACTGTAGATATAGATACTTGTCAACCTGTTTCCTCCAGCATCTTCACAAGGTACTTTGCTGTTGTTCTGGGATTTATTTGAACTTTTCGCACCAAACTACATTCATCTCTAGGAGACAGAATGTGTCTCCTTCCTGAGCGGTATGATGGCTGTGTGGTCCCATGGTGTTTATACTTGCGTACTATTGTTTGTACAGATGAACGTGGTACCTTCAGGTGTTTGGAAATTGCTCCCAAGGATAACCCAGACTTGTGGAGGTCCACAATTTTTTTTCTAAGGTCTTGGCTGATTTCTTTTGATTTTCCCATGATGTCAAGCAAAGAGGTACTGAGTTTGAAGCTAGGCCTTAAAATACATCCACAGGTACACCTCCAGTTGAATCCAATTAGCAATTAGCTTATCAGAAGCTAATTGTCTAAAGGCTTGACATAATTTTCTGGAATTTTCCAAGCTGCTTAAAGGCACAGTTAACTTAATGTATGTAAACTTCTGACCCACTGGAATTGTGATATAGTCAATTAAAAGTGAAACAATCTGTCTGTAAACAATTGTTGGGAAAATTACTTGTGTCATGCACAAAGTAGATGTCCTAAATGACTTGCCAAAATTATAGTTTGCTAATATGAAATCTGTAAATTGTTTAAAAAAATGAGTTTTAATGACTTCAACCTAAGTGTATGTAAACTTCTGACTTCAACTGTATCTATATATATAAATATATCTTTTTTTGAGTTCTATGCTCCAAACTAAAATGCCACTATCATCATGTTTGTGTAACAGCTGTTGGTTAAACAAGTGAACACAATAAAGTGACCTTTAAATATAAAGGTTGGGTCAAATTTGAACATTTATATTGGGGCACTTGGTGACATGTGTTTTATTTGTTGTAATTTTAGATCAATAATGAATTACAATTTCTGTTGGCCAAAACAATGGTTTGATATTTTTGCAAGCTACCTTTAAAATTTTTAGCTTTTTTACCAATGGTTTTGTGTTTCACACTAGTTTTACTGTTTAAATTTGGCTGGAAAACCATTAATTAACCTACAGCAGGTTCACGTTGAGATAACTTATTTCTCCATATAGTGTGACAACATGCAAAACAAAAATATAAAAGGTCACAAAAGATCAACATGCGTTCAATATGAACGGTATCTTTTTCCGGGTCAACAATGTGGCGACAGTCACAAAATTTCAAAAATAAATCTATCATAAGAAATATTCACTAGAGTAAAAAGTGTGGCAAATGGTCTCCCCTCTGGTCTATGGCTTGTCCATTCAACTCAGTAGGTGGCAGCAATGTAGGTCTACTTTGAGAACCAAAATTTGTAGAAGAAAACGGTCTACTAGTACCAAGCAGGTACACATGATCAGGTGTGCTTCTTTTTACACCTGCAGTCAGATAGAACAGGTCGTTGGTGTTAACACTGTGGTGATACGAAAAACTGAAACACTGTTATGATGCGGTCTCGTTTTCGTTCCCTTTTGCTGATCTTTCTCTTCTTAGTAGGTAAGACTTTTATTCAGTGTAATTGCGACTTGTATTTTGGCTAACCGTATAGTATGCAAACCGGCGTTGACATCTTCATGTGCAGCCACAAGCAGGGGCACCTGCAGGATTTAATCTGGGGGTAGGCATAGAAATCTGCCTAAAAAACCTTATATCTAGTGGGGTCCTGGGGCATGCTCCCCTGTGAGATTTATTTATTTTTATTTTATTTATTTTTTTGCAAAAAACAACACCAAAGCATTCAATTCTGGTGACTTTGAGATAAGCATTTGTTTTATTTTCTTGAGTATGAGTAGCATTCATATAACTATTGGCTAAAGTATTTCTTCCAGTAACCGTTCAGACAGACGCGTTTTCACGCTAAAAAAGCAAAAAGCACAACAACGAATAGAGCAGGATGCAGGTGTCTCTAGGGATGCACCGATCCGATACCTACATTGGTATCGGCTCCGATACTGAAGCTTTTAGACGTATCAGGTATCTGTGAATTTAAAACTAATTCCAGGGTAATATAACACAAAACATAATGTTATAAATTTACACTCAATATTTATAAAATGTATAATATAGAAAATGGCAAGATTTACACTGATAAATAAGGCGGAAACGCGTCATCACAGTCCGTGAAAAAGGTCTATAGAGCGCAACAGTCTTTTTCCGGCTCCGGAAGTAAAAATCTCATTCATTTATGTCATAGATGAATTTATTTTCAATGATAACTTATAAACCTTTAAAGACAGACCTAGTGAATGTATAAAAGTTGTTGGGTAGTTGTATGGTGCCTTGGCCGAAACCTGCTTCAACACGCCCCCAAAGTTGTTAACGGTGGGGGGGGGGGGGGGGGTGTGAATGTATAAAAGTTGTTGGGTTGTTGTATGGTGTCTTGGCCGAAACCCGCTTCAACACGCCCCCAAAGTTGTTGACCGGGGGTGGGGGGGTGATACTGTAGTTGTGCAGTTCTAGAAACTGTGGAGCATGTATTACTGGTATGCAATAAGAATAATATGTATCAAGATAACTTATTTAGTTGTATAAAGAACAGTCCAGTAAGTATTGTGGATATTCTGGGTGCAAAAGTAAGGGATGCACAGGTGTATAGGACTCTTTTTACATTTTTATGTGACAGGTTTAAGTGTAGAATTTGTAGAATTTAATGTTTGTGGGATAGAAATGTTCTGCACTGGCCTTGGTGGAACTCTATGTGGATACTGGAGGAGCTGAACATGCAGCACCAGGTGAAGCCAGAGTTTGGACAGGTCCAGAGAGTAGGAATTATTATTATTATTATTATTATTATTATTATTATTATCTTTCTCTAAGGCAGGGGGTTTCAGACTTTTTGATAATATGACTTTTTACAAATATGATGATCCCTTTTGCGAGGGACCCCCTTCCAAAAAACTAAAAAGGCAGCATATTTTCATGTGTGCAGACCCATTTATACTGTATGAGGAAAAAATAGTAAGCATGATATTTTTTTAAAATATGGGGAATAATTATGAAATAAATCATATTGAATTAAATAACTACATTTATTATAAATTCCAATTAAATAATTTGATTAAATATTGTTACTGTATAATAAAAAAATATAATTTCTGAAATAAATAAATATCTGGAAAATGTTTACTTTTAAATAAATATTCATGTAATTCCATTCAATTCAAATCTATTTGTAGTCCTTAGAAAACGGTATGAAACATTAATAATGGCTAATTTGGTAGAATATTTACTTTTTTTTTTTTTAAGAAATTCTATTACATTTTTCTGGGACCCCCTTACACCCCCTTGAGGACCCCTAGGGGTCCCCAGACCCCAGCTGAAAAACCCCTGCTCTAAGGAATATAGGGCAAATTGCAATCGAAAGTGATCATCCCATGCCCTACTCACTACAAAGGACAAAGCACTTGATGTGGGCTCTCTGAGGAGAGCATGGCATTACAGTTCGAATGTACCCTTCACTAAAAGTCTTGTAAAAGGGCCCTTTGTGAAAAAATAAACTCTTCGTGTGGCGTCCCCTTCCCGAAATGCACTTAAAGGGCGCAAAAATGTCGTTTGGAAAATGCCCATAGATTAAACTCCCATGCTACACATATAATGTACAGTGGGTGCCAGTGATGCTCCTAAGGAGTAAGCGGCCATTAGAAGATGAAGTTTAGCCAGAGCCTTTCAAAAAGTTTAAACTACATGCTTAGCCTAAAATAGCATAACGCGGCACAGACAAGAGGCAGTTCTTTTTGAATGAATGTCTATGGAGGAGATGCCTTAGTGTGCTGAATAAACTGCTTTTGTGAGGAATCGGCTCATGGCCTACTGAATTTACTGCCTTTCAGCTAATACGCAACATGTTTTACACTAAACAATGCTGCTGGTATGAACTACGTTTGGGGTTTACTACGATAAATTGATGTTTTATCAGAGAAGTCACGGATGATTTTGCGACAGATAGGTGTCACTTTACGGCTCTCCCCAATCATTTATATGGTATCCGCAAACGGTGAGTTACTGTCGTAACACGCTAGCTTTTGTTTTGTTGTGCGTTGATATTTACACTGGATAAGCTGTGATTTTAAACATGATCGGTTAAATGTTGTCTGTCTCGTTGTTTGAAAGCGCGTGCGTGTTTGTATACGGGAAAAGTGTCACTATTTTTAAAGGAATGGCCATCATATGTTCACAGTATACGAATTCTCTGTATGCATGGCATATTTCACGAAATGTATTGTTCACGAACCAAAATAACAGAAATATAATAAGATTCAATTCATTAAGTAATAAATTACTTACCAGAGCAAAAATGTTATTTTTCATTCAATAAAGTATCTTTTAAGTCAGTGGTTCTCAACCAGGGGGTCTGGACCACTAGGGGGCCTCAGCACACTTCCAGGGGGGCCTCTAGAGCTCTTACAATTATTTTAAATATGATAGATTATTATTATTATTATATAATTCAGCTTACTGAAAATGCTAAATGTAATAACTCCCTTCAGCAGCTTGCTTATTATGAAGAATATACTGTACAGTAAAGTTTTAAGGAAATATCTTATAAATGATATATCTTATAGTATTAATATCTAATAGCCTACATGGGTGGGCCGTTGAGTATTTTCTCTGACAATGGGGGGCCTTTAAAGTCAAAAAGGTTGAGATCCACTGTTTTAAGTGACACTGCTTTATTTCACCCAATTCAAGCAGCGATGAAGGGGGAGAGCAGGGATAAAACACTTGTTGGTTTTTGGCAAGGAGCTCTAAAATACCGGTTTTTAACATAATCGAGTCGGAAACAATTCAACTGGAAAATGCACATATGACAATGTTTAATTCACAACGCCCAGACTGTATAAAGATGTGTCATAATTTACACTTATATAATAAAAAGCACTATAATGTCAATATACAATCCTAAATATATTTAATGCGTACATACTAATGTTAGTCAATAAACAACTCATCATAAGATTATGAAGCACAGACTTTATTCACACCACCAGACTACAGTGTAAACATATTAACCCTGTTGTGTTCCAGTCATTTTGACCCAGACAGTGTTTTTTTATTTATTTATTTATTTTTACTTAATCCACCTGGAATAAAATTCCTTGACTTTGTTCACATATGGAATCTGAAAACACACCCACAAAAAAAAAAAGAAAAAAAATATATATATATATATATATTTTTTATTTCACTTTATTACACTTGTTGTGTTCCCAGTCAAAAATGACTGGCCATTGGAAATGAATGGATTAGACTAGAAAATACAGAAATATTAAGTGTTCAGGAGCATCCCAATCCTTTAGATGAGCACATATATGGATGTGTGTTTGCACACACAAAGTCCTCGCTCCTCGGATATGTGCACACACACACGCAATGTGTGTTGAGCGCCCTTTTGTGCATCGTCTTTCCGTACACACTTTGAGGAATATTTCAAGATCTACTTATCAATGGGCCTGGGTAGATCAGTGGTAAAAGACGCTGGCTACCACCCCTGGAGTTCGCTAGTTCGAATCCCAGGGCGTGCTGAGTGACTCCAGCCAGGTCTCCTAAGCAAGGGAGGGTAGAGTCACATGGGGTAACCTCCTGGTGATCGCTATAATGTGGTTCGTTCTCTGTGGGGCGCGTGGTGAGTTGAGCGTGGTTGCCGCGGTGGATGGTGTGAAGCCTCCACATGCGCTATGTCTCCGTAGCGCTCAACAAGTCACGTGATAAGATGCGCGGGTTGACGGTCTCGGACGTGGAGGCAACTGGGATCCACCCAGACTGAGGTGAATCACTACGTGACCACAAGGAGTTAAACTTGGGGGTGGGGGATGGTACCATTGTTACATACTTTTTTTGGGTTAGGGTTAGAATATGTTGTATATACACTCACCGGCCACTATATTAGGTACACCTGTACATCTTCTTATTCATGCAATTGTCTAATCAGCCAATCATGTGGCAGCAGTGTAATGTATAATCACATGACGTACTGTCTTTTTAAAAATAATACAGATTTTTACTCTAAATATTCAGTTTTTACTTTTGAAAAAACTTCTAAACTTTTTACTATTATTTTTTGTTGTTGTTGCACGTAATGGAATATAACGTACAGTTACAGCATTTTTAGATTATTTTAGCATTAAAATGTGAAAAGTTTTTACAGTGACGAGATCTCTCAGACATTACAGTACAGCAGCACCTGCAGGCAGAGAGATGTGAAGGCTGTATGGAAAGGGAAAGAAGCAAAGAAATGTAGAAAAACAATCCTAAATCATTTCAACTACATATATTGCATTATTTCAGATAGAGTATTCTCACCTGGAGTTTGGTGCACACTTACTAATGAGCTGCTCTTGATAGCAGGTACAATCACGGATGCTTTAGGACAAGAGGAAACATGCACATTACTTGCAATTGTGTAACAACAGTTTTAGAAATCCTGTAAAATTGATTTTATTATCCTGACACTTTTGCCTAGTTGTTGTTGTTGTTTTGTTTTCATACTGGCTGCAGGTATAACTTACCATTTACATTCACTTTGTACTTTCTTGTTGCAATCTGTCTATTAAAAACAACTATTTCTTCATAAAATCCAGATTCATTGGTTCTGATGTTTGAGATGGTTAAAGCTCCAGTCTGTTGGTCCAGCTGCACTCTGCCATTGAATCTCTCCTCATAGTGGGTGTAAATTTTCCCATGATACATCTGTGCAACACGTGTAGTTTGATTGCCACTTTCAAACATCCACAATATTTGGTCGTCTCCTTTTACATCAACTCTTGGATATAGATTAAGGACGCCACCCTCCATCACTGTAACTGTTCCAACATGATCAAACTCTCCCTCCACTGGAACAATATGAAAACATATATATATATATATATATATATATATATATATATACACTATATTGCCAAAAGTATTCGCTCACCTGCCTTTAGACGCATATGAACTTAAGTGACATCCCATTCTTAATCCATAGGGTTTAATATGACGTCGGCCCACCCTTTGCAGCTATAACAGCTTCAACTCTTCTGGGAAGGCTTTCCACAAGGTTCAGGAGTGTGTTTATGGGAATTTTTGACCATTCTTCCAGAAGCGCATTTGTGAGGTCAGACACTGATGTTGGACGAGATGGCCTGGCTCGCAGTCTTCGCTCTAATTCATCCCAAAGGTGCTCTGTCGGGTTGAGGTCAGGACTCTGTGCAGGCCAGTCAGGTTCTTCCACACCAAACTCACTCATCCATGTCTTTATGGACCTTGCTTTGTGCTCTGGTGCGCAGTCATGTTGGAACAGGAAGGGGCCATCCCCAAACTGTTCCCACAAAGTTGGGAGCATGAAATTGTCCAAAATCTCTTGGTATGCTTAAGCATTCAGAGTTCCTTTCACTGGAACTAAGGGGCCAAGCCCAGCTCCTGAAAAACAACCCCACACCATAATACCCCCTCCACCAAACTTCACAGTTGGCACAATGCAGTCAGACAAGTACCGTTCTCCTGGCAACCGCCAAACCCAGACTCGTCCATCAGATTGCCAGATGGAGAAGCGTGATTCGTCACTCCAGAGAACGCGTCTCCACTGCTCTAGAGTCCAGTGGCGGCGTGCTTTATACCACTGCATCCGACGCTTTGCATTGCACTTGGTGATGTATGGCTTGGATGCAGCTGCTCGGCCATGGAAACCCATTCCATGAAGCTCTCTACGCACTGTTATTGAGCTAATCTGAAGGCCACATGAACTTTGGAGGTCTGTAGCGATTGACTCTGCAGAAAGTTGGTGACCTCTGCGCACTATGCGCCTCAGCATCCGCTGACCCCGCTCTGTCATTTTACATGGCCTACCACTTCGTGGCTGAGTTGCTGTCATTCCCAATCGCTTCCACTTTGTTATAATACCACTGAAAGTTGACTGTGGAATATTTAGTAGCGAGGAAATTTCACGACTGGACTTGTTGCACAGGTGGCATCCTATCACAGTACCACGCTGGAATTCACTGAGCTCCTGAGAGTGGCCCATTCTTTCACAAATGTTTGTAGAAGCAGTCTGCATGCCTAGGTGCTTCATTTTATACACCTGTGGCCATGGAAGTTATTGGAACACCTGAATTCAATTATTTGGATGGGTGAGCGAATACTTTTGGCAATATAGTGTATATATATACATACAGTACACGATGATGTATATACTGTTATCAGTTGTTCCACACAGAAAACCTGTGCATAATGTTTTAAGATATGGGTGTTTAAGAACTAAATTTGACAGTAAAACTACTAAAATGATTTACAATTCTTACAAAATCCTTATACAATATTTCAAACATGTATTAGTCAGATGAGTGTGTTCATGCTGTTGATTACTAATGAGACAAAAGGCAAACTTAAAGTTTCATATGCTTTCTTGTTTTTACATGACTCATTGTGGTTACATTATATGTTTCATACTTCAAAGAAAGGACGTTTGTGCCGGGCAAAAAGCCTGGTTTCCGAAATGTACAAATGATTACATTTAAGAAAACCTTTTGCGATAATCATAATAAATCGTAAAGATGTATTTTACAGTAAGTGAGCAGTAAAATAAGCAGTAATTAATGCTGCTTGTTGAACGATCACATGCACATTTATTTGTCTTTTCACACAAAAGCTCATGGTTAAGCAAGTCAAGCAGGATGTTTGCTCTGTTGTTATTGCCCGTATTGCTGTGGAACTGCGTAAACTTAACTTTGCAATACAAATGTAATGTTAAAATGATTTTAAAACATTTTTTTTTTTTGCACAATGCCGTTCATATAAAATCCACTGGATAACAGTAGCAACTACTGAATGTGCATCTCAACCAGAGAACACAACAACAAAGTGTGCATGATTTTCTTATATAAAACTAAACATAAAAACAGTATTAGCTTTAAGAATACCTTACCCTCCACAGTGATGACAAACACAATAAAAACCTGTGTGTAGATGAACATTTTTAACAAATATCAGATATTATTCAGTTTGACAGAGCTTCACTCAATGATGCACCTGTAGCTTCAATTCAGTGACATCATCATCAGTTTCTGTTTTTAATCTGTATCTGTCATCTCCTCATTTACACTTCCTGTCATGTTTTAGTTTTTTTTTATTCAGTTGCTTAACTGTTGCAGGCTTACTCGCCAGTTTCTTTACATTTTTGCTGCTTCTAGTAAGCCTTTACCAGTCAAACAGCAAAGGATACAGCATCCAGATGGCTGAATAAATGTAATAGTTATATGTGACATCACTTTGTCCTGAGCAATAATGAGTGATATGAATGAGATTTTGCCTGGCTCCCACATTTATGGTTTCACTGTATGCATAAAAAGGCATCAATTACAGTGAAAATGCATTTCAACAGTGGGTCTTATAAATGTAAATTCTAGACTTATAAAGAAATAACAGGTTATTCTATTTTAACTCCACACTACAGTATATCAAACATTATCTTGAGATATTTGGCACTACAATACAATACTCAAAAAGAATACCACTGTCTTCTGTATTTGAGCCTTTTTGGGGTGGATTTACTGCAAAGGCAATCCCTCAAAAAAAAAAAAAATGTAAAAAAAAAATGCAGCTGAAAAGTTGCAACAATGCAAAAAATGTTATTGTTTAAAAACTATTACCTTCTGAAGTATAAAGCAAATGAAACAGCGGTAAGGCACTGGACGTCTCTGAAATAGAAACATATATACAAGCAGTGGTGTAGTATCTGAAGAGGTGGGCATACTGTGAATTTATGAAGTTTAATTGCATAAGTTAAATTTAAATAATACAGCTCTGTAGGTCTATACAATGTAAGTGAATGGGGTCTGAAACTTTGAAGCTCCAAAAATCACATAAAAGCAACATAAAAGTCATCCATAAGACGCCAGTGGTTTAATCCATGTCTTCTGAAGTGATCTAATCTGTTCTGGGTGAGAACAGACCAAATTGTAACTCCTTTTTCACTGTACATCTTGCAATTGCAGTCTACAGGAACGATCATGATTTCAAGCTCGATTATACTTACTAGTAGAGTCTGAAGATGGCGCTGGGAAATATAATCAAGCTTGAAATCATGAGTGCCAAGGAGACTGCCGATGTCAAGATTTACAGTAAAAAAGGACTTAAATATTGATCTCTTTCTCACTCACACCTATCATATCACTTCTAAAGACATGGATTTAACCACTGGAGTCATGTGCATAACTTTTACGCTGCCTTTATGTGCTTTTTGGAGCTTCAAAGTTTTGGCCCCAATTGACTTGCATTGTATAGACCTACAGAGCTGAAATATTCTTCTAAAAATCTTCGTTTGTATTCAGCAGAAGAAAGAAAGTCATACACATCTGGGATGGCATGAGGTTGAGTAAATCATTAGAGAACTTACATTTTTTGGGTGAACTATCCCTTTAATTGTATACTCCGCAAAGATTAGTTTAGTAATAATTTATAATAATTGAATGACATACATATGGGTACAATGTGGATCAAGCTTAAATGTCTTTTGTCACTTTGCCCATATTCGCCCTATATTATTAATCATGTTTAATGTGGATTGCAACATTTGCAATCCACATTAAACATGAAAATACCACTAGATAGACGTAACACAAGACTGCCCAGAGAAATGTAATGATGTTAGATGTTTTAAAATACATCAGTAAACGCTCAGCTTTGGCAGCCATAAAGAAAATACTAAAACTAACAGACAAACTGTGAAAACTATCGAAAACTAAACTAAATTGTAATGACAAATTGAATATAAAATAGAAATAAAAACTAAAATAACACTGATTCACAGTTGACAGTGTATTTTTCACTTTTCTGTAAGCTTAAAAACGAACACGTTCACTTTCACTTTAGTGCAAAAAAAAGAACTTAAATATTGATGTTTCTCACCCACATCTATCATATCATTTCTGAAGACATTGATTTAACCACTGGAGCCTTGTGGATTACTTTTGTGCTGCTTTTCTGTGATTTTTGGACCTTCTGAGTTTTATTCACCATTCACTTGCATTGTATGGACCAACAGAGCTGAGAAATTCTTCTAATAAATCTTCATTTGTGTTCTGCAGAAGAAGTCACACACCTGGGATGGCATGAGGTTGAGTAAATGACCAGTTTTCATTTTTGGGTGAACTACCGCTTTGTTCTAATTGTTAATTTTAAATAATATTATTTTTAATAAACATGTCATTTACATGACTTTTAATGTCTTGATATTAAGTCTGCTACACAAACACACATCTTGATAATTTAATTTACGTTCAAACACTCTACCTATAGTTACACATTCTAAATTATTAAAAATGAATTGCAGAATTAATTAATGATAAGAAGTTAAATAAAAGAAGTGGCAAATTATGTTGCATATCGTATATTGAGCAGTATGGAATATACTGAATAGGTCTATCCAGTGGTCAATTTGTAAAACAAATTCAAGGGGATGGTGTTGTCACAGATTTAAAATAACAGGGTTAAAATAAGATATCTTTTAAAAATCTAGTTAAGAACACTTGTGTCAAGTTCTCGGAAATCTAATCTTTGTGTCCAATTTGGTTTCATTCATAAAAAAAAAAATAAAATAAAAAACTTTACAAAAATATTTAAAACTTTCAAATTGACTTTCAAATATTGTATAATAATACTTTCCTTGCACCTTGAATACATGAGAGTATAAACTTAATCATTAATTTCCAAAAGGTTTTCAAAAAAATTTTCAAGGTAAATTTTTTTTTAATATAAAATATTATGAATTTGTGACTCAAAAATACCAAGTTTTCTCAGGGTGGGGGCCTGGGTAGCTTAGAGAGTACTGATGCTGACTACCACCCCTGGAGTCGCGAGTTCGAATCCAGGGCGTGCTGAGTGACTCCAGCCAGGTCTCCTAAACAACCAAATTGGCCCGGTTGCTAGGGAGGGTAGTCACATGGGGTAACATCCTTGTGGTCGCGTAATTAGTGGTTCACTCTCGTTGGGGCACGTGGTGAGTTGTGCGTGGATGCCGCAGAGAATAGCATGAAAACTCCACAAGTGCTACGTCTCCACAGTAACGCGCTCAACAAGACACGTGATAAGATGCGCGGGTTGATAGTCTCAGACGCAGAGACAACTGAGATTCGTCCTCCACTACCCAGATTGAGGCGAGTCACTACGCCACCACGAGGACTTAGAGCGCATTGGGAATTGGGCATTCCAAATTGGGGAGAAAAAGTGGAGAAAAAAATAAATAATTGAAATATCACATTGACAGAAGTATTTAGACCCTTAACTCAGTACTTAGTTGAAGCCCCTTTGGCAACCTCAAGTCTTTTAGGGTATGATGCGACAAGCTTTGCACACCTGGATTTGGGGATTTTCTGCCATTCTTCTCTGAAGATCCTCTCAAGCTCTGTCAGGTTGGATGGGGACCGTCGGTGGACAGACCTTTTCAGGTCTCTCCAGAGATCGATTTGTGTTTAAGTCCAGGCTCTGGCTGGGCCACTCAAGGGCACTTACAGAGTTGTCCCTAAGTCACACTTGCGTTGCCTTTGCTGTGTGCTTAGGGTCATTGTCCTGTTGGAAGGTAAACCTTCGACCCCATCTGAGGTCCTGAGTGCTCTGGACTAGGTTTTCATTAAGGATAATTCTGTATTTTGCTGCGTTCAGCTTTCTTTCAACCCTGACTAGTCCCCCAGTCTCTGCGCTGAAAAACACCCCCACAGCATGATGCTACCACCACCATGCTTCAGCGTTGGGATGGTATTGTGCAGGTGATGAACGGTGCCTGGTTTCCTCCAGACATGAAGCTTGGAATTGAGGCCAAACAGTTCAGTCTTCGTTTCATCAGACCAAAGAAACTGGTTTCTCACAGTCTGAGAGTCCTTTAGCTGCTTTTTTTGGCAAATTCCAAGCAGGCTTTCATATGTCTTGCACTGAGGAGAGGCTTCCGTCTGGCCCTCTGCTATAAAGCCCAGATCAGTGTTGCAGTGATGGTTGTCCTTCTGCAAGTTTCTCCCATCTCCACACATGATCTCTGGAGCTCAACAAGAGTAACCATCGGATTCATGGTCACCTCTCTCACCAAGGCCCTTCTTCCCCAATTGCTCAGTTTGTCCGGGCGGCCAGCTCTAGGAAGAGTCCTGGTTGTTCCAAACTTCTGTTTAAGAATTATGGAGGCCACTGTGCTCCTGGGGAACTTCAATGCAGCCGAAATTTTTTGTAGTCTTCCCCAGATCTATGCCTTGACACAATCCTGTCTCTGAGCTCTGCAGGCAGTTCCTTTGACCTCATGGCTTGGTTTTTGCTCTGATATGCATTTTCAGCTGTGAGACCTTATATAGACAGGTGTGTGCCTTTCCAAATCATGTCCAATCAATTGAATTTGTCACAGATGGACTCCAATCAAAGTGTAGAAACATCTCAAATATCGTCACTGTGATATTTCAGTTGTTTATTTATTTATTTATTTTTGTTGCAATAAATCAGGACTCCAGTTGTTAGAGCACATATAACTTAAAACTGAACACTTTAATTCTGTTTGCAAGGCAACATAAATGGACTAAAATTGTCTCTGTCAGTTCAGCTTAATCTCAAGACATTAAATTTATTAACACTTTTTGTTGAGTATCATTTGCCAGTTTCAGTATTTGTCACAGTATTTAAATGGTTTGCAAGTATTGTCAGTTTTTGGGAGAAGATAAAGATTAAACACCTGATGTTATTGTGTTACTCACTGCTTCCTGTAAGTTGCAAGAGCATTCCAAGTTTGGTTTCTGAACAGTCAGTCTGCATAAAGAGACGTACATTCATTACTGAGAATGTATAGGGAAATATTGGTTAAAGGGAATATTGTAGAACCACATCCCACAGCCTTAAATGTTTCAGAATACAATGTAAAACTATAAGGCATTTGTTATTTAATATACATGTATAGTGTACACAAAAAAACAAAAAACAAAAAATCAACTGTTATGTTTGCAATATTTATGATTCAAGATAAAGATTAAAATCACAGAAATAGTGCATTCATCCAAGTCTGTAAGACCAATAAGGATACATTTTCCTGAGTAAAACAAGTTTAGATGTATCAGTTTTTTTTTACCTATTCATCATCACATGATGACACTTCAACCAATGAAATTAATTACCACTAAATGGAGCACAGTATGTGCAAACAGGAAATCCGGCTCTTTGAGCTTAGGAGAAACTTTGTGAGATGGACAAGAACTGGCCTTTATTCTGAGGATTAATCTGGTTTCTCAGGCACACTGAAAAAGAGATGGACACATGTTAAGTTAAATAACAGACCCATATATTAAAAGAAATCACATTTTTAAAAACACCAAACTTCTTGATGTCAGTATTTTGTGTCACTCTACATTTAAAAAATAAAGAATTTGAAGATTTACGCATTTCAATTTCATAACAAAATTCCATCAAATTGAATGGTGTAATCTTTAATAAAATCAAAATAAATAAATACATATTTTAAGTTTTAGTCATTTCGTTAAACATTACACAGTTCAATTTTATGGAATTTATTTATGAAATTGAAATGCATAAATCATAAAAATATCCAAAATATGTACACTGGTGGCCAAAAGTTTGGAATAATGTACAGATTTTGCTGTTTCGGAAGGAAACTGGTACTTTAATTCACCAAAGTGGCATTCAACTGATCACAAAGTATAGTCAGGACATTACTGATGTAAAAAACAGTACCATCACTATTTGAAAAAAGTCATTTTTGATCAAATCTAGACAGGCCCCATTTCCAGCAGCCATCACTCCAACACCTTATCCTTGAGTAATCATGCTAAATTGCTAATTTGGCACTAGAAAATCACTTGCCATTATATCAAACACAGCTGAAAGCTATTTGGTTCATTAAATGAAGCTTAACATTGTCTTTGTGTTTGTTTTTGAGTTGCCACAGTATGCAATAGACTGGCATGTCTTAAGGTCAATATTAGGTCAAAAATGGCAAGAAAGAAACATCTTTCTCTAGAAACTCATCAGCCAATTATTGTTTTGAGGAATGAAGGCTTGAAATTGCCAAAAACTGAAGATGTCACACAAAGGTGTACACTAGAGTCTTTTGCAAGTTAGTGCCCGTTGCATACCCAGCCCGTCTTGGAGGCGTCTGTCGTAACCACGACGTGCCTGGAGACCTGCTCTAAGGGAACCCCTGCCCGTAGAAATGCTAGGTCGTTCCAATGGCTGAAGAGGCGCGACAGATTGGCGTGACGACCACGCAATGTGTCCCGCGACGCCATGCCCATCTCGGGACTCGAATCTGAAGCCAGTGCTGAAGCGGTCTCATGTGCATCAACCCGAGCGGTGTGGCAACCGCAGAGGATGCTATATGCCCCAAGAGCCTCTGAAAGTTTCAGTGGAACTGCTGTCTTGTGTCTGAGCGCCTTCAGACAGTTCAGCACCGACTGTGCACACTCGTTCGGAGGCGTGCCGTCATCGAGACTGAGTCCAACTCCAAGCCGAGAAAAGAGATGCTCTGAACCGGGGAGAGCTTGCTCTTTTCCCAGTTGACCCGAAGCCCCAGACGGCTGAGGTGCCTGAGCACCAGGTCCCTGTGTGTGCACATTAACTCTTGAGAGTGAGCTAGGATCAGCCAGTGGTCGAGGTAGTTGAGTATACGGATGCCCACTTCCCTTAGTGGGGCAAGGGCTGCCTCTGCGACCTTCGTGAAGATGCGAGGGGACAAGGACAAGCTGAAGGGGAGGACCTTGTACTGGTACGCCCGGCCCTCGAAAGCAAACTGCAGGAAGGGTCTGTGTCAAGGTAAAACCGAGACATTGAAGTACGCGTCCTTCAGGTCTAACGCCGCGAACCAATTTTGATGCCGGACGCTCACTAAAATGCATTTTTGCGTCAGCATCTTGAACGGGAGTCTGTGCAAGGCCCAGTTCAGAACTCGCAGGTCCAAGGTTGGTTGCAACCCACCGCCTTTCTTCGGTACGATGAAGTAAGGGCTATAAAACCCTTTCTTCATCTCGTCTGGAGGGACAGGCTCTATCGCGCCCTTGCGCTGAAGGGTCGCGATCTCCGCATGCAAGGTAGTGGTGCTCTCGCCCTTCACCGAGGTGAAGCGGACGGCGCTGAACCTGGGCGGGCGCCTGGCGAACTGAATTGCATAACCAAGTCGGACGGTCCGGGTCAGCCATCGTGACGGGTTGGAAAGCGCAAGCCACACATACAAACTCCGGGCGAGGGGGACCAAGGGGATAATCATGTTGGACGTACCGGCGGGTGGGGCGCCACATCACGGGGGCTCGAGCCCCGTGGCCGTGCTGAGTCCAGGGACATCGAAGCACTTACCTGGCTCCTAATGCCCACCATAAGATTGGTCGAGGAGGGGGAAGGAGGAACATCGTCCCCGCAGTCTGTCGGAGCCAACCCGGTGTGGGCGTGTTTGTGCCACAGCTGGGCGCGCAGGGGTGGGGGGTCCGCCGCTGGAGCGCCAAACCTGCGTAAATGGGACGGTGGACGGCGGTCTTGACGATGGCCATGCACACCTGACATGTGACCCAGAGAACGAGGAAACCACTCTTTTGTTGAAGTTTTGGGTACCGCAGCCTCTTGGGCATGCGGCGAAAAATGAAAAAAAGATTCTCCTCCCGGCCCTCCACCGGGGGATGGAGTGGTCTGACTACCAGCTTCGTAGAAGTGGACCTCCTCATCCCTGGGTCGCCCATCTCAGGGGCACTTCGAAGCCTTCCTAGGGTTCTTGGCGGCCGGCCGTGAGACAGGTGGCTTCTGCTTCCTGCGGTGGGCTTCATGCCGGGGCCGGGCCATGGGGCGGGCTGCGGCAGAGCTGGTGCTGTTGCTGCAGGAGGACGCCTTTGGTGATGAGCAGACAGGGTGCGGGGTCTTGAGCTACACCGGGGCAGGATGTGGTGAATGGCCTCTGTCTGCTGGTTCACCGCCGAGAACTGCAGGGCAAAGTCCTCGCCGGTGTCGCCGAATAGGCCAACCTGGGAGATGGGGGCGTCAAGGAACCGTGCCTTGTTGGCCTCTCTCATCTCGACCAGGTTGAACCAAAGGTGGCGCTCCTGGACCACCAGGGTGGACATCGCCTGCCCGAGAGACTGCGCCGTGACCTTCGTCGGTGGCCGAGCGCAGTTCCTGCATCAGTCCCGGGTCAGAACTACCCTCATGCAGCTCTTTTAGCACCTTGGCTTGGTGAACTTGCAGGAGAGCCATGGCATGCAGGGCTGAGGTGGCTTGTCCAGCGGCACTGTAAGCTTTAGCCGTCAGGGATGACATAATGGATAGGAGCTTTGGGCGCCCGTGCCAGGTGGCGGCGCTCTGCGGGCACAAGTGCACCACGAGCACCTTATCCACCTGGGGGATCACCGAATACCCCTTGGCCGCCCCACCATCGAGGGTAGTGAGAGCAGGGGAGCTGAAAGATCGGGATCGGGCAGTATAAGGTGCCCCCCATGATCTTGTCAGCTCCTCATGTACTTCCAGGAAGAAAGGGACCAGCGGGGCACGGCCGTGAGTGGCACTCTGGGCTCAGGAACCAATCATCGAGCCGCGAGGGTTCAGGGGAGAGTGGAGGGTTCCACTGTAGCCCAACGCTCGCGGCTGCCCGGGAAAGCATGTCCGTCATCTCCGCATCGGCCTGAGACTGGGCGACCACACCCGAAGGAGGGAGCCCAGCCGAGGCGTCCGCATCAGAGTGGACGAGCCTGCTCTCGGATGCTGTGCTCGATAACTCATCTTCTTCCCGGGCTCCAAATAAGAGGTTGAACTCGCCGTGAGACGAGTCTCATCCGAGAGCCCGACCGGGGCAAGCAAGCATGCTGGGGAATGGGAGGTCCATGGGGGTTTACCCGGCGGAGGTGCTCCCACTGAGGTCCCCAAATCGCCCCCAGTGCTAACCGGCACGGCCTCATACCCATAGGTAGAAGGACCGATGCGGGGAGCTGCTGGGGTGGCTTGCTTTCTTACGAATGCAAGCTGCGACCGCAACGTTGCCATGGTCATGTTCTCGCGATGAGGACAAGATCCATCCACGAACGATGTCTCCACGTGGGCAGCGCCCAGACACGTAAGACAGCAATCGTTGCCGTCAGAAGCGGAGAGATAACGACCGCAACCAGGAATAACACACAAATGGAAAGGCATATTTAAAAAGACGTTCCGTGTGTGCCGCTCTTTTAGAATGAAAATATACTCTTTTTAGAATATACTCTTTTTGTTATTCTGCCGAAGCGCCCAGGGGCATTCTCTGCACTCCACAGGTGCAGAGGGGGAGAAGCCGCTGAAATGCACCGTAAAATCCAGCAGATGAGGTGAATGAACTTGCGGATGAATTCAACTTCAATGAATAGAACCGCTCGGCTCCGAAGAGAAAATCTGAATGAGTGGTTGCATACCAGCTCCTTTTATACCCGTATGTCCAGGGGAGTGGCATGCAAATTCCACTCACCAATTCCCATTGGCAATTTTTCAAAGATCAGAGGTGTTTAGGGCTCCCAAGAGTGACCTTTAGTGTCACTGCATTGACACAACATCAAGTGAGTGACAGAGAGGGAATCATATGACTCCAGTAGTTACATCCGTATCTTCAGAAGCAATATGATAAGTGTGGGTGAGAAACAGATCATTATTTAAATCCTTTTTTTTACTATAAATCTCCACTTTCACTTCCACATTGTTCTTCTTTCGCTATTCACAATCTTTATGCATATCGCCACCAACTGGGCAGGGAGGAGAATTTTATAATTAAAAAAGGGTGTAATACTGATCTGTTTCTCACCCACACCTATCATATCACTTCTGAAGACATGGATTTAACCACTGAAGTCATATGGATGACTTTTATGCTGCCTTTATGTGCTTTAAGGAGCTTAAAACTTTTGGTACCCATTCACTTGCATTGTACTAAAGCCCCCCAAAAAGCAGATCTCAGAGGAAGTACAATGTGAATGTATTGAAGTTATGCTACACCTGCAGCCAATATGAAAAAACATATTAATCATACTAGAACAATGCAAAAAGTGTCTGGACAATAACTGACAATTTGTCAAGATTTAAAATGGACCCATGATGACTGTCATTGCAAAATTGGCCTGTAAAATGTGATGTGCTTATTTCTGAAAGAAAATCAAGATTTAGTTTACTTTACACATATATTTTTTTATTATAGATAGATAGATAGATAGTACAACTACCTTGTACATTTTTTAACTTGTGAAAAGGTTGATAAAAAAATAATTGAAATAATATTAACTAACATTAATTATATAAATAGTTTCATTACTTTTTTTAAACGTATCATGGAAATGTGCAGCAAGTTACAGTATACTTAAAAACCGACCAGGCTGGCATTTTTACAATGTTTGGAAAACACTTAATTTCAGTTATATAAAATTAAAAAACATATTTGTATATAAAATAACTTCACAAAATTGCATTTTGGCACACATCATTTTTGTAAATAAGTAATAAATATTAAAATATAAAAAAATATGCAATAAGTAGTTTTGTATGTATATATATTTAGATGTGATTTCTAAAACATACTGTGATGTAACCTAACTGCAACAAAAATGCTTGCTGGGAAGATACAACATCTTCAGTTATGCAACATTTGGAAAGTACTGTCCCAATAGAACAGCAGTGCTCACAGTGTAACACTGGCTCATAGTCAGGCATAGCTTATTTAGGCAAAGAACAGAATATGTGCCACAGTAAAATCAGAAACAGCAGGTTGAATATTTTCTTTAGGTAAAATCGGTCTATGCTTCTATCGAAGTGCGAAACCCTGCCCCCAGTGGCCAAAGCGGTAAGTGTTGTTGGGCGTATGTGCTCGTGTGAGCTCCATTTTCCAAGCGAGTTGTGAAGGGAGTTGTTTTCAGCTGTACAGGATGAAATTCAGTGAAGAGGAATGCATATTTTACAAACTGTAACCCCAACCCAAACCTAACCACCATAATGCAACCTCCAAATCGCATACACGTTAGGCTATCAGTAACTAGCATGATTTGGAGGTAGCATTTCCTCCTGTAACATAAAAATTTTACTCCACTGGCTTTCAGTCATAAATAACAGATCCCTGTGTGATTTGGTTAAAAAAAAATAAATAAATAAAAAAAAAAAAAACTAAAAGCACAGAAACCAATAGGATGGCATCAGGTTATAGCTACACAAAGTAAGAAAATAGCCTTAAGTGGTCCTGGAGAAACCATAGATAGGTGAAATGTTGAAACAAAGAAAAATGCATCCTTTATGACGTGGGGAAAAAAAGAAGTGTTTTTTTTCCATGAACAGATCTGATACGTGTGTAATCCACAAACACTTAGTTCTCCATTCCTGATGGCTGCAGCATCATCTCATTTTCTTGTGGCTGGTTCTGATTTTGCTCAGTCCTCTGCAAGTCAATAAAAAATATAATTACAGGACATTTTAACAAAGTGAAAAAAAAAATAGTGTTGATGCTGTTGATGCTAAATGTATAAACAATTTCAGGGTTATAATAGTAAATATACATTAAGCACTTAAGGCACATTACATTTTATGACTTACAAATAAATTAGCCAGTACTGAGCAAATAAAAAAACACACCATGGGGAGTGTTACCACACTCTAACACTATGACATGATCACAAAAATAATCGTTTATAATATAAGAGGAACAATCTAAAGACTAAAACATACAAATATCATGTAAATATCATTAAATACAATATCATACAATATTTTTTGCACTCCTGTAGGAACACAGGTTGGATGAGTCTGGTCAGATCTTGATTTTTGTATTTTAGTTGCTATGTGCACAATGTGGGTAATACATGTGACATTACAGTTTTTAAATTACTTAAGTCATCATAAACTTTAAAGGCCTGCAACCTCAAATTTTCAAAAACAAAGACTTACAAAAGAGTATTTTTTTTTTCTCTTGGTTATAGACACTTGTTAATCAGTAATATCAGACATTAAACACTTATATTGATCCTCTGTATATACACTGCCTGGCCAAAAATAAGTTGCCCTTTGGATTTAAGGCAGTATTATGATCTGGGGTTGCTTCAGTTGGTCAGGTCTAGGCTCAGCAATGTTATGCGGCAATAAAATGAAGTCAGCTGACCACCTGAATGTACTGAATGACCAGGTTATCCCATCAATGGATTTTTTTCTTCCCTGACGGCACGAGCATATTCCAGGACGACAGTGCCAAGATTCTTCAGGCTCAAATTGTGAAAGAGTGGTTCAGGAAGCATGAGGAATCATTTTCACACATGAACTGGCCACCACAGAGTCCTGACCTTAACCCCATTAGAAGTCTTTGGGATGTGCTGGAGAAGACTTTACGGAGTGGTTCGACTCTCCCGTCGTCAATACAAGATCTGATGAATGCAACTCTGGACGGAAATACATTTTGTGACATTGCATAAGGTTGTCAAAACAATGCCACAACGAATGCACGCCGTAATCAAAGCTAAAGGTGGTCCAATGACATAATGGCTAGGCAGTGTATTTTAGCTGTGATAATGTTCAAATTTTATGTTGTCTTTCGTCAATAGACCCTTTTCACAGACTGTGATGACACGTTTCCACCTTGTTTAGCAGTGCAAATCTAGCAAATGTTTTTTTTCTTTGCAATTTTTTAACTATTTAGTGTAAATTTATAACATTATGCTTTGTATTATATTACCATGGAATTCTTTTTTAAAAATGGTTACCACAGATATGATGAGGTTTCTAATACTGCTGCTAAGAGAGTGACAATAAATTTGCCATCACTCTTCTGACTGTTGAAATCCATCGCTCTCTATTTTTTTCTTCATTTGGAAAGTTGTGGAAACGTAATAGTGGCATTTTTCTTTTGATGTTGGAGCAATTGCATAAGCAATATAATTACAGTATATTGGCTGTGGTCTCCCATGTACTCCCATTCATCTCTATCGAAGCTTACCCTACAACCATTTACTTCTGCGTTTCAAAACCCAGAAATGTGAAAAAGGGTCCATTTGATGTGTATACGTATAGTGACAGCAAACAAACAAATCTGAAAATGTTCATTTTTTGCTTTTGCAATTCAGTAAATTATACAACCCTAATTCCCAAAAAAATTTGGGACATTATGGAAAATACTAATAAAAACAAAAAGGAGTTACTTGTAAATTCTATTCACCCTGTGCTTTATTGAAAGCACTACAACAACACATTATTATTTTGTATTATACTTGTGAATTTAATTGTTTTTTTTTTTTTTTAAGTACACTTATTTCAAAATACACAATTGCAACACGCTCCACAAAAGTTGGGACAGTCGATTGTTTACCACTGTGTAACCTCCATTTCTTCTAATAACACTTATTAAGCATTTCGGCACTGAAAACAAAAGTTTGTTAAATTTAGCAGGCAGAATTTTCCCCCATTCATCCATTATGCAGGTCTTCTGCTGCGCAATTGTACGGGGCATTCTTTGTCATATTGTGCGCTTAATAATTTTACAAATTCTTAATTGCAGATAGCTCAGGACTGTAGGCAGGCTAATCTAGCACCCACACTCTCTGCTTATGCAGCCATGCACTTGTAATCCAGGCAGTATGTGGTTTTTGAAGTTGTTCTGCTGGAAATTGCAGGGACGTCTCTGGAAAAGACAGCATCTGGATGGCAGCATATGTTGCTCCCAAATGTGTACATATCTTTCTGCATTAATGGTGCCCTCACAGATGTGCAAGTTACCCATGCCATGGGCACTGACACACCCCCATACCATGACAGACACTGGCTTTTGAATCTGACACTGATAACAGCTTGAATGTTCCTTTTCCTCTTTATCCCGGAGAACATGACGGCTGTTTTTTTCAAAAACTATTTTAAAATGTGGAATCGTCGGACCAAAAAACAAGATTCCACTGTTCTACTTTCCATCTCAGATGAGACCGAGCCCAAAGAAGTCAGCAGCGTTTCTGGACAGTGTTGATGTATGGCTTCTCCTTTGCACAGTAAAGCCTACTGACAAAGGTTTACGAAGTATTCCAGAGCCCATGACATGATATCAATTACAGACAAATTACAATTCGAAAAAGACAGTGACGTCACATGCAATCAGAAGTGATTTTCAGCTTTGCCCTTTATGGAGATTTGACTGGATTCCTCGTATTTTTTAACTACAGTATATTGTGCACTGAAGAAGGTGAAATGCCCAAAATCCTTCAAATTTGTATTTGAGGAACATTGTTCTCAAAGTGCTGGATTTTTTTGTTGGCGTATCTGTTGGCAAATTGGCAACCCTCAATCCATTCTTGCTCTTGAAGTACTAGGTTTTTTTGGAGGCTCCTTATAAACAATAACACGTTTGCCTCACTTGTTTAACATCTCTTTCACATTACCTTGTTATTTCAACTTGTCAGATTGTCATTAGTCCTAAATTGCCCCCATCTCAAATTTTCTGGAATGTGTTGCAATCATCCGATTTGATATGACAGTATATTTTTAAAAAACAAACAATCAATTAAAGTCAAAAGGTCATGTAATCTAAAAACATCAACTAATAATGTGTAGTTGTAGTGCTTTCAATATAGCACAGGGTGAATAAATTTCACAAATCACTCCTTTTTGTTTTTATTTGCATTTTCCTTACTGTCCCAACTTTTTTGGAATTGGTGTTGTATTACCAATGCAGATGACTCTGTTTGCATTACGTTCCTTTTAGAATACTTGCCCTTCTAAAACATTTATATTTCCAGATGACACCAGCACCAATGATCACCAAGATGACCATAATAACTACAGCTGTAGTTATACCAGTAGAAGATGAACTAATGTACATTGAAGAGGGGGGAGGTTCTGGAGGGAGTTCTGTAAGTGACAAGAATAAAAACAAGAGTTAAAACAGTAAATTCAGATTACATTTGAACTCTTCTTACCCGAGTTGTTCTCTTGGTAACAGATAACCTGAAATTGCCACAACCAGCTGGCCGAGATAGGAAAATGATAATAACAATGACAAAAACAATGATTGTCCCGGTACCATTTTTTTTTTTAAACGACTACGAGAAACAATATTTCCTTTTCGGTACTCGACAATACCGTTTTTTTCCTGAATTAAGTTTATTTAAAAAATGTCATCAAACTGGTGTCTAAATAAATGAATTAATTAAAACTTCAATCAAATGAATATAGAACAATACACTTTCAACATAACTGTAATGAATCTCTAACTCTCTTTGTGAAGGAGGAAGCGGGAGTCGGATAAACAATCCACGTAAGTCTTTATTTGAAATCCTTTTCAGTATAACACACAAAAGGGTTTGCTTTTCAGCAACAAATGCATATACACACGAACTCGACTGCATGCGTCGCTCTCTCCCTCTCTCTCTCTGCTCTGGACTGCCCTTTTAACCCTCTCCAGCTCTCACTGCAACACAAAACAGCTGTTCGAGATCATTTCCCACAGGTGTCAATCCTTACCATTCTTCCTCTCCCTGTCTCGCTCTCAGCCACGCCCCCATCAGCACAATAATATTTTATTATTTGAATGCAAAGAAGTGGTTTTAGACAGAACCTTACAGCACAGTCCAAAATACAACACTGGAGTTATTTTTGTCAAATAAAGTGCTGCATAACAGAGCATCACAGACACGAGATATTGCTTGAATACAATACAACTACTATTGATGTATTCATTTTAGTAGTAGTACTAGTAGTATCATAGTGAATATTACATAACTATACAGTAGTGAGTGATATACAGTATTTCTGTCCTACTGTTTTCCATTTTAATTGAGCTTTTGTATTGGCGATATGAAGCCCTTTACATTCCAGTGTGTTTTTGACGGTAGCTTCTCACTTCCCTAGCAGGTCCCTACGTGACCCAATGTGATTATTAAATCACAAAAGGCTGCTATTTAATTAAGTAAATATGTAGTTTGTATGTGCCTCTCGCTACAGAGTGAATTAGCGCTCGGCTCTCTGTCATCTGCTATAAAACAGAGCGTGTGATGCTCATGATGGTGTTTTCCGTGTATCAGCCAAACAGTTTTAAAAGGTTTGAGCAGCCAATGTCGGCAGAAGCGCTCACATTTAAAGCACGCAGCACGTGCAAACTTTATGTTTATCTCATTAAATTGCAACCTTTGTCGTTTAATAATCACACTAGGACATGATGCAATTTTAATTTGTGCGCTGAATGTCTACGTAATGACATTTATACGTCAGATGGTATCGGTTTTATGGTATCTGAGCATTTTTACGAGCACAAGTACACGAGCGCGGTATTGGGACATCCCTAATTGTTTTCCAACATTTCTCACAGTCACAGTGTTTACACTTTCCAGAATGGCTTACTTATACTGTAGGTGACTGCACATTTAACTGGGATAGGAGAAAGTTCAATGTCTACAAAATTATACACTTCACATTTAAGAAGACAAGCTATAGTGCTATCATACTTACCATAAACAGTTACATTAAAAATCGTATTTTTTTTTCGTTTACTACTCAGGTTGTACACTTCGTAAAGCCCCGATTGACTGTGGCTGACGTTCAGCAGGATCAGCGTGACATTCTCCTCATTGAATTCAAGTGACACTCCAGATTTCCAGCACTCGCGTATGCAGTTCTGAAAATGGCAAGTTAACTGTGCAATTGGATCCTTTAAAGTGCCTTTCATGTGCATAAACAGAACTTGAGGGTCTTTCTCCATTTTATTGATTTGAATTGAGATGGTGACATTGTTTCCTTCCATCACCTCCTGCGATTCGATCTCAACATCAACAGCTGCAGCAGGACCTTTTAAAACAAAACAGTATATATATATATATATATATATATAAATACAGCAGATTTACACCCAAATTAAACAAATGATGCAAAAAAAGAAAAAATGTTTGCAGTATAAACTTAAAAACAGTCATTTTACATTTACTGAGGCTTTCATACAAACATTACAAGTTTAGTCCTCCTGGAGTAACTCGGGTGTATTATTTGGACAGTATAGTGTCCAGCATTTGTGAACTTCAGCAATACAGATAAAAAAAAGCATCTGAGGATGCACCTCATGAAATTACTTGAATGACCAGAGTGCGCAGAGCTGTACAATGGGTGGCGACTCTGAGGAACCTAAAATATAGTTTTGATTTGCTCAGCGTTTTTTGTCACTACGTAATTCCAATACCTGGGTCATTCTTGGGATTCAGTAATATTTCAGTCTATTTTCAGTTGGTGGTTCACTAAAATGAAATGTTAAACGCTTTTTTACAAGATGTTGATATGTTCATTATAACGGATTAATAGAATTATTGCATTAAAATAATCTATACCAAGCATTTTGTCATGTATCTTTGGCACTTACCTAGAAAATCAATAATTTCAGTAATAATTACTGATTTTATAATTTGTGTTCCTTTGCTGAGAAAGATATTTTACACACACAAAAAATGCATGATTTTGTTTATATATATATATATATATATATATATATATATATAAACCAGGCTATAAAGTTTTGTCCCTCAGTCACACCAACCATTTTCACTACCTAAAAAAAAAATTTATGAAAGAAAATTTCATAAATATTAATTTTAAAGACAATGTTGAGACAAGAGTTACAATACTGGATGATTAAAATGAGAGCACTGCCTGACATGTTAAAGGCAAGCACAAAAATCTGAATTTCAATTTTTTTTAACAACAATAATGAGACCTCAGACAGACATAAATTGTAGCACCATCACATAAAAATTAGAAAACTGTCATAAATGTTATATCTGTAGTCATTAAATTGGTATGAGGGACACATGAGCAGTAGATGTTTATGTTATGACCAGAATTGTGTAGAATTAATTTCAAACCACTTCCTTTAAGTCCAAATCAGAAAATAATAATAATAATAATAATAAAAGGGCTTTAATGCCTGAGGTGGGAAATTATGATGTGGAGTATTCAGACAACTAATCAAATGTAGTTGGAAGAAACATTCAAGTTGAAATATTACTGAATCCCAAGAATGACCCACTCTTAATTCTTTCACTATTTAACATTAGACCTATTTTTAAAATGATAATAAGTAGTTATCGTTAGTAACGTTATGATGTAAATTGTAAAAAACAGAATAAAAATAAATAATTAAAAAAAAAGATTTTGCACTCTTTCTAGGCTTATAATAAAAAAGCACATTTAAACCTGAAATATCTTCAGATGCATCCATTTATTAGCCTAAATGTTTTAGTTATTGCTATGAGATTTATTTCATTATTTTCCCCTAAATGCCTCATCAAACTAAAACTGCAATCACACTATTGAGTCCAGACTTACACGTGACGAATGCCAAAAGCATAGGCAGGAGGGTAACCCTCGACTTATTGATTACACTTTCACTTTCCGATGACATTTTGGTGTTGTTTTGTTTTTGATGTTACACATTTAGGAACATTAGCAAACACACGTGTTAGCCGGCGTCATCTTCTTCTTCTTCCTCTTCCTCTTAACTAACAAACCAACAAAATGTGCATTTTCGCCACCTACTGATCTGGAGTGTGAAGCCTTCAAATTGGAAGCGGGTTAAAAACAACTTCAGCTACAAACAAATCAAATCAAATCCATTAATCTTAATTCTGTTGATCAGACCTGTTGTTCTTACATAATTTAAAGGGATAGTTCACCCAGAAATGATAATTCTCTCATCATTTACTCACCCTCATGCCATCCCAGATGTGTATGACTTTCTTTCTTCAGCAGAACACTAATTAAGATTTTTAGAAGAATATCTCAGCTCTGTAGGTCCATACAATGCAAGTGAATGGGTGCCAACATTTTTAAACTCCAAAACACACATAAAAGTAATCCATAAGACTCCAGTGGTTAAATCCATTTCTTCAGAAGTGATATGATAGGTGTGGGTGAGAAACAGTTCAATATTTAAGTCATTTTTTGTCATAAATTCTCCTCCCTGCCCATTAGGGGGCGATATGCAAGAAGGATGTGAATCACCAAAAACAGAAGGAGGAAAAGAAAGTAAAGTGGAAACTGTTTGGGCAGGGAGGAGAATTTATAGTAACAAAAGGACTTACATATTGATCTGTTTCTCACCCACACCTATCATATGGCTTCTGAAAACATAGATTTAACAACCAGAGTCGTCTGGAGTACTTTTATTTTACCCTTTTGTGGATTTTGGAGCTTCAAAAATGTTGGCACCCATTCACTTGTATTGTATGGACCAAAAGTGCTGAAAAATTCTACTAAAAATCTTCATTTGCGTTTAGCAGAAAAAAGAAAGTCAAACACATCTGGGATAGCATGAGGGTCAGTAAATGATGAGAGAATTTTCATTTTTGGGTGAACTAACCTGAGAAAATCATATAGGCAATATAGTAGTGATATCTGATATCCGAGGCAAATCTAAGGAGGCAATGCCCCTGCTAAGCCACTCTTTAGATACCAAAAGAAACAGATCAATATTTAAGTGCTTTTATCCTATAAAACTTTCACATTCTTCTTTTCTTTTTAGCGATTCACACTTGTCATGTATATTGCCACCTACTGGGCAGGGAGGAGATTTTATAATTAAAAAAAGGACTCACTCACACATATCATATGGCTTCTGAGGATATAGATTTCAACAATGGAGCCTTATGAATTACTTGTATGTTGCCTTTATGTCCTTTTGGGGCTTCAGAGTTTTGGATGTTGACTTGCAGAGCTGAAATATTCTTCCAAAAATCTTTATTTGTGTTCAGCAGAAGAAAGAAAGTCACACACATCTGGGATGGCATGAGGGTGAGTAAGTAATGAGAGATTTTCCATTTTGGGGTGAACTAACCCCTTTATCCCATCCTTATATCCCTTTATCCCTCTATCCCATTGTGCTGATCTGGAGAAGAGATGTTTTACCAGATGTTCTGCCGCTGTTTCCGCTCCATGTTCTTCGTTTTTCTTATTATTTATTATTAACAGAGAAAAACAAACCATATTTTATTACAATTACCTATTATTACTTTTTATTATTTATTTCCTCTTTAACTGTCTTAACAGATTATATGCATATATTTGACGAATGAAAAAATATTCAATCGGTATTCGATTATTCTGCCTGGTGGCCAGAGAACCCGGAAGTAGCGTCCTGATACAGCGTAACAATCGATGATTTGAGTATCAGCGGCCTTTGATGAGAGTTCACTTCACTGTCTGTCTACTGTTGATACAGAAGAACAATGCGAGTCACAGCGGTGTCAAGGTGAGAATGAAGATGATCAGACCTGCACAACACGATTTATGTGCTTGTAATCACACTGTGTGTTTGATGGTTCTGAACAGTTGAAGCAACGTGACAGCTGGACGCAAGCATGTGCGCGCGCGCGCGTGCGTGTGTGATTATTATTCTCTGATCTGAAACATTTAGATCAGTCTGAATGATGGCAATGGACAGATTCAGTGGTTTGAAAAGCACAAATTAGTGTCCAGTTTTAAGAATAGGAGAAAGTCAGCATCGAAAATACACTAAATGTGCAGTTTTATATTTGTGTGATTTGTCACGAACAAAAAAGTACCATGATATTACCATGTCTTTTAAACATATACCATGGTAATACTGGTTATGCACCCAGTGTTAGTTCCTTGAAGTACCATGTACAGTAAATACCATGTTATATGAATATAATAATCTTTCAGTACTATGGTATAAATGCCTCAATGGTCATAGAACAGATCTTAAATTGTATTGGGGAGTTTTATATAACCCAGCACCAGCTATGGGGCTTTAATGCCTTTATGACAGGACAAGTGGGAAAAGATAGAAAAGTATTGCAGAGAGAGGCGTTATCGGGATATGACAAGCTGGATTCGAACCAGTGTCCTTAGTGAGATGTGCACTACCACTGCACCATAGATCCGCCCTGTTAACACCAAGTTCTGGGGGAAAATATGCTTTTTTTTATGGAGTTTGACAGCCTCTGGTCACTGTGTACCGTCTTATATGGACACATTTTTTGCAAATGTGTCATTCATACGTATATATCTCTTATTCCCAGCTCTCCGAGGATCCAGGCAGTGTTGACCAGCGCTGCTTCAGGTCTAGAGGGCTTCAAAGCTCATGCCGTCTTCCAGGAGATCAATAAGAAGCTGCAAGAGGTACGAGAAGCACATCTCAATTGATCTGAATTCATCCACTGTGGTGATAAAGCCTCTTAACACCTCGGAGTCTCTGCTAGCAGCATCATAGAGAGACCAGATGGATCTGAATTTGTGTTATTGCAGCTGTAATCATGTGAGCAATGATTCACTGTCAGGTTTCAGGCTTTTCCCAGCTGGCTTGTGTTGGAACAACAGAGTTACTGGGTTCTGAAAGGGCTGCGATTTCATTAATCCCAAATACCTCACACAGGAGGACAATATTTAAACTGAGGAAGTGATATGCCTTTTGTGTTATTTTTTGTCTATATCAAAATACTCTGATCTTTCTGTGACATTTATGTCCTCTATATGTTTTATATACAGTTGTGCTCAAAAGTTTGCATACCCTGGCAGAAATTGTGACATTTTGGCATTGATTTTGAAAAAATGACTGATCGTGCAAATTTTTTTTATTTAAGTCTTTTATTTAAGGATAGTGATCATATGAAGCCATTTATTATCTCACAGTTGTTTGGCTCCTTTTTAAATCATAATGATAACAGAAATCACCCAAATGGCCCTGATCAAAAGTTTACATACCCTTGAATGTTTGGCCTTGTTACAGACACACAAGATGACACACACAGGTTTAAATGGCAATTAAAGGTTAATTTCCCACACCTGTGGCTTTTTAAATTGCAATTAGTGTCTGTGTATAAATAGTCAATGAGTTTGTTAGCTCTCACGTGGATGCACTGAGCAGGCTAGATACTGAGCCATGGGGAGCGGAAAAGAACTGTCAAAAGACCTGCGTAACAAGGTAATGGAACTTTATAAAGATGGAAAAGGATATAAAAAGATATCCAAAGCCTTGAAAATACCAGACAGTACTGTTCATTCACTTAAGAAGTGGAAAATTCAGGGATCTCTTGATACCAAGCCAAGGTCAGGTAGACCAAGAAAGATTTCTGCCACAACTGCCAGAAGAATTGTTCGGGATACAAAGAAAAACCCACAGGTAACCTCAGGAGAAATACAGGCTGCTTTGGATAAAGATGGTGTGGTTGTTTCAAGGAGCACAATACGACGATACTTGAACAAAAATGAGCTGCATGGTCAAGTTGCCAGAAAGAAGCCTTTCCTGCGCCAATGCCACAAAAAAGCCCGCTTACAATATGCCCGACAACACCTTGACACGCCTCACAGCTTCTGGCACACTGTAATTTGGAGTGACGAGACCAAAATAGAGCTTTATGGTCACAACCATAAGCGCTATGTTTGGAGAGGGGTCAACAAGGCCCATAGTGAAAAGAATACCATCCCCACTGTGAAGCATGGTGGTGGCTCACTGATGTTTTAGGGATGTGTGAGCTCTAAAGGCACGGGGAATCTTGTGAAAATTGATGGCAAGATGAATGCAGCATGTTATCAGAAAATACTGTCAGACAATTTGCATTCTTCTGCACAAAAGCTGTGCATGGGACGCTCTTGTACTTTCAGCACGACAATGAACCTAAGCACAAGGCCAAGTTGATCCTCCAGTGGTTACAGCAGAAAAAGGTGAAGGTTCTGGAGTGGCCATCACAGTCTCCTGACCTTAATATCATCGAGGGAGATCTCAAACGTGCGGTTCATGCAAGACGACCAAAGACTCTGCATGACCTGGAGTCATTTTGTCAAGACGAATGGGCAGCTATACCACCTGCAAGAATTTGGGGCCTCATAGACAACTATTACAAAAGACTGCACGCTGTCATTGATGCTAAAGGGGGCAATACACAGTATTAAGAACTAAGGGTATGCAGACTTTTGAACAGGGGTCATTTCATTTTTTTCTTTTTCATGTTTTGTTTTATGATTGTGCCATTCTGTTATAACCTACAGTTGAATATGAATCCCATAAGAAATAAAAGAAATGTGTTTTGCCTGCACACTCATGTTTTCTTTAAAAATGGTACATATATTACCAATTCTCCAAGGGTATGCAAACTTTTGAGCACAACTGTATATATATGTCCCCTATATATGTTTTACCACTAAGCTCAGAAAGGGGATAAAGCTCCATAGACCATGAATGTATTTTTCTGCTGTATTCTAAGTCTTCTGAAACCAAATGAGGGCTTTGTGTGAGGAACAGACTGAAATTTGCATTATTGCATTATTTGTCCACTCATTGTCCACTTTCATTGTATAGAAAACAACGTCTTAACGTTGAATTTTGTGTTCAGTGAAAAAGGAAAAGGACAGGGTGAGTGAATAATGACAGAAATCTTTTTTGTTTAAATTTTTTTTGCTCGAGTCCACCCTTTAAAACATTTATTCATTCGTGCTTCCTTTAGAGCGTAACAGTGCCCCCCACTTTCTCAGCCATCTTGGTCCCGGAAGTACTTTTCCCATTCATTTTTGCCATAGGGATTTCATAAAATCCTTCATAAAAGCGTTCCAAGCCATGAATAAAACCAACCAGCTCAGAGGTGAATCACAACAGTACAAACTTTTATTTAAAGCAAAAAAGTACTTGAGAATCGGAGAAACAGACAAAGGTACAAGACTGTGTACTTAACGTCTTTAATGAGGGAATGAACTAGGGATGAGCACTTTCGAGTAATTTCTCTTACCCACAAAAAAACCAGTAAATTCAAATGCATGTTAAAAATAACACTTATATAACTTCAACAAAATATGCCTTTCTTTTAGGGAAAAAAAATGAAATGAACAATATGCATTAATAAAAAAAATAAACAAATAAAAATATTTAAAAAGAACTGCAAAATATTTGCTCTCAGCAGTCTCTCTGTCTGTGCAATTCACAGTAAAGAAATACCAAGACATTTTTAGATTATTCCATAAATCGATTTTAACAATTAAAGGCAAACGAATAAGCCTTATACACCAACTTAATTATCGGTATTGGCAAAACTCACTATCTGTCGACCTCCTAATTTCTTCTCTCATCCAACACATCGACAACATCCACAGCGCCCCCCAGCAGACTCAATTGTAACTGCGGTATTTGGTGAGAGGTTCAGAAGGAAAACAGTGTAATTCAGCGCTGCTCACGCAGGCAAATGCGAAAATGAAATGAATTTGCGATGTTAAAGTAGTTTTTAATACTTGAGTAGCTGGTGCTGAACAAGTACGCGATTACTCGTGCACATCCCTAGAATAAACTACAATCTCATGAAGCATTGCAAATGATGTAAACAAATTAAAAACAATGGAAAAATGTAAACAACTGATTTAACGTTATTGGTTATATGTATGGAAACAGTATATTTTAACTTGATTGCAAAATATTCACATTTATATATACAAATACACTGTATAAGTAATTCGAAGGTGTAAGGAAAGCAACTTGTTGTGACATTCGCAGTGAGTCATGGGAGTGGGCTGTCACTGCAGAGCTCTTTTGGTGCGCTTTGTTTGCTGCAATTTTCCAATTGGTGGATTTGCCCCCTCAGGATCATGGGTAGTGTAGCTCTTTACTAGAAATTGCGCTATTAAACAAGTTTTGTTTTTTGTTTTTTAATTAAGATGAAATAACATGGACTGATGGCTTCAACAGAATCATTGATTAACAAACTCTGAGCTCAGAGTACTTTAAAGGTTTTGAAGTTATGGTTAATAATCAATTCCCCATTGGAGCAAAATGAATGGGATTTCATTTCCAGAATCAGACTGTTGCGCTCTATTTGCCCTGAAGCATGTGTTTGTTAGGTCCCATTGCAAGATGCAACTCGTGAAGTTTTTGTTATCTTTTAGCCTTGACAGTTGGACCCTCTTAAGAGTCACCCCATTTCACTCTCACACATGCGAGTCAGTCACTTACAGTTAGCCACAAAATAACAGCTCAAAAAGGCCTGATATACACCCAAAAGTACCATGAGGAAAATCAAATTTCTATTTTTCTTTTATCTTTAAAAAGTTAACAAAATGTTTTATATATATATATATTTGTTAGCTCTTCACCATTATTCAAAATTAGCATTGTTTTTTTTTTTACTTCAGCGACAGTTCAGTTTTCTGCGGGTGAGAAACTGATGTCCTGTGATATGTGTGTGTGTAGGATGGAGAGCAGTTTGTGAAGAAGATTGGAGGCGTGTTTGCCTTCAAGGTGAAGGAGGGGCCGGACGGGAAGGAAGCCACCTGGATTGTTGATGTGAAGAACGGAAAAGGCTCTGTTGACAATGACACCGGTGAGTCTGTTAGAAACTCTAGCAGAAGATAAACACTGTATTTGTCTGTGCACAGTCAGCATTTCACTGCTTGTAAACATCTCAGGTGCAGGTATTTTACAGGAAAACTGCTGTAAAGATCGTCTGTTGGGGTCAGATGTTAAAAGAGAGGTTTTCTCCCAAAATATTTTATGACACTCTCCTGTGTGATACTGAAAACCTGAAAAACAATTAACAGAACAACTCTTGCTCTTATCACACACACACACACACACACACTTCTTACAAACTTCAAAAATAACTTAAATCAGTGTTCCCAAAGTCATGGAAAACCTGTAAATATCAGGGAATTTTAATATATATATATTTTTTTTTCAGGCCTGGAAAAATCATAGAAATTAATAGAATGTCAGAAGTCATGGAAAAGATTTGTCCGATTTGTCAATGAAACATTGTTTAAGTCAGTATTTCTCTGTGAATTAGTTGAAACGGTTCACAAATCACGGTAAGCATAACACTCTGATAAAAATTATATATACACTCACCAACCACTTTATAAGGTACACCTGCACACCTACATATTCATGCGATTATCCAATCAGCCAATCGTGTGGCAGCAGTGCAATGCATAAAATCATTCAGATACGGGTCAGGAGCTTCAGTTAATGTTCACATCAACCATCAGAATGGGGAAAAAAATTGTGATCTCAGTGATTTCAACCTTGGCGTGATTGTTGGCGCCAGACGGGCTGATTTGAGTATTTCTGTAACTGCTGATCTCCTGGGATTTTCATGCACAACAGTTTCTAAAATTTACTCCGAATGATGCCAAAAACAAAAACATCCAGTGAGCGGCAGTTCTGTGGAAAGAAACGCCTTGTTGGTGAGATAGATCAGAGGAGAATATCCAGACTGGTTCGAGCTGACAGAAAGGCTACCATAACTCAGATAACCACTCAATTGTAATGAGCAGAATAACATCTCAGAATGCACAACACATCGAACCCTGAGGCAGATGGGCTACCACAGCAGAAGACCACATCGGGTTCCACTTCTGTCAGCCAAGAAAGCTGAGGCTGCAGTGGGCACAGGCTCACCAAAACTGGACTGTTAAAGACTGGAAAAACATAGCCTGATGTGATGAATCTCGATTTCTGCTGAGGTACACAGATGGAACACTGCAGCCTCAGCTTTCTTGGCTGACAGAAGTGATACCCGACCTGATCTTCTATTGTGGTAGCCCATCTGCCTCAAGGTTCGATGTGTTGTGCATTCTGAGATGTTATTCTGCTCACTACAATTGTTATCTGAGTTACCGTAGCCTTTCTGTCAGCTCGAACCAATCTGCCCATACTCCATCGACCTCTCTCATCAACAAGCCGTTTCCGTCTGCAGAACTGCACCTCACTGGATGGCACCATTCTGAGTAAATTTTAGAGATTGTTGTGTGTGTGTGTATATGTATATATATATATATATATATATATATATATATATATATATATATATATATATACACTATATTGCCAAAAGTATTCGCTCATCTGCCTTTAGACGCATATGAACTTAAGTGACATTCCATTCTTAATCCATAGGGTTTAATATGATGTCGGCCCACCCTTTGCAGCTATAACAGCTTCAACTCTTCTGGGAAGGCTTTCCACAAGGTTTAGGAGTGTGTTTATGGGAATTTTTGACCATTCTTCCAGAAGCGCATTTGTGAGGTCAGACACTGATGTTGGACGAGAAGGCCTGGCTCGCAGTCTTCGCTCTAATTCATCCCAAAGGTGCTCTATCGGGTTGAGGTCAGGACTCTGTGCAGGCCAGTCAAGTTCTTCCACACCAAACTCGCTCATCCATGTCTTTATGGACCTTGCTTTGTGCACTGGTGCACAGTCATGTTGGAACAGGAAGGGGCCATCCCCAAACTGTTCCCACAAAGTTGGGAGCATGGAATTGTCCAAAATCTCTTGGTATGCTGAAGCATTCAGAATTCCTTTCACTGGAACTAAGGGGCCAAGCCCAGCTCCTGAAAAACAACCCCACACCATAATCCCCCCTCCACCAAACTTCACAGTTGGCACAATGCAGTCAGACAAGTACCGTTCTCCTGGCAACCGCCAAACCCAGACTCGTCCATCAGATTGCCAGATGGTGAAGCATGATTCCTCACTCCAGAGAATGCATCTCAACTGCTCTAGAGTCCAGTGGAGGCATGCTTTACACCACTGCATCTGACGGTTTGCATTGCACTTGGTGATGTATGGCTTGGATGCAGCTGCTCGGCCATGGAAACCCATTCCATGAAGCTCTCTACGCACTGTTCTTGAGCTAATCTGAAGGCCACATGAACTTTGGAGGTCTGTAGCGATTGACTCTGCAGAAAGTTGGCGACCTCTGCGCACTATGCGCCTCAGCATCCGCTGACCCCGCTCTGTCATTTTACGTGGCCTACCACTTCGTGGCTGAGTTGCTGTCATTCCCAATCGCTTCCACTTTGTTATAATACCACTGACAGTTGACTGTGGAATATTTAGTAGCGAGGAAATTTCACGACTGGACTTGTTGCACAGGTGGCATCCTATCACAGTACCACACTGGAATTCACTGAGCTCCTGAGAGCGGCCCATTCTTTCACAAATGTTTGTAGAAGCAGTCTGCATGCCTAGGTGCTTCACTTTATACACCTGTGGCCATGGAAGTGATTGGAACACCTGAATTCAATTATTTGGATGGGTGAGCGAATACTTTTGGCAATATAGTGTATATATATATATATATATATATATATATTTACACTGGCGGCCAAAAGTTTGGAATAATGTACAGATTTTGCTGTTTTGGAAGGAAATTGGTACTTTAATTCACCAAAGAGGAATTCAGCTGATCACAAAGTATAGTCAGGACATTACTGATGTAAAAAACAGCACCATCACTATTTAAAAAAAGTCATTTTTATCAAATCTAGACAGGCCCCATTTCCAGCAGCCATCACTCCAACACCTTATCCTTGAGTAATCATGCTGAATTGATCATTTGGTACTAGAAAATCACTTGCCATTATATCAAACACTGCTGAAAGATATTTGGTTCATTAAATGAAGCTTAACATTGTCTTTGTGTTTGTTTTTGAGTTGCCACAGTATGTAATAGATTGGCATGTCTTAAGGTCAATATTAGAAATATTCTTTCTCTAGAAACATCATTGTTTTGAGGAATGAAGGCTATACAATGAGATTTCATACAAAGGTGTACACTACAGTCTTCAAAGACAAAGGACAACTGGCTCTGGCAAGGACAGAAAGAGATGTGGAAGACCAGATGTACAACTAAACAAGAGGATAAGTACATCAGAGACTCTAGTTTGAGAAATAGACGTCTCACATGTCCTCAGCTGACAGCTTCATTGAATTCTACCCGCTCAACACCAGTTTCATGTACAACAGTAAAGAGAAGACTCAGGGGTGCAGGACTTATGGGAAGAATTGCAAAGAAAAAGCCACTTTTGAAACAGAAACACAAAAAGAAAAGGTTAGAGTGGGCAAAGAAACACAGACATTGGACAACAGATAATTGGAAAAGAGTGTTATGGATCTTAACCCCATTGAGCTTTTGTGGGATCAGCTAGACTGTAAGGTGTGTGAGAAGTGCCCGACAAGACAGTCACATCTATGGCAAGTGCTACAGGAAGTGTGGGGTGAAATGTCACCTGAGTATCTGGACAAACTGACAGCTAGAATGCCAAGGATCTGCAAAGCTGTCATTGCTGCACGTGGAGGTTTTTTTGATGAGAACTCTTTGAAGTAGTTTAAGAAGTTCTGAACATTTCTTTCAAATTGTAATAGTAATTTTTTCACGTTATTAATGTCCTGACTATACATTGTGATCAGTTGAATGCCACTTTGGTGAATAAAAGTACCAATTTCTTTCCATAAGAGCAAAATCTGTACATTATTCAAAACTTTTGGCCGCCAGTGTGTGTATATATATATATATATATATATATATATATATATATATATATATATATATATATATATACAGGTGCATCTCAATAAATTAGAATGTCGTGGAAAAGTTCATTTATTTCAGTAATTCAACTCAAATTGTGAAACTTGTGTATTAAATAAATTCAATGCACACAGACTGAAGTAGTTTAAGTCTTTGGTTCTTTTAATTGTGATGATTTTGGCTCACATTTAACAAAAACCCACTAATTCACTATCTCAAAAAAATTAGAATATGGTGACATGCCAATCAGCTAATCAACTCAAAACACCTGCAAAGATTTCCTGAGCCTTCAAAATGGTCTCTCAGTTTGGTTCACTAGGCTACACAATCTTGGGGAAGACTGCTGATCTGACAATCATTGACACCCTTCACAAGGAGGGTAAGCCACAAACATTCATTGCCAAAGAAGCTGGCTGTTCACAGAGTGCTGTATCCAAGCATGTTAACAGAAAGTTGAGTGGAAGGAAAAAGTGTGGAAGAAAAAGATGCACAACCAACCGAGAGAACCGCAGCCTTACAATTGTCAAGCAAAATCGATTCAAGAATTTGGGTGAACTTCACAAGGAATGGACTGAGGCTGGGGTCAAGGCATCAAGAGCCACCACACACAGACATGTGAAGGAATTTGGCTACAGTTGTCGTATTCCTCTTGTTAAGCCACTCCTGAACCACAGACAACGTCAGAGGCGTCTTACCTGGGCTAAGGAGAAGAAGAACTGGACTGTTGCCCAGTGGTCCAAAGTCCTCTTTTCAGATGAGAGCAAGTTTTGTATTTCATTTAGAAACCAAGGTCCTAGAGTCTGGAGGAAGGGTGGAGAAGCTCATAGCCCAAGTTGCTTGAAGTCCAGTGTTAAGTTTCCACAGTCTGTGATGATTTGGGGTGCGATGTCATCTGCTGGTGTTGGTCCATTGTGTTTTTTGAAAACCAAAGTCACTGCACCCGTTTACCAAGACATTTTGGAGCACTTCATGCTTCCTTCTGCTGACCAGCTTTTTAAAGATACTGATTTCATTTTCCAGCAGGATTTGGCACCTGCCCACACTGCCAAAAGCACCAAAAGTTGGTTAAATGACCATGGTGTTGGTGTGCTTGACTGGCCAGCAAACTCACCAGACCTGAACCCCATAGAGAATCTATGGGGTATTGTCAAGAGGAAAATGAGAAACAAGAGACCAAAAAATGCAGATGAGCTGAAGGCCACTGTCAAAGAAACCTGGGCTTCCATACCACCTCAGCGGTGCCACAAACTGATCACCTCCATGCCACGCCGAATTGAGGCAGTAATTAAAGCAAAAGGAGCCCCTACCAAGTATTGAGTACATATACAGTAAATGAACATACTTTCCAGAAGGCCAACAATTCACTAAAAATGTTTTTTTATTGGTCTTATGATGTATTCTAATTTTTTGAGATAGTGAATTGGTGGGTTTTTGTTAAATGTGAGCCAAAATCGTCACAATTAAAAGAACCAAAGACTTAAACTACTTCAGTCTGTGTGCATTGAATTTATTTAATACACGAGTTTCACAATTTGAGTTGAATTACTGAAATAAATGAACTTTTCCACGACATTCTAATTTATTGAGATGCACCTGTATATATATATATATACTGTATGTATATAAGTATCTGTATCCAGTAATTGCAAATATCATGGAAAATTCATGGAAATTCTATGGTCAAAAATGGTGGAAACCCGGTTGAATGAATATATTAATAAATAAGCTTAAGCAAAAAATAAACACACAAACTAAAAACATACAAACAAATAATTGAATAGTAGGGGGCCTGGGTAGCTCAGTGGTAAAAGACGCTGGCTACCACCCCTGGAGCAACCAAATTGGCCCGGTTGCTAGGGAGGGTAGAGTCACATGGGTTAACCTCCTCGTGGTCACTATAATGTGGTTCGTTCTCGGTGGGGCACGTGGTGAGTTGAGCGCGGATGCTATGTCTCCGTGGCAACACGCTCAACAAGCCACGTGATAAGATGCACGGGTTGATGGTCTCAGATGCGGAGGCAACTGGGATTCATCCTCTGCCACCCGGATTGAGGCAAATCACTACGCAACCACGAGGACTTAAAAAGCGCACTGGGAATTGGGCATTCCAAATTGGGTGAAAAAGGGGAAAAATCAAAAAACAAAAAACAAAAACAAATAATTGAATAATTCCTTCACACACAACAAATAAGTATTTAATAAATTGCATACATCAAATTAAAATGAGTAAACTTAATGTAATAATTAATAAATAATAAAGCCCAAAAACAAAATGAATAAGATTACAGAAATTCTATTAAAAGCTATTACTATTATAGCTAAGAATTATACAAATAGAATAAAGGACATTTTTCCTTCCTTCATTGTTAATGCATTTTACTGGTCTTAATGTGAAGTATACATCAGTGTACGTTGTTTGTTTATCTTTGTAAACATTTATTGAAATAACTTGCTCCACCACTGAAATTACTTTCCTTTTCGACTGACGTCACCATACCGTAAGGCTAAAAAATGTACTCTACGCAAATACGTGAATGCAGATGTGAGTGCTTGGCCAACGCATTGCCAGTGCATGGTATGGTTGTTCTCGCGTTCTTGCGTTACTGTAGCGGTAACAAACCTCAGTCAGTCCTCAAGGGGGCGACAGAGTTACCTTGAAGCATCTGTGCCATTATACTGGATGTGTTATAATTCAGATAAGTTGCTATAAAAATATTGACTTTAACTTACTTGTTAAGCAATATTCTCTACAAACTGTTGAGTTGAAAGAGAAAACCCACTGTAAAAGCAGACAGGTTACACTAATCTCACTATAGTGCCCCTTATGGCAATGTTGAGAATGCAACACGTACTTGCGTTTTGTAATGAATTGTGGTCTGACAAATATTGGAACGCATCTTCGCACGAAATCGTGCTTGCGTATCGAGAAGCGTCTGTGTTCACATAATTGCGTAGAGTATGTTTCGGGATCAAACCCGCTCATAAATTCCAGATTCTGATGTGGTTTACAAGTTCTAAAGTCACCGAACCCACATGTGTTGAACCACAGTAATATGCTTTTTCACAACTATTTTAACCTCCAGTTCTTGTTTAACATTATTAACATTGTCTTATTGTCTTTCCCAGGAAAGAAAGCCGACTGCACCATTGCCATGGCCGACTCTGACCTGCTGGATCTGATGACAGGAAAGATTAATCCACAGACTGTAAGTTCCAAAGAATTATGGCATAAACTTCACCAAATTTTGTTAGGTTTATGCTTAAAACAAGACAAAATGATTTGCTAATGGTGTAAGAAAACTAAACGAATTTGAAGACATTCTCTGTAAACAAGTCAACAAGAAAACAAGTCAATTTAGCTTCTTTTAAAGATGTTTAGATCTTTTTTACTGGAAAACAAGGCAACAATACTTCTTAAAAAATTATTTTTGCAGTGTACCAGTCAAAAGTTTGGATACACTTGCCTTAAATGTTATAGTAGAACCGAGCGCGTCATGAAGATTTTTATAAAAGAGAAATCACGGGACTGGTCAGGACAGGGGATGGGGGTTAGTCTACTGAAGAAATATTTCACCCCAAAGTCAACTGACAGAAATAAGAAATTACATTTTGCCTAAAGAAAATAAAGCCTATTTTAGGTTCATTGTCTCTTCATTGGACCAGGAAGGGGTTGTCAGAAGTTCCTGTGGGGAACAAGAAATATCTAAGACCCCCTTAGACCCGCCCATGATATATTCTGACAGTGTGACTGAGAAGTTTCTGGGGAAGTCAGATTTTTCTTTTTCTTTATGCAGTTTATAATTTTTTTTGTTTTGTTTTTGATCCATGTGATTTTGGAGGTGAAATGTGTCCTGTACATGTTTTCGTGAGATTCACCTGTACACTTTCTCTCTTTCGTTCACAGGCGTTTTTCCAGGGCAAACTGAAGATCACTGGAAACATGGGCATGGCCATGAAGCTTCAAAACCTGCAGCTGCAGCCAGGCAAAGCCAAGCTGTGAGAAGCCCCGCCTCCAGTGGGCAGAGTCTTGAGGAGATCCTCCCTTAGAGTTTACTCCGTTACTGTAGCTGCACAGGAGTCAGAAACAAATGTGTTTCTGCGTTGTAGTGTTCAGCTCTTCTCTAACAAGTTAAAGGAATAGTTCAACCTGAAATGAACATTTTGTTATTATTTACTCACCTTCACACTATTCCAAACCCATTTGCTGTTATTTACTTTTTTCGTGGAACTCAATAGTAGAACTTTAAAAATAATCTACAACAGTTCACAGTGACCATGTCTGTCAAGCTCCAAAAAGTACAAAAAGGAGGTGAAGATGTGAATTGCAACTTCAATTTCTGTGTTTTCCTCTGACAATGCTGTCGTCTGGCTTCAGAGGACTTGGAATATAACTCAAATAGACTACTTTTTTGGTGTATTTTGGTCCCTTTTTTTTCCCACAACAAAAATAACAACATACAGGTTTGGAACGACATGCGGGTGAGTAAATAATGACAGAGTTTTCATTTTTGAGTGAACTATCCCTTTAATTATGAGTCTGAAAGAGGTACACAGAAGATACTGCTCTTAATAAGGTCTATTTGTATCTTTGCAACAGTTTTCCTATAATTGGCCCCCCCAAAACGATTTAAATTGTATGTATGAATTCTGTAGTATATTGGAAGCAAAGGATGTTCAAGTGCCTGCAGGGTGTGTGTGTGTGTGTGTGTGTGTGTGTGTGCGTGCGTGCGTGCTTGCGTGCGTGCGTTTGAAAAACCCCTCAACTATCAACACAAATATACTGCATGGCACATGGCTTTGTTAAAATGTTGGACAGCAATGAATTCCTTTTCATCTTTAGTTATTCCAGATCTTCTGTTTGATGGGGCAGGTTTACAGTACTCTTTAATAAAACCAATCAGTGAAAGGATATATCTGTATAGTACAGTTTTAACTGGAAGTTTATGTCTGTGACTTATGAGTGTTTTCCCTGTATGTATGCATGTACACATCTAAATTGTGCTCACCAGATTCTAAAGTTATTTTGTACTAATTAAACATAGTCTTTCTCATTAAAATGACAAGTCTTGCTCTTCAATTCCTCCTTTTTTAAACAATGTTTTAGATGGATGGTGGTCAGACATTCAGATAAGGTCAGATCTTTAGAGTGGCGTTTAAATATCACTCTTTTGCTCTGTCTTTACATTTTTAGACACATGAGTGTAGGAATGTCAGTTGGTTAGACTGAGTATGTAATATTGTGCCAAAGGTTCTGTGGAGTGGTTAAACATCTGCTAACTGAAAGGTTGTAGTTCCACTGCACTGTACATTAATGCTCTAGTGTCGTACTTTTTAGTTCCCTTACAATTCAGTTCACTCGACATTGCATCATGCTGATGCATATGGGAAATCCTTTTCCGCTGACCTAGTTGAAATACTACAATAACAGCAATCCTAAGATTGGCTATGGTGTTTAAGCCCCGCTCTTTTAGGCGCAAAGCTGTCCACTATATAACGGGGCGCGCAAACACCATTCCTCAGAATTTTCTTCCTTCAAGACTGCGAGCATCACTGTCGTCTAGAACCCCTCTACAACTTCACCGTCAACATAAACGGCAACGAGATGACTCTCCACTCCAACGCGGTGTTCCAGTGAACATTTACTCCACCTCCCCGCTTGACTCTTCGCTGGTGAACGGGCCACTTCATCATCCTGATTCCCCCCAGCGCTTCGGCAGGAGTTTTGTATTCTTATAAGCGTATTGTTGAAATTGTGATCACATTTGAGGTGTGTATTAATGAATATTGTGCACAACTGCTTCCCGGTGATGAGCGGCGCTCAGTCTCATCTAGCGAGCCTGACGACATAATAATAATAATAATTTCTTACATTTATATAGCACTTTTCTAGGCACTCAAAGCGCTTTTACATAGTATGGGAGACTCTCCTCAGCCACCACCAGTGTGCAGCATCCACCTGGATGATGCGACGGCAGCCATAGTGTGCCAGTACGCTCACCACACACCAGCTATTGGTGGAGAGGAGAGAGTAGAGTGATACAGCCAATTAATGGATGGGGATTATTAGGAGGCTATGATTGAGAAGGGCCTATGGGGGAAATTTGGCCAGGACACTGGGGTTACACCCCCATGGATGCGCATATTATCCGCTCCGCTGATGTGTAGTGGGTCCACAAGGCTACACGATTCAGTTCGTACACCAGCTCTCAGTTTGAAATTAATCTTCCCTCCCAAATTCACTAGGTGGGGAAATTAATAATTACTAATGACACTTGAGGTATGTATACTGAATGCTGTCACCACCCTGTGTGGTCTGTGGCATCCTGATTATTTCCTTCCTCATTACTAATCACACTTTGAGGCATGTATTGAATACTGTGCACAACTGCTTCCCAGTGGTGAGCGATGCTCAGTCTCATCTAGCAAGCGAGCCGACATGCCATTTTCTCGCTCCACGAATGATGGGTGGGCCCTCACAGCCATTTCAGTTTGTACGCTGGCCACCTTGCTCCCAATGTGATGTTAATCTTCCCTCCCGAATTCAGTAAGTAGTGTAATTAATTTTTACTTATCACACTTGAGGAATGTATTGGATGCTATCACCGCCCTGTGTGGTTTGTGACATCCTAATTATTTTCCTTCCTCCAGGACCAGGATGTTACTCAAAATGTTGTTTCTGTGTATTACGTTCAATAAGAACGTTCTCAGAAAAGATCAAAGCACTCATTGCATGAGTTTGCACACACATTCTGCTACACTCTCCAATATGGAACACCAAAGGGGTCATATTTCACCAATGGTGTCCTATCATCCACAGTCCCATTAAAAAATGGGGTGTGATGGTGCAGTGCAGAAAATTCACAATCTCCTCGTAGAAAGCACAACAGGGATTGTTTAGAACTGCAATGCTACACGCTCCAATATGGAATGCCAAAAGGGTCATATTTCACCAATAGTATCCTGTCATCCACAGTCCCATAATAAACGGGGTGTGATGGTGCGGTGTGCAGAAAATTCACAATCTCCTCACAGAAAACGTGATAGAGATTGTTTAGAACTGTAATATCCTATGATCTGTCCCTAGCTTCTCACACATTCACAAAGTGCATCAATGCGGCACTAGCCCCTCTGAAACTGAACAGGGTGTGCATTTTGAACTACCTCGACGATTGGCTATTACTGGCCCAATCAGAGGCTCTGTTATGCCAGCACAGGGACTTATTGCTCCAATATCTGAACAGCCTGCACCTCAATGTCAACTGGGCGAAGAGCATGTTCTCCCCCAGCCATCAAATCTCCTTTTTGGGAGTCCGTCTCCCATCTCACGAGCTAGCGCTTTCAGGCCATTCTCCAGTGTCTGTCTCAGTTCAAGCTGGGGAGAACACTTCCACTGAAGCTGTTTCAAAAAGCACTGGGGCTTATAGTGGTGGCATCAGGTTGGGGTGCATTGTGCAACGGACGCCCGGCCTTCTGTACCTGGACAGGTGCGAGGAGGGCGTTGCACATCAACCGCCTGGAGCTGTCGGCTGTTTTCCTGGCCTTGAATGCTTTTCAGTCCGTAATAGCGAATTATCATGTTCTGATTTGCTCATTGTGGCATACATAAACCGCCAAGGCGGAATTTGTTCCCTGCCACTGATGAGACTGACATGTTGCCGGTCATCTCCTCTCCCTGCGGACAACATATGTCCCAGGCCGTCTGAATTACGGCACTGACCTGTTGTCACACCAAGGAGCAATGCCCAGCAAATGGATATGTCATCCTCAGACTGTCCTGAGGATTTGACTGGTACTCCAAGTCCCATGCTCCGCAAGGAGTGGATGCAATGGCCCACGAATGGCCTGCAAAAAGCAAATACGCGTTTCCCCTGGTGTGCCTCCTTCACTCTGTCATATACAGAGTCTGAGAGGACAAGGAAACAATTCTATTGGTTGAGCCGAAGTGGCCCAATCAGTCCTGGTTTCCAGAAATGATAGAGATTCTGGACGGCTCTCCATGGGAAATACCGCTGAGGAGGGATCTCCTCTTTCAAGTGCAGAGCACAATCTGGCATCCCCGGCCCAACTGTGGAACCTGCATGTGTGGCCCCTGGACAGAGCATGCTAAACTTCCCAGAACTGACCCAGTCAGTGAACACCATTTTACAGGCTAGAGCACCATCTACAAGACAGCTTTATGCACTGAAATGGAACGTGTTCACTAATTGGTGCTTTTCACACGGCAAAGACCCAGTGAACTGCCCCATACCTGAAATTCTTACATTTCTTCAAGAGCTATTGGACAAAGGGCTCACTCCGTCAATGCTCAAAGTTTATGTAGTGACTATCTCTGCGTATCACGCACCTGAAGCTGGCACCTCTATAGGTAAACATGATTTGATCATAAAGTTCCTTAGGGGTGTGAGGCTGCTAAATCCCCCTCGCCCAGCTACAGTCCCGCCAGTTCAGACTGTCTGACCAGCTTTTTATGTGCTATGGAGGACGCACAAAAGGAATGTCCATCTCCAAGCAAAGACTTTCTCTCTGGATCGTTGATGCGATCACCCTGGCTTACGAGTCGCAGAGTGCGAATTGTCCAGTTGGTGTTAAAGCACACTCAACTAGAGGGATGGCCTCTTCATGGGCATGGACGAACGGTTTGTCCTTACAAGACATATGTTTTGCAGTAGGCTGGTCTACAGACTCAGTAAGGTATCAATACTTCAAAACTACAACTGAAAATAAAGTCTTTTATAATGATACTAATGGGCAACTGTGATGAGCCACAGGTGGTGGCAATAAGCCAGGGATGGAGAACGTTGATTGGCTGATTGTGAGGCTGGTGTCACACCTGCTGCTAGTTAATTCATCATGACCCTTATATAATTCATAGACAGTTATTAATGAAATGGGGTCGCTGAGTTGCCTGACAGTCTCGGTGGGGGATCCTTGGATCGAAAAAGTTTGACAACCCGTGTGCTAAAGTTATACTACTTAATGCTGAGGGGTCAGTCTTTAAGATGAAGCTGGCGGCGTAAAGCCAGCACTGTTCAAGGCAAGAACTTTGGAGATTTGTTGATTCTTGTTTTTCTGTGTCTAGCACTTCTGGAAACCTCAGAACTTTCCACAGAATACTGGCCTGTTTCCATCCTGCCACGCTTTTGTTTTTTCTTTGAAAACTATGTCTGAAACCTTAAATCCCTGAAATTAACAAGCTCTGACCTAGATTCCAATGCTGAGATCCTTTCAGTCTCACTTTCTCTCTCTCTCCCTCCCCCCATGTTGGATGTACTGTTGAAGATTTCTGGATTCAGTATTCTGAAGTAGTTAAAGGTTGGGTAAATCATTTTAATCCAATACACTTTTTGTAAAATTCTGTGAATATCTCTTCACGGTCCACTAGCTGTCCGTTCTGTGTGTGCGCTGAAAAAACATTGGTGTTTGTACACAGCCCTGGCTGTGTAAATGAGAAAATAAACAGTGGATCGGACCGATCCACACAACACTTGCATGTGCATGAATTTGGGAGGCGGAGCCTCTGAAGGAGCACTGAAGGGAGGGGTGTGTTTATTTGGCTGTTGAGTTCAAATATCAACAGTCTTTCTCAGGAATCACTTACTCCACCTTTAAGAATTAACATTATATTCCTCCTTGAGCATTTTGCTGCTTCAGTACGAGAGGGGACGTTTTAATTTTGGCCAAAATACAGGACGTTCGAGAAGGATATAGCTGCATGCTGAGCTCCAAGAAGAGCTCTAAACCACCAGCACAGATATACAGAGCCCCAACCTAACTATCCCTAATCCTTATCGTGTGTGTGAAAGTGTCGCCCCCAGTTGGAGTTGGCCCAACCCCATTCTGGAGTAACCCCGCCCCCTTGTGGAGTTACTCCACCTTCATTTGAAGTTTCCACCCCGTTTTAGATCTCCGGGCTGCAGCTATACCTACTTGGGACATTCTGCTATTACAGGACAGTTAGCAACCCTATTGATAAGCCTACTATGCTAACATTCCATCATGCATTCCCTACACTTCAATTACCCTACAATGCTAACATATTTAGTGCAAGTGCTTTATAATATTATATTCAAACATTGAATTTAGTGCTATATGGTATAGATATGCCAATACTGTATTTAATGTATCTTTATTTATTGCCGATAAAAGCGCACACCTGTGAGGCATCATGTTCTATACTTGCCATAATAATTATTGTTATTAATAATCAGTTTAATTAATTATTTTGACTTTTTTACATTATGACTTTTATCATATCCCTGCTGGAAAAAAAAGAAAACATCACATAAATTCTAGTGATTTTAAAGGGATAGTTCACTCAAAAATGAAAATTCTCTCATCATTTACTCACCCTCATGCCATCCCAGATGTGTATGACTTTCTTTCTTCAGCAGAACACAAATGAAGATTTTTAGAAGAATATTTCAGCTCTTTAGGTCCACACAATGCAAGTGAATGGTGACCAGAACTTTGAAGCTCCATAAAGCACATAAAAGCAGCATAAAAGGAATCCATACGACTCCAGTGGTTTAATCCATGTCTTCTGGAGAAATATGATCACTTTTGGTGTGAAAATGATCAATATTTAAGTACTTTTTAACTATAAAGTATCGCTTCCGGTCAGCAGTGGTATGCGCATGTTGCATCATGTTGGCATGTAAGACACGTGAGAACTGGCAAACTTGCGACACACCAGGAAGAGCAGCGCTATATACAACTGAGTAGGAAGAATGCTGTACAGAAGATTCATTGGTTTTGGTTTAGATCTGTATTTGTGTCTGTTTGTTTACTCACAATGGTTCATTTGTGTGCCTATCCTGGATGTCTCAACCAAGATGCGAATACGTCACACGCTCTCCTGAATGCGTATACGGCTGGTGACTGGAAGCGATTGGTTTATAGTTAAAAGGTACTTAAATATTTATCTTTTTCGCACCAAATGAGATCGTGTCGCTTTAGAAGACATTAATTTAACCGCTGGAGTCGTATGGATGACGTTTATGCTGACTGTCTGTGATTATTGGAGCTTCAAAAGAGAAATCACCATTCACTTGCATTTTAAGGAACTATTGAGCTAAGATATTTTTCTATTTTTCTTCAAATGTGTTCTGGTGAAGAAAGAAAGTCATACAGACCTAGGATATCATGAGGGTGAGTAAATAATGAGAGAATTTTAATTTTGGGGTGAAATATCCCTTTAATATACAGCCACTAAATGTTGTTACTCAAAGAAAAACTGACAAAGCAACACTGGCACAATGGCTTGAGTTTGTGGTGGGACTATCTGTTTGGTTTACCATGGAAGATGGAGGGAGTGCTTGCAATTCTGTTTGGTGACGCTTGTGGCGTAGGAATTGCACACTTCAGCCTTAAACCTCGCCATATGAATGTTTTGTTATGATAGTGTGCTGAATTATCAGTGTCTCTTTGGAAAGAACAGTTTAAAAGAAGAAAGGTCAAGTTTGAAAATCTGTTCGCAACATGTAAGGTCTCATCTGCTGTCTGACCTGCAGGGAGTGTTTACCGGGCAGCTGAATGTTGGGAGAGTTTTTAACAAGAGAGCATAAGCAATAAAGTTTGTGGCCATTACAGTTATGGTCTGTTTCCTTGCATTCAATATAACAACCAGACAGTGAAGAGTAACTAGGAGAGAAAGAATTTTTATGATACTTGATCTGGACTGAATTGTGTGACCACACAAAACTCGAAAGAATCCTTGAGTGTGCATGGTATTTGCACAAATGTTTTTATTTTTGGTTGAACTATTCCTTAAAGATACAGCAGACTGCAGGTTTTATTTGTCGTATCTGATGATAAATCTTTTTAATGGGGTGTTTATATTGTAAATTCATCTTTACTGTAGATAGTCACATAGCTCATGCATGGATATGATATGCAGGACAAATCCAGCTGCGTTTTTCATTCCAGTTCGTTGGGCAGGTGCTGAAAGAAAAATATGTCTAGACTAGACGGAGGATGTTATAGGGATAGTTCACCCAAAAATGTAAATTCTGTCATCATTACTTACCATCATGTCGTTGCTCTCATGGAACACAAAAGGAGTTTTTTTAACATTCTGGTTGCTCTATTAAGGAATATTCCAGGTTCAATTAAGTTAAGCTTAAATGACAGCAATTGTGGCATAATGTTGATTACCACAAAAATGTATTTAGACTTGTCCCTCCTTTTCTTTAAAAGGTTACAGTGAGGCACTTACAATGGAAATGAATGGGGCCAATTTTTGGAGGGTTTAAAGGAAGAAATGTGAAGCTTATAATTTTATAAAAGCACTTAGATTCAATCTTCTGTTAAAACTCATGTATTATTTGAGCTGTAAATTTGTTTAAATGGTCATTTTAGGGTTTTAGGGTTTGTTAACATCACATCGTCATGGCAACGAAGTTGTAAAATTGGCTATAACTTTACACGGAAAAGGTTAGTAAGTGATTTTATCACACTAAAATCATGTTAACACACATATTGTTTATGATTTGTCACTATGCTTTTGAAACAGTGAGAATTTAAGCGCTCAAAAAATGTCCCCCCATTCACTTCCATGGTACACTATATTGCCAAAAGTATTCGCTCATCTGCCTTTAGACGCATATGAACTTAAGTGACATCCCATTCTTAATCCATAGGGTTTAATATGACGTCGGCCCACCCTTTGCAGCTATAACAGCTTCAACTCTTCTGGGAAGGCTTTCCACAAAGTTTAGGAGTGTGTTTATGGGAATTTCTGACCATTCTTCCAGAAGCGCATTTGTGAGGTCAGACACTGATGTTGGACGAGAAGGCCTGGCTCGCAGTCTTCGCTCTAATTCATCCCAAAGGTGCTCTATCGGGTTGAGGTCAGGACTCTGTGCAGGCCAGTCAAGTTCTTCCACACCAAACTCGCTCATCCATGTCTTTATGGACCTTGCTTTGTGCACTGGTGCGCAGTCATGTTGGAACAGGAAGGGGCCATCCCCAAACTGTTCCCACAAAGTTGGGAGCATGGAATTGTCCAAAATCTCTTGGTATGCTGAAGCATTCAGAGTTCCTTTCACTGGAACTAAGGGACCAAGCCCAGCTCCTGAAAAACAACCCCACACCATAATCCCCCCTCCACCAAACTTCACAGTTGGCACAATGCAGTCAGACAAGTACCATTCTCCTGGCAACCACCAAACCTAGACTCGTCCATCAGATTGCCAGATGGAGAAGCGTGATTTGTCACTCCAGAGAACGCGTCTCCACTGCTCTAGAGTCCAGTGGCGGCGTGCTTTACACCACTGCATCCGACGCTTTGCATTGCACTTGGTGATGTATGACTTGGATGCAGCTGCTCGGCCATGGAAACCCATTCCATGAAGCTCTCTATGCACTGTTCTTGAGCTAATCTGAAGGCCACATGAACTTTGGAGGTCTGTAGCGATTGACTCTGCAGAAAGTTGGCGACCTCTGCGCACTATGCGCCTCAGCATCCGCTGACCCCGTTCTGTCATTTTACGTGGCCTACCACTTCGTGGCTGAGTTGCTGTCATTCCCAATCACTTCCACTTTGTTATAATACCACTGACAGTTGACTGTGGAATATTTAGTAGCGAGGAAATTTCACGACTGGATTTGTTGCACAGGTGGCATCCTATCACAGTACCACGCTGGAATTCACTGAGCTCCTGAGAGCGGCCCATTCTTTCACAAATGTTTGTAGAAGCAGTCTGCATGCCTAGGTGCTTCATTTTATACATCTGTGGCCATGGAAGTGATTGGAACACCTGAAATCAATTATTTGGATGGGTGAGCGAATACTTTTGCCAATATAGTGTATGTGCCCCATTGAAACCCAGATTTTTGCCTTTTTTAAAGAAAAGTCGAAATAAAGTGTTGTGGTAATCAGCATTTTGACACAAATGCTGTCGATTGAGCTTAACTTGTACTGATCCCGGAATATTCCTTTAATTAAAACGAGATAATGTAGAGTTTGCAAAGATACATTTTAACACTGGCTTGACAAAGCCTTGTCTGAAAGTAAAAAAAACCAAACAAATAAAATAAATCATATATTTTTCTAGTGTAAACCTTGATGAATGAATGATACTCAATCCTTCAGGATCTCTAGGAATGTTTTCATCAGTGCCAGGATTTCAGGAATAACAGAGAGACTTTGTGTATGTTAGGGTGTGTGTGGTACAGTTCGTATATTCATTATTACCATCTTGACTATGACATATCTAACATTACCGTAATAACACAGCGTGTAAATGAGCCAGGCTCAGACTAAATGAATAAGGCAGTGTTTTCCCATCCATGATAAATAATCAAAGCAAATCATACCAATCAAAATGGACTCAAAAGGGCTTTCAAGTTGTGTGGAAGAATATGTGTTAATTTATTTTTTCAAATATTTCATTTTAATCATTCGTTTTTAGAAGAATGACAAAGAGTTTTGGATCTTCCTGTTTAAACTAGCAGACTTCTAATGCCACTCTCTGGACCACTGGTTATATTCTTATGGTCAACATGAAAAGAAATGGATACAAAAGCAAATATTGATGAATCATGTACAATAAGTAAATAGGTTACATTTTTCATTCAGACATTCACATTCAGCTCATTCTGGTATAGAATCACTTTTCGTGATCCAATCAGTAACCAATGGACTAAATCAAGTGTTTTCATCTTATTGAATATCCTGTTTCACTCAGAAATATTGCTGATTTAAAATGGGTTGTGAAAGCCATTTCATGCTGACCATTGAATATTTGCAGTTTGTAAAGCACACATTACAAATGATACAACAGTGAATTAAAATGGCATGGAAAGTTACCACGACCTACAGATGCTTGCTTATTATAAGAGATGCAGTCTAAACCCAAGAGGATAATAAAAGCCACATGTTCTACTGGGTTGACCTATTTGTGTCCTAACTGTGCTGAGGAACTTTCTAGATTTGAATGACAGCTTATAGTATCGTACGAGTAAAGTGAGAACATTTCTCCAAGCTATTGATGTTCAAACTGATTTTTTCCAGAACACAAAATCCATACTAGCTTTATATTTCCACTAAAATCATGAAAAAGTTTCAGGACAGGCAAAAGTAAGAAGCTCATTTTTGACGACGCCACTTATTCCTTTTTCCTCTTTCCAGTTTCCACTCTGAGTCTTCACACATCTGGACGGTGACTGTGTCTCTGAATCTCTCCTGATCTTATGATGTGGATGAGCTTTTTTAGGACCCTTTGACCCTTGGACATTTGCCTCAGGTCTTGAGCTTGTCTTTGGACACATTTCAAAGGACAAAAAGGTATGGAATCTGTAGATTATACAGTAGTTTCTGTTAATGCAATTCACAGTTTTTGGATAGTTGCATGTCGATACAATCCATGCAGCCTTTTCCAGAGCATTTCAACTGATGTTATGACATTAAACAGGTGTTTTCTAGGTTATCTCGTGTCATGTTTATGCAGTGCTGTCTGTGGTTTTCATAGTGCTGTAGTATAGTATTTAAACTCTGGAAAATGATAGTAAGATACATTTAGTCTTACAAACTTTAAAGACAGTGTGTGTACAGTATGTGTGCATGTATTTGTTTTAGTCTCAGAACATATATTTTCTTCAATAATTTAAGACTTTTTATTATTTGGCAAATGAACTGAGCACAGAGTTAAACATACCGTATACAGTGGGGTCCATAAGTCTGAGACCACTAGTGAAAATGCTTCTATTTTGCAAAAGTGTTCATTACAGTTTGAGTGAAAAATATCATTGAACTATTTGCATGAATTTCAGAGTGTCATAGTATTTGGTATGACCCTCTTCTGCTTTAATAATAGCATGCTCTTAAGCTTGCATGAACAAAACCTGATGATCATGTTATCCAGCACGGTTTGAGAATGTTCCAAACAGCATCTTGAGTGTTTAAATAGAAGAAAGGAAATCGTACTTTTTGTACAAAGAAGTTAGCATTTTAAGCTTTAAATTAAATGTATATACATAGACATATATATTTTGAAATATACAGCAAATGGCCAAAAATATATTAGTAAAAATATTAATATACAATACATACATTTAAATATTTTTTAATATATATACCCTAACCTTATATATATATATATATATATATATATATATATATATATATATATATATATATAATTATTATGATTATTATTAGCCATTTTTGCATAAAATATCTAAAACTAGTATACTATAAAACACATATACAATAAAAGAAATGTATGTTTATAATATATATATATATATATATATATATATATATATATATATATATATATATATATATTTATACAGTATATATATATATATATATATATATATATATATATATATATATATTTATACAGTATATATATATATATATATATATATATATATATATATATATATATATATATATATATATATATATACTGTATATATATATATATATATATATATATATATATATATATATATATATATATATATATAATTATTATTATTATTATTAGCCATTTTTGCATAAAATATCTAAAACTAGTATACTATAAAACACATATACAATAAAAGAAATGTATGTTTATAATATATATATATATATATATATATATATATATATATATATATACTGTATAAATATATATATGGTGCAGTGCCCCCTCTGTCAAAATCTTTTAAATGTGTTTTACTTTTTTTGCAAACCTAAATTTTCAACTAACTTGTGAAATAAATGAAATAAAGCAAATTAATCCTTAAAGTATTTGTAGTGAGTAATTGAACATTTCAGGTGGAAGGTGGGGCACTGTCTGGCCAATTGACCGCTCTCTTCTTTATTAGAAAAATGTTTTCTGCCATGTAATTCAGTCAGAGCTCAGAGGCTCAAAGGCTAAAAGAAGGAAATTACAGCGGTTTACTACCTTTTGCTGTGCTTTGTTAATAAATATATGTGAAGTTGTCTTAAACATCATTTAGGTTGATAAATGGATAGATTTTCATTCACTCAAACAAACAAAATTCCATCAAATTGAATTGAAAGTCTTATAAAAAAAAATTACATTAATACAATTTTAATATATTGAGGTTTTATTCATTTAATTTTGTTTAAGGTTACTCAATTAAATTTCATGGACTTTTGTTATGAAATTGAGATGCGTAAATATGAAATATAAGCATGTATTTGGAGTGTGCTCTCCAGAGGATTATTTGATTAGATATTTATTAAACAAAAATTTTTTAGATTTCGCTTTTTGTTAATTTTGTATATTTTTGGCATATTTTAAAGTGCTGTCATGCCACAATTTTAGACCCATGTACAGACAAGGGATAAAGAAGCATTTTCTCACTGCAGCCTCTGCTTCACAGCTGTTACCAGGAAGTGAACATATATCATGCACTCTGCTTTAGGAGGTGTTTAGATTTGTGTGGTTTGCAAGCCCAGAGACTCTTTAGCAGAGACGGGTCACTTCTATTAAATGAATGAGAGAAATTGGAAATATGTTTATGTGTTGTTTATATGAAATATGTGAAACATTTTCTTTGATCGTAATCTTGACCAACCGTTTTGCCCCCTTTGGTAAAGTATCCTGGCTCCGACTCTATATATATATATATATAAATACAGTATAGATACACTCAACTGACCACTTTATTAGGTACACCTGTAGACCTACGCCTTCATGTGATAATCTAATCAGCCAATCGTGTGGTAGCAATGCAATGCTTAAAATCATTCAGATACGGGTCAGGAGCTTCAGTTGATGTTTACATCAACCATCAGAATGGGGAAATAATGTGATCTCAGTGGTGTGGAGCGTGGCATGATTGTTGGTGCAAGATGGGCTGGTTTGAGTATTTCTGTATCTGCTGATCTCCTGGGATTTTCACACACAACAGTCTCTAGAATTTACTCCGAATGGTGCCAAAAACAAAAAACATCCAGTGAGCGGCAGTTCTGTGGACGGAAATGCCTTGTTGATGAGAGTGGTCAACAGAGAATTGCCAGACTGGTTCAAGCTGACAGAAAGGCTACAGTAACTCAGATAACAATTGTAGTGAGCAGAATAGCATCTCAGAATGCACAACACATCGAACCTTGAGGCGGATGGGCTACAACCAGAGACCACGTTGGGTCCCACTTCTGTCAGCCAAGAATAGAAAGCTGAGGCTGCAGAGGGCACAGGCTCACCAAAACTAGACAGTTAATGACTGGAAAAACATTGCTTGGTCTGACATATCTGGATTTCTGCTGAGGTACACAGATGGTAGCCTCACTGCAGCCTCAACTTTCTGTTCTTGGCTGACAGAAGTGGAACTTTAGTGGAAGTGGAAGCCAAAGTTAGCCTTTCTGTCAGCTCGAACCAGTCTGGCCATTCTCCATTGACCATCAACAAGGCATTTCCGTCCGCAGAGCTGCAGCTTACTGGATGTTTTTTTTTTTTTTTGGTTTTGGCACAATTCAGAGTAAATTCTAGAGACTGTTGTGTGTGAAAATCCCAGGAAATCAGCAGTTACAGAAATACTCAAACCAGCACATCTGGCACCAACAATCATGCCACAGTTTAAATCACTGAGATCACATGTTTCCCCATTCTGATGGTTGATGTCAACATTAACTGAGGCTCCTGACCCGTATCTGAATGATTTTATGCATTGCACTGCTGCCACACGATTGGCTGATTAGATAATCGCATGAATAATTAGGTGTATAGGTGTACCTAAAGTAGCCGGTGAGTGTGTGTATATATATATATATATATATATATATAAAAATATTATTTTTTTAGCATTTTCCCCAAGTACCCACTTCAGAACTTCCTACTCTGATTTGAACCATGTTTATGTAATTGTTGGAACTCATTCCAGAATATTTTTCCAGTTCACGTTCCCTCCAATTCTTTAGCAGGACATTGGGAAACCTGCTTCAGTAAATGTAATGTGGGTGTTTCTGTAGTGAAAACTGCTCTCAAATCAGGGGTTTGTTGGTGTTTCCACTGGGAGAAAGGGGTGAATGAACTCTAGGAAACATTCCACACTAGTTTTTATTTACTAGAGCAAAATAAACCACTTAAATTTGTTCACTCTACATTAATTGCTGTTATATTGTTTGCAAGCAGTTACCATCTGCTCTAAAGAGCAATGCAAACCACTGAGAAATCACAAATCAAGTCATGAGATTGTACTTTGCGTTTTATGTGTTTGAAAGGAAGATATAAAAATAATGGTAGATTTAAAAATATATATGCTTCTTTGAGAATTGTAATGTAGGTTTGAGAGGGTTAATATATAGAAAGCGCATAAAAATGACACAAATTACTCTTTGATCATGCATTAAGCAGCTTTCTGGCTTTATTTTGTCAGCCATCAATACTTCACATTACATTAGCATTTATGCATTTGCAGACACTTTTATCAAAAGCCACTAACAGTGCATTCAAGCAATACGAGCTTAACTTGCATTGAACCCGGAATATTCCTTTAAGCAAAAATCTCCAGCTGATCTCCATTAATCTCATTTTTGTCTCGGGGAAATAACCAAGATGTTAAAGAGATCTTATTTGTTACATATATATATATATATATATATATATATATATATATATATATATATATATATATATATATATATATATATATATATGGGAAAGCTAATCTCCCTAAAATGTCTTTTCGAACTCTTTCTCTGTTACAAGTAATGAACTTCTTACCCCTTTTTAATCACATCTTAATTACTAAACTTGTTTCAATTGTTTGCCTCATTTCTACAGAACTCTTTGTACATTTGAGCAGGTTTCTTTTGATGCCCAGAAGTCCAGATTTGATTTGGTTCTGGCTGGATTGGTGGACATATTCCAGAGCTGGAGGAGGTATTTTGGACTTTGTTTGGGCCACGTGAAAGTATATTCAGGCCTGTAAGCGATGGGTCAGCGGTGTGGCCTGCTGGAGCTGTTGTGTTTGGTTCTATTGGGCTGGACTCTTGTGCGAGGTCAAGGAAAAACTAACCTGGATCATCACCTGCTGGATGAGAAGGAAGTGGGATTGGATGGAGAGGGGGAAGACACATCTGTAGCAGTGAAAAATGTGGATGAAGAGATATTTTGTCCAGAAAAGTGCAGCTGCACTGTGGAGGGGGCGGTGGACTGCAATGGAGTGAGCCTCACAGAATTCCCGCCAGAACTGTCTGAACACACCCGTCAGCTCTCTCTGCAGGTGTGTGTTCTTTTACTGAATAGTTTGCTTGTATCTCATTGATTTACAAGAAAATTCGTGGAAAAGAAGCAGAAGTCTTAGAACCGTGCTCTGTTAGGAGTAAAAGTGTAAGTCCCCATTCCCTTTCATTGTATGGAAAAGAGCAGCTTGGAGATTCTGCTAAACATCTCCTTTTGTGTTCCATGGAAGAAAGTAAGTCAAACTGGTTTGGAACAAGATTAGGGGGAGTAAGTGATGACAGTAGTTTCATTTTAGGGTAAACTATTTCTTTAAATAAATGTTTTCTCTGTCTTTCCAGAATAACCAGATCACAGAGGTCACACTAGAACATCTTTCACACCTTCAGCAGTTGGAGACCCTAAACTTACAGAACAACCGCCTTACAACACAAGGTACAGAGGAAGAGAGCGGAATGAGGGGGTCAGCAGAGAACAGCAGCTAAACAGAGAGGGAAATAATGTGTTACAGAAGTTCAGGATGAAAGAAAGAGAGAGAGAGAGAGAGAGAGAGAGAGAGAGCAGGATGAAGAGGGGTGTGCTGTGTTTAGATTGCTCTTTGCCAACAGAGGAACTCTGTTTCCTGCATGTGCGGTCAACATGACTGTTTAAAGTGGAAAAACATTTTTTAATTTTTTTTTCAAAGGGCATCACATCATACATTTTTCTTTTCATTACTTAAAGGCCAAGTGTGTAATTTCTGTGCCTCTAGTGTAGAGGTCTGCGCGTGCATTAAGTTGAAGCCCAAACCAGGCCAATACCCGAGACCGTGTGACCCGACCAGGACTGTCAAATTTTAAGCCCGAACCCAACCCGAAATCGACTGCTCTTTTCAATTTCATCTCCAAGGAAGTACATGTGTTGCAGTAGGCTGTATTTTATTTAAGCATCGTAACATTTGTAACCATATAGTAACTGTAAACACACAAAGTTTTTAACAAATCACACCTGCCCCTCAGCACACCAGAACAAAAGGAAAAACAATGCCTTAAGTTTATCAAGCGGTGAAACTTTGCAACATGAAAAACAATCTGGAATCATGTGTATCAATCACATGAAGTCCTCTTTGCAACCTGAGTTTCTTCAGAAAGTTGAATCTTTGTGACACTTGTACTAAAAAAAGTTTTCACGAGATGCGTTTTTAAAAACGGAAGTTCCTTTTAATTTGACACAGTGTCTAAAATATGCAGCAGCCCTGCGTGAGACACTGAAAAACAGCGAGAATCGGTGCAACTGGAAAAGTCGTCCATCCAGCACGTGTTTGCATAGAAAAACTATTGAAAAATAGTGCAGACGCATGCAAAAACACATTCTGCATTAACAGCGCCTAATTCGTCTGTTCGCTAATGTGCCTTATATATATATAGAGAGAGAGAGAGAGAGAGAGAGAGATTCATATCAAATTTTTATTGGCAAGAGATTCTTAAGTGTACATTGCCAATGCATTATTAGACACTAATACATACAGATATAAAACATTTTGAATGATGAAATTGAATTTGCTGAAGTTTAAAAATAAAAACTATTATTTTCTTTGGCTGCCTTTCAGTCTGCAGCTTGCTGAACGGCCACGTCCTTCTCAGTCTCTGCACAAGCTGGGTCTCTCTTTCATGGTTTTGCTTTTGACACTGGTTAAGATGAAAGTGAGTGAGGGTTTTCGGGCGATGTGATGAGATACAGCAGCTTGCCTGTATCTCTTACACACCTGGTTCACCGCTTGCGGGTGAAGTCTCCATTTTCAGTACAGTAAATCCGCTCCAGGGTTTATTATGCCCAGGATATGCATTGCGTGTTATGAATAAGCTTGCACTGCTCCACACAATCAGTTTCTGTGCGAGGATGTGCAGTCAAGTCAAGCGTGCACCTTCTGAAAATGTATATATGCCAATTTAAGCCACGGAAAGTGGGGCAAAAGATTAGTGGCATTTCGTCTATTGTACAAAGGTGCCTGAGTTTGTTCCTGAAGGCAGCAGATGCCCTAACCCTGCCTCCACCCTAATCGGAGCCTGTAAGGCTGAGTAGCCTGCGAGGAACAACTCAGTACACCTTTCCTACATTGCGTATTATATATGTTTTGATTCCGCCACACCTGTTACACTTTCTCACATATTGTAGTTGGTGTGTCTTTTGGTGTTTAGGATTGGAATAATAGCATCTATCCTCCTCATCCTAATTACTTTACAGAAGTTTTTGATCACCCAAAAGGTGTCATTTTGTTGATGTGTTTACCTGTGTGACGTCAAGTTGCAGAAGTTCAGAATGAGTTGCAAAGCGAGACATTTGTTTTAATAAATGATCTTTTTGGACTAAGAAGGAATTTTTGAGTTCTTAAAGTTACAGTATGTTTACATAGTACAACAAGCACTTTTATCTCAAAGGATCAAAGAAATTTTGAATTCTCAAATTCAGTGTTGTTTATGTGCTAGCTTCAGTCTAGTTTTATGATGTAGACCAGGGGTCGGCAACCTTTTTGACATGGAGTGCCAATTTTTTATTTTACTGGTCAATGGCTGTGTGCGCACACTCATCCTACGAACACACTCTTCACGGATTGCTCCTTGCACGGCCACGGCACACACACTATCGGAGATTGCTTCCCTCTGCTGCAGCCAGTGCCGGGATCTTCGACATTCCACAACCCAGTGACTGCCCATATTTGTTGTTAATAAAAATAAAAAGTATACTGCAGTCTCGTCATATTTTAGGACGTGTATTTTAACTTTTTGTTTAGCCTTCCATTCAGCTCATGAAAATATGCTGCGTGATCATGAGGAAGGATTACATCAAGATGTAGATTGGGATGCAGGTGCGGAATTTATAAATAAAATGGCCTCTCTTGCCGTTGCTGGTGTGCCAGTGATTACCCCTCCGAGTGTCAATGCTGGCACACGTGCCATAGGTTCCCGACCCCTGATGTAGACTGTCCATACACATTCATTATTTTAGAAAATTGCTTTAAAAACATAAAATCAAGCATGAAATGAAGATATGTGCGGCATGTAATGGAATAATGTTTGTGTGTGTGCAGGTCTTGACGATGAAGTGTTTACAATTCTGGAAAGAATGAGTTATTTATACTTGGCAAATAATAAGGTGAGTCATAACATTTTATTCTTAAGCTCTCATATCACTCCTTCTATGTATCCTATAATCACCATCAAAAAGCTCTGTTTTTCTCCCCTGAATCCTAAATATAATGTTAATCAAGATTTCTTACAGCAGAAAACGGTCGTTAATTAGTTTTTCATGACCATTTCCACCCCCTCTGACACAATTTAAAAGGCCATTTAAGTTGTGCTTGGTCTTGCGAAACTTCCCGCCATGATTTTATCCTTGCAGGCACAATGACACTGGCCTGTGTAATCTCACCAGCCTGCTAAAAAAGGACTTGATGTACATGAAGACGGGAAACGGTGTTAGTAGTATGACAGCAAATTCACCACTCTTAGGGCCCGTTCACACATGCAGAAACTTCTAGCGACACTGCAACGTGATCACATTCATTTTCAATGAGAGCTAGCGACACCAGCGACAGCAACCTCTGACGACTAGATGTGGTCGTGTCCGGTGACATCAGAAAGTTGAGAAAAGTTTAACTTTATGCAAATGAGGAGTGACTTTCATCAGAGACAACCAAAAGAAGTGAAGACGGTGCCAGTGGTGCTCACGTCATCCGTCTCCTATGAGATAATGGCATAGAAAGAAGGAAAGGACAGTGGGGGCCTGGGTAGCTCAGTGGTAAAATACACTGGCTACCACCCCTGGAGTTCGCTAGCTCGCTAGTTCAAATCCCAGGGCGTGCTGAGTGACTCCAGCCAGGTCTCCTAAGCAACCAAATTGGCCCGGTTGCTAGGGAGGGTAGAGTCACATGGGGTAACCTCCTCGTGGTCGCTATAATGTGGTTCGTTCTTGGTGGGGCACGTGGTGAGTTGAGCATGGTTGCCACAGTGGATGGCGTGAAGCCACCACACACGCTATGTCTCCATGGCAACGCGCTCAACAAGCCACGTGATAAGATGTGCAGGTTGACAGTCTCAGACGTGGAGGCAACTGGGATTCGTCCGCCGCCACCCGGACTGAGGCGAATCACTACGCGACCACGAGGACTTAAAAAAAAGCACATTGGGAATTGGGCATTCCAAATTGGGAGAAAAAGGGGAAAAATAAAAAAAAAACTATATCAGTGTTATCTATGATTTATCTGTAACCACATATCTGGATTTCATTAAAATAATGCATGTGTAAAAAAACTGTCAACAGTCTTAGTGAGTTCAGTTCATACATTGATAGTGACTAGCGACATCAAGCAATAAAGTCCCTGCATGTGTGAACGGGCCGTTTTATTCGAGTGCTATGCCAATGTTTTGCCACTGCGTGGTCCAGTTTGTGGCAGAGTGCAAATCAGTCCTGCCACTTTAAGAATCCGCCCCTCAATTTTCTATATATATATATAGAGAGAGAGAGAGAGAGAGAGAGAGAGAGCAAATAAAATGGCTGCTTGTTGTGGTGCACCTGGTGGTGGTAGGAGCAGGTACTGTGTGTGACCAGTGTGGAAAGCAGGAGTTGTGTCTGAGTCTGTAGAAAGAGAGAATTTGCCTTTTGTACATGTGTTGTGATAAGGAACGTGATTTGAGGAGTAAGAACCATCACTGGAAGGATTGAATCTCACTTGAAAGTGTTGACCTGGATTTCAAACGCACTCCAGTTCATGCAACTAGTTGAATGCAACGAACCTCTCTCCTGTTGCACTCGCACACACACACCTACATTACACACATTGTAATTTTCTTTGATTTATTTGTATTTTTATGTAATTGTTTGGTTTTGTTTGCTATTGTTAAAATAAATGTTTGAAGGTATTTGATTTACCAACACTGGTGCCCTTCATGGTCTTTATAATTTCTTTGTCTTGTAGAGATTCTTTTGTTTGGCAATAATTTAACCAGCATTTAAAAATTCTTCCGTCGCTGTGACCAGTGGCTTTTTTATTTTTTTTTTTTTTATTTAGCTATCCTGGGTTAAGTGGTTGATATTTTGACAGGCTTAATCCTGTCTGGTGCCTGAATGTTTTAATTCAGTTTATTTCATTTAATTGAATTAACTGTTTAAATAGCTATTTTGAGTTCGCCACCATTACAGGTTGAACCAACTTAACGTGCATTCTTGTGTTACTGTGGTGGTAACCTCAGTACTCAAGGGGGTGATAGATTTCCTGAGACATCTAAGTACTATTAGTGAGTGTAAGTGAAAGGGTTAGGGTTAGGAAAGATGGCTCGCAAATACCCGAATGAGCGGTCTGATATGTGGGTGTGCGGTTGTTACAGAGAAATATCAGACCGCTAGATGGCGCTATTGACAAATCAGAATCTAGCATCCCAGAGAGCCTTGCAATAAGTAAGGGATAATGTACAGTCAGCCAGCTGTTATTGCAAAATAAACCTAGACAAGGTCATCAGGACCCGGACGTAAAGCAGAATAATGGCCGGCTGACTGTACATTATCCCTTACATAATGATAAACTCAAACTTTTTTCCCAGCTCACAGCTGCTCCGAGACACCTTCCTGCCTCTTTGGTCAGTGCTGATTTCGCTGCTAACCAGCTCACCAGAATCTACCCCAGCACCTTTGGCCAGAAGCCTGCTCTGAAGTAAGCATGAAGCTCTCTTTTGACATGTTCTATATTGTGTGACATTTTGTTGCTCAGTGTATGTTAATCAGTCATCTATGTGCTGTGGGTCAGGTCTGTGTATCTCCATAACAACAAGCTAACAGATGCCAGTCTACCAGAGAACATGTTTAATGGATCAGACAACCTAGAAATTCTCATTATTTCTAGTAATTTCCTCCGGTATGTCCCTAAGAATCTGCCCACCGCCCTCTACCGACTACACCTGAAGGTATGGCCACTCCTGAACACAAATAGCTGCATAATTAGGGTTAGTTCACAAAAAAATGAAAATTCTGTCACCATTTACTCACCATCATGCAATTCCAAAACCACAGGCCTATGACTTTTCTTTCTTTCATGGAACACAAATGAAGATATATTGCACAATGATTAGGCTCTGTAAATGACAAAGAAATCTATGTCTATATCTACATGAATAATGCCGTATTAAAAGTCTTCTGAAGCTGATTGAAATATAAGTCGTTATTTTTCCAAAATCTTGCGCTTTACCACAGCTCTCAAATCTCATTTGCACAGCGTTCATTTCAAATAAGGCGCATCGAGTTATGTCATGCCACTTTTTTTTTTTAATGTCAAAAATCACTGGTCCTTTCGTGTCAAGCCCTCCCTTTTTTTTTTTTTTTAGAAAATTCCAGCTGTTCTTTTTGGGTCAAAAAAGACCCGCTAGAGTACAGTAGATACACAGCACAACTCTCTTTTGATTATAAACCTGAACATTGACATAGGCTTGTTTTTTTGCTTTTATAGTACCATAACTTTTGGAAAGAGTGTCATCTATTTGCCGGTGGTGGTGCTATTCTTCTACAGTAGAAATGCAATAAACCCTTCATTTTGAGTTTAAAAAAAAGTTTATAATTGGAATACTTACACATTGTGTCTTTTTTAAACAAATACAGAATCATGGTTTATATACTAAATGATTTTTTATCTCAGAATATGAATGTCTGCCTACAAAATGTGTGAAAAGTCTCTTAAACTTCCATTGAAAAGGTATGACGCATATCTAGGGATCAGGAAATCATACAGACTTGGGGATGGTCTCTTTTGACTTGGGCCAGTTAGCAACCATCTAGCAACCATTTAGCTTCAGACTGTCAGTCAAAATCTGATGTGCATATCTGATTGGAATTCGATCATATGACTAGCAAGGGTTGTGGGCTCTCTTTAAAAACCCTGTGAGACTAAGAACAGTAAGTGTTAACAAAAAGGCAAAGTAAAGTTTGCTCATGAAACTTGATGACAATATTGCCGTACAGTGCATCTCTGTGCCTTGTTCCTGAAAAAATAGATGTCCATAAATTATTTTTATCATAATCTGTTTTTCATACTAGAATAACAAGTTGGAGAAGATTCCCGCAGGTGCGTTTGATCATTTGTCCCATCTTCGAGAGCTCTACCTTCAAAACAACTTCCTGAGTAATGATGGTGTAGATAGCGAGACCTTCAGGTCAGCATGACTGAATAACCAAGTAAAACAATTTACCTCCCACTCTTTCTATTGCTCAGCTTTCTTCTTGTTCATCGTCTTATAAAAACCTACCAGAGTTGTAAATGATGAAATATATCCTGCCTTCTCTCATTAGTCAATTAAACAGTCTGGAATATCTGGATTTGTCAAATAACAACCTGACAATGGTTCCTCTTGGCCTTCCGCGGAATCTAATCCTGCTACACCTGGAGAAGAACTCTATCCAGAGCATTGCAGGCAATGCTCTGTCACCCATTCGGAACTTGGAGTACCTTCTCCTGCACAACAACTGTCTCCGGTCTCGTTCCATCCATCCAGCCGCCTTCCAGGGTCTTAAACAACTCCACACCATCCACATGTACAATAATCTGCTAGAGCGAGTTCCACGTGGTCTTCCTCGCCGAGCAAAGATCCTCATGCTGCCCCACAACCTCATCAGCGAGATTGGACGCAACGATTTGATCACATTGTACACCCTCACGGAGCTCAACCTCAGTTACAACCGGCTCACCAGCACAAAGCTTCACAGAGAGGCCTTCAGGAAGCTCAGGGTTCTGGAAACTATGGATCTGTCGGGAAACAAGCTGCAGGCACTTCCAATGGGACTGCCCAAGAGCCTTGAGATTCTCAAGGTGAAGGACAACCAAATGACATTGATACCAGAGGGGGCACTGTTGGGAATGAGCAAACTGAGAGAGCTCTACCTGGCAAACAATCAACTGAAGCTGAACTCAATCTATCAGGGAGCTTGGCAGGAGTTGAGCACACTCACGGTACGAAATAGCAAGAAAGTGCTCTCTGGTGGTGGGGACTTTTAGCTGTTTGTCTTTCTTTAAAGGATTGACTTTAACATTAAATTAAAGTTAAATTAATTAACTGATGAAAAAAAATGATATGTCCCCTTTAAGACTGTCATACATTTCAGCAGGAGTATATAGAGAAACACAAAGCACAGCTAAGAATAAAATGTTCTGTAAGGAAATTATGTCTTATTTATTTATTCCTTTTTATTCAAGTTCAATATGGAAAAAGTGTTTTCCACTAATGGCATTTTACTGGGCTTTGCTCAGATTTCACACTGGTTTTGTTTGAAGTTTTCCAGTAAGTTTGTAATGTATGACTCTTTAGTTCCCTGTGCTATGTTTCCAGTACCATAACATTTAATAGCAACACTTTGAGTAAAACAAGTTAAGTAACACACCTGTCATGATAAACTGAGTCCCCATGGGGGTAACCTTTTGTAATGCCTGAGCAAAAACCTATCATGTTATCGTGATAGCATGTCATTGAAGTCTAGGCTAACTGAAAAACACAAACGACACATCTTTAATTTCACAATCTATAACTTCAGTTATATATTATTGTGTGTAACATGATTTAAAAGACATTAAATGCCATATTTACATCTGCATATACCATAAAGTGAATTTGTACGATTTTTAATCAGGAACTGAATGGAGTACCCATTACTAGCTCTACCAGCCAATGGAATTGCTGTGATGTTGTATGGGGACTCAATTTACCAGGTGGACTATATTTATCATGACATCAGGGTCAGAGTGCAGGGTCAGCCATGATATGGCACCCCTGGAGCAGATAGGGTCAAGGGCCTTGCTCAAGGCCCAACAGTGGCACCTTTGAGGTGCTTGAACCCCCAACCTTCTGATCAGTAACCCAAAGCCTTAACCACTGAGCCACCACAGTATTAACCCATACATAACATCATGCAGAGAGAGCTTTTATTTCTGTTTTCAGGCAGATACAGCAAAGGAATTCTGCTGAGGAAAGAGGGGAATTTAGCAGACACAAATTCCAAGATTTATTAAAGTAAAATGTTTTTTATGAAATGTATTTTATTCCATGATTTCATAAGTGATTTGCAAAAATGTGTCTATTGATATCTTCTGAATTGTAAAAATGTGGCTTTCTGATTTCACATTTGAAGATTGTGTGTCTGTATGTTTTAGACACTGGATCTCTCTGGTAACCTGTTGTCTCATATACCTGCTGACCTGCCTGAGTCTCTAGAGTTTCTTCACCTGCAGAACAACAGAATCAGTACAGTATCTGACACAGCCTTCCTCAACACTCCCAACATCAAAGGAATCTTCCTCAGGTAGCTTCCTTTTTTTAATCTAAACCAAATCTGGACTAATCTAAGATTACCCATTACTAGCTCTACCAGCCAATGGAATCGCTGTGATGTTGTATGGGGACTCGATTTACCGGGCGGAACAAATCTAAGATTAGTCATAAATATTTTTGGTCCATTTTGCTGAAAAAGAAAGAATAATAAAATTGAAACTAAAGGCCACAAAACTAAAAATTTTACTTTGTGAATACTGTATATATGCACTTGCAAATGATAAACCCATCCGCTCTGCAACAATAAGTAATCTGATCATTTCTGTCCTCGTAGATTAGAAGTAGAATAACCTTCAAACTCAGCAGTTCTGTTGGATTATCTTCCTGGTCTGATATAATGAACTCATTAAGAAGCTCTCACAGCTGCAGTTTCCTAAAAAATCAACAGTGTGCAGACTTTAAAACTGAACCAGACTCAGAGAGAATATGGAGCGAATTAAATGATTCATTTTTAGAAGGCAGATGATTTGGACAGATTTTCACATTCAGAGTTGATTATTTTATTTCAGAAACACATGGAACAGCAAGATTTAGTCTAGTTTAGATGGTGGTAGTGTGTTGTTGTCTTGAAGGCCTAAAGAACAGCAGGTGGTGTTGGACAATGGTGTAACAATTGTCTGCATGCTGATTCAGGTTTAATGGTGGCGTTTACAAAACTAGTAGAAAACGCAATTCATCCTGTCAGGATTTCAGTAGAAAAACTGAATGAATGTAGGAGCTGTGACCCTCTGCAGGGAACACCAACCTAAGATTAGCTGGTCTCTCAGTGTGGCCAAGCCTGTTTTGATGGTTTTAGATGGGTTTTGGGCACTTTTCACCTGTTAGACCAGCTAAAGCTTAAAGGATTAGTTCACCCAAAAATGAAAATTCTCTCATTTACTCACCCTCATGCCATCTCAGATGTGTGTAACTTACTTTCTTCTGCAGAACACAAATGAAGATTTTTAGAATAATATCTCCGCTCTGCTGGTCCAATGCAAGTGCATGGGTGCCAAAATCTTGAAGCTCCAAAAAGCACATATAGTCATAAAAGTAATCCATGTGTGGTGTGTGTGTGTGTGTGTAAGAAAAATATCAGTATTTAAAAAATGTTAACTATAAGATTTTGCTTTCGCCCAGCTGTGGTAGACACGGTCACGAGGGTTGAATACATGCCGCCTCTCACGTGTATGAAAATTCTACTGATAGATACTGGAGTCTCCATCAGACTGACTAACTTAGATCTCCCCATCACTCAACAAACGATTAAATTCAAGGGGTTGGCGGGACACTGAGAGAGAGCATACCTGTCAGAACCGATTAAGTTTGACATAGGAGATCACTCCACCACAACTCAAGTCTACGTGCTGCCGGGGCTGGAGGCCCCCATATTGGGGATGGACCTCCTCAAGCAATAATGTCTTGTGAAGCGAAACATTAGGTGTGTGTAAGAAAAAGATTCATATTTAAAACTTTAACTATAAAATGTTGCTTCCGCCCAGCTGTGGTAGGCACGGTCACGAGGGTTGAATACACACTGCCTCTCGTGTGTATGAAAATTCTACTGATAGATACTGGAGCCTCCATCAGGTTGACTAACCTGGATCTCCCTATCACTCAACAAACGATTAAAATCAAGCTGTTGATGGGACACCAAGAGAGAGCATACCTGTCAGAACTGATTGAGTTTGACATAGGAGATCACTCCACCACAACTCAAGCCTATGTGCTGCCGGCACTGGAGGCAGCCATATTTGGGATGGACCTCTTCAAGTCCATGAACGCTATTGTTGACGTCAGTAACTGCCAGCTAGTGTGGGAATAGTTAGACAATATACAGGAAAGCTGAAAGCAGCCAATGGGGCAGCCGAGGTATCCAAAGCAATCGTGCTGCATTGAGACTGGGCCCTGTCGGGTTCATGGGGAGTCATATGCTCCAAATACCAGGGCTGCACACAAAAACGAGGAAGGCTAACATGCCCCCGGTCCAGGTCCTGGGGACCCCACCGGCACTGCAGAAAGAGTACCGAATCGAGCTACAAGCTTAGGATTTTGTGAATCCCTGTCAGTTTGGTTTAGTGTTGGCGTTTGGGTTAGAGTTTAAAAAAAATATGAATTCCTGTTGACTGTATTACATAATTTACAAATAAAAATACCATTCACATTTGGCAGCACTCTGTGGACATTTCACCCAGAAACTGAAGCTCCCACGGGCCCATACGTTCAACAATACTTCCAGCATCTGGCCACTGGGGGCAGCAATTTGAATTTCGTTAAGCACCAATTTGTGAAAAATGTGAAAACTTCTGGATGTGACCACTCAGCTTTTCTGAGAATTCACTAAGCACATCTAAGAACTGTGGAAGGCATTTTTAAAAATAGACTGGATTAAGATGGCATGCTTGAAACTGGGGAATTTGTTCCAAAATGCATGAGTTGCAGGATTCCCTTGTGGTATTCTTAAAGTTTCCAATTATTTCATGATGTTTTATATTAATCTTTCAGAACATTAAAGTGATGGTTTGCCCAAAATGAAAATGTTGTTCTTATTCTCTCTCTTTCTTCCTCAGATTTAACCGTATCTCAGTTCACTCCGTATCGGAAGAGTCTTTCTCTCACCTGTCCAAGCTTCAGGTGTTGGACATCGGCCATGGCAATATCTCTCCGAACCAAGGCCAGGGAGAGGGAGTAGAGGACAAGCACTTACCATATGAAGAAGAGAAGACAGATTCATGAGTCACACAGGAGAAGAATAGATAGAAAAAATAACCCCCAAGTCATGCAATGAACTTTCCCTTGATCAGAAATGAAATAAAATAAAAAAGACAACTGGCATAAAATGATAGAAGCATTATGGTTGAGAGAGGTTGGCATTAAGAGGTTGCTTCATGAATGTGGACTAGTTAGATTCAGATTATTTCAAAAACTTTGACCAAATGCAAATGCATACAGTATTTACAGCTTAAGCCTGTGCATTTTCCTCTGGGGTGTTCATGCATGTAACTTCCACATACCTCTATAAACAACCTTCAAAGTCCACTTGAAATCAAAATTGACCCCATTTACTCCATTAATACAGGTTTTATATACATGTCTTTATCTTATTGTGCTCAGTTCATCTGTGCATATTTCTGAAATCTTTCATCAAAATGTAACAACTTGCTCCATCTCTGAAACAACTTTCTATTTCAGCCTGTTTCAATAATCCCTCTTACTTTTCAACCCATCCCCTCCAACCACCTGACTCCATTCTGGTATGTAACTTCCAGTTCATAATCCAATCCATACCTGATCCAAATCAAGGCCTGTGATTTTTTATTTTTTTTTATCTCATTGATTATCCTGTTTTACTCAGAAATAAGTCATGTTATGGGAGTTAAATGGGTTCTGAATGTTATTTCATGTTGACTTTAATGCCAAAATCTGGAAATACTAATTGTGCCATGCTGTTATGTCTGACTTTCTATCTTTTTCCTTTAAAAAATGCTTTATATAATAATAGGAAGCAATATTAAGAAAAAAGAAATCTTCATATATTAATATCTGGTGCAGGATACCAGACAATTGTTTATTTTTTTAAATTTTTGCTGCAGTTTGTTCACATATGTTTGTGTTTTTTTACATTTATGAAAACATATTTATGTCATGAAAATAATTTCACTTTTTCCAGAGAATCTGGCTCGCATGCATATTTTATTTACCATGACACACTTAAAGGGAAAGTTCACCCAAAAAATGAAAATTCAGTCATTGTTTACTCACCTCGTGTTGTTATACACATACATTTCTTTCCTTTTCTAAACACAAAAGGAGAACTTGTGAAAAAATTTTCATGCTCAGTGATGTCATACAATGGCAGTTTATGGTGACCATCTCTTCAAGCTTCAAAAGGATGTAAAAGTATAAATCATAAGTCTGATAAATTATTCCATGAGACTCATGCCATTTTCTAAAAGCATACGATGAGGTTTGGTGAGAAACAAATCAAAATCGAATGTATTATTCAGTGGAAATCATCATTGACCCTTGCTGTCCTGTGCACATTCATGAGAGTGCACGAGAGCAGCAGTTACGCTGCCCCCACTCATGAGATGGTGCGTTCAAGCAAAACATCTAAAAACAGGTCCACCACAGTGATAGTGACAACAGAACACAAAACAACTGCACACAAACCAGAGAACCTAACTTACTAAACATATCTGAAGAGATTAAAGTCGAAGAATAGATGCATTTCTGTGCCCAGCCTGTTGTCGCTATATCTTTGCTGGACCAGTTTTTAGATAAACAAAACAAATTTAGCTTGAACGCTCTTCTTGTGAGCGGGGGCAGCGTAACTGCTGCTCTCATGCTCTCTCATGAACAAGCACAGGACAGCAACGGTCGATGATGATTTCAACTAAATAATACATTCGATTTTGGTTTGTTTCCTACCAAACCTCATCGTATGCTTTCATAACAATCATGAGTTTCATGGAATCATTATTAGACTTCTGATTTATACAGTACTTTTGCATCCTTTTGAAGCTTGAAGAGGTGGTCACCATAAACTGCCACTATATGATATCACTGAGCATAAATGTTTTTCTCAATTTCTCCCTTTGTGTTAAGAAAAAGAAAGAAAGTCATATGGGGATATAACAACACAGGGGTGAGTAAACAATGACTAAATTCTCATTCTTTGGGTGAACTATCCCTTTAAGCACAAGTGTTGCTTTTTTGGCATCCTTAATCACTGTAAGAGTCAGTTCTTGGTTTGAATCTGGAAGCAAAACCAACATCAGATCAACAAAGGACAGTTGTTCAGAGGAGAATTGTTCAGTGAAACGTAGCAAGATAAATTATGCATTTGTCAAAGCCTTGCATCCTTGTCCTGCTCTGCATCCTTATTTGAGTAGCACATTTGCCCAACAGGGTCAAAGTCTATCTCCAGAAATGTTTCTCATTAGCAGCAGCTGGCTCTGAATCTTCAGAAATTGTTCTTCACCACGAAAATGAAATAGAAATGTCATCAGGGTTCCAACAGTCATGGATAACCTGTGAATATCCAGGCCTGGAAAAGTCATAATTAATCACATGAAAGTCATGGAAATTTCTATAGTGAATATTACATTTTAATTTTAGGTTTTGCTCTAAAATATTTAAATGGCTAAATATTGCTCTGGTGTTGAGAAGTGTGGGGTAAAACTAGCTTGCAGTACATAGTTATGATTTGTTAGCTAATTGTTCATTGAAGTTAAGAATTTTTTAGAAAGAGTCAGGCAAACCGATTCAGTAACTAAGTAAAATCCTTATTCAGTAATCAAAAACAACTGGTAAGGTCATGGAAAAATAATTTTGTCCTAAGTTAAATAAGGAACATGGAATGCTGAGATTACTTAGTTTAAAAGTAGTTTCAAAATCCCAGTTTTGTTGAGTCAAACATGCACAGTCCTCCAAACATCCAATGCAAATTTACAGTAACTGTTCTTTTTAAACTTAAATGTTTTCTCTTTGGTCTGTGGGAGTGTGTTTAGATCAGGAATGTTGGGGTGAAATAAGGAAGTTTATTGGACACATTGTTAAACTATCCAGGAAAATATACAGCTAATGTTAAATGTGTCTGGAATGGATGATCAACCCTCCACACAACTGCAGGATTCTGATCGTAGTTCCAGAGTTCTTCCTTCTGTCTGAGGATGAGTGTGAAGATGTGCTAGTGATGAGAAAGAGCTGAGTTTTTGTGCTTTTATAAATTAACCTTTCTGTCTAAATAAACTGTCTGAGTGTATTTTCAATGTTAACTTACCAGGATGTCCACAGTCTCTTCATATTAGAAATGCTAAAGAATTTGATTTGGATGCTGGATTATTCTCCTCCCACGGTCAGCGACCTCTGTCACTACCTGTGAGCAGGGTTGGGAGGGTTACTTTTGAAACATATTCCACTACAGATTACAGAATACATGCTGTAAAATGTAATTTGTAACATATTTCGTTAGATTACTCAAGGTCAGTAACGTATTCTAAATACTTTGGATTACTTCTTCAGACAAAATACACATGTTAAAAATACATTCACTGAAAAACCTAAATATCTTATGAAGTGTTGTTTCTAAATCAAGATAAATCAAATTGATCTTGTTTTAAGGATTTTTAGATATTTTTTACAGGAAAACAATACAAAAATTATTTTCAAGAATATGATTTTGCCCTAATATCAAAGGTCTTACTAGAAAAAAATTAATTATGATCCAACGTGAATTTTCTTGATTAAACAAAATATGATCGTGTCTGGTAACGTGCATGTAAAATGGTTAGAAATAGCATTTTAGCTTAGCGTAAAGCTGACAATTTACACAAGGTTTATTTCTATTTCTTCTGCTCCAAACTTACTTCAAACTTATTTCTCTGTCTGCTCGTATGAATGTAACACATCATAAGAAAGTGTTTCACCACTGTTCAAATGCACTTTGGATTGCATCATTTATATGTATAAATGTTTTCCATCTGAAAGGACTAAATATTAAATGAAACAAATGACAATAAAATGCAAAGTAATCTCTTCAGTAATCAAAATACTTTTTGAATGTAACTGTATTCTAATTACCAATTATTTAAATTGTATCTGTAGTGGAATACAGTTACTTATATTTTGTATTTTAAATACGTAATCCCGTTACATGTATTTCGTTACTCCCCAACCCTGCCTATGAGACATGTCAGATATACGAGAGACCGATCGCTTTCACTGCTCGATCGCGACGCCTCTGGATCAACTTCAAATCCAATGATGTAAACAGCGCTCGGTTCCAGATTCCATACGTCACTTACGATGGTACAGTCTCAAGAGAAGCCCTAGTCCATAAAATGTGGACATTTTTCTCGTTAATCTCACTTTGAGACACATGAGAATAAATACCCTTCGGTGTAACTTACTGTAAACCTGTTGAATATGCAAACCAAATTATAATATGCCCATAAGTAAAGAATCAACATTTTTGGGTCAACTGTTCCTTTCAATTTTACAGATTTTAAGCCAGGCCTAATTTTGTTTCAGTTTTTTGTTTCTCATAAAGATAAAAAATGAATTAAAACTCTTTTCGATGTGCTGATTCACACATACAAGTACTTCACTCGGGACTCCTCAGAGATGCTTCCAAGTTCCTTCATACGTCTCATCCACAGCAGTCTTCAACTTCCTGCATCCTTACAAATTGTCCAAAAGTGTTGTCCACCTCCACATACCTTCAGTCGCCTGGCCTTGAGTTAACGGGATCCTAATCACATTTAAAGGAAATATGAACACACTTTCAACTACACTTAATGACATCACACAATGCAGATTTCAAATGTTTCACTTTACCTTTTTCTTCTTTATTCTTGCTGGTTATCTCTGAGGGGGGGAAAAGCTGTGTTGTCTAATGTAACACAGTCGTTTCAAATCAAACTGCAGCTTGACTGAAGTGTTTCCTGCTTTGAGACCTCTCTATACGTGTCGATCACCACTCTGTGCCATCAATGTTTTTGTTCGGTAAATATTTTTGCACGCTTAGTCCATAAAAGTGTCTCGTAGAGTAAAATAATTTTATGGGTAATCCTACACCCCGTTATGGATAACTTGAGTTAAAGCTTGTGTTGTACAAACAAAAGGAAGTTGTAGCATGTAAGAGAAAGGATATATTTGCTGAAATGGAGCTAGCTGTGACCATATTTTTTCCCAGGCTCTAGCTCCCAGAAAGACCACTAGTTCTCAAAATAAATCTACAATCTTTTGTATGTACTCTTAGTGTGTTCTCGGTTAGACCTACTGTAATTCAAATCAAACATTTCACAAAGATAAAGCATTATATCTGAGCTCCTAGAACATACACATAGTCTCTAATGGTCATGCTGTTAATATAAAACAGTAGTGTTTAGTGAACAGTCTGTTCAGATTGTATTATTGTCAAATGCATATTCATTTTCCTAATTCAAGTTAATTTAAAAGGTGTCGAAGAAGTGCATTATAGGCTTGGGTGATGAAAAGTTTGGTTGGTGTTGTAGAAAGTGGACTGTTAACACTAATTTCTGTGAGAGATCAAAACAGCAATGTTTTTCTTTTTTCTTTTTTTTTTTTTTTTTGCAGGACATGCAATTGCTGCTGCTTCAATAATGTCACTTTAAGCCTTTGGCTTCGCCTAACGCGACTCAAGAAATTTCCTTCCCTTCAAAAAAGAGCAATCGAGTGGCCGAACTCTTTCACAGGTTGGAAGTATTGACCAAGTTTACATTCACTTCAGAAAACGATTTATTCCAGGGTTTTTGCAGAAAGACACGGTATAGCAGTTTAACACACTTGGGTTTCTCCTGGAGACTGCAGCTTATGTGGTCATATAAAAACATAAGCGGTGTTCTGATGGGTGTTTGAAGAGTGCGCATGTGCGTGAACAGATGATTAACAAACGTCATATGATGGAGCCCAACAACTAGTCAAAGCAGTGGAAAGAATTCAAAATTCTTTCCAATGCTTCTGAAAACAGTGGAAAAAGCACACACTATAAACTATACCCATATATACACACCAATGTAAAATATCAACTGACCCTCGTTTTTGGGTATATGCGCTCGTACATTAGGGGAATCCTTGAGTTTTGCATAAGAGGGAAACCCCACTATTGCAGCGCAATTCCGCTGCAGGTTTCGATAGAAAGTAAATGAAACAAACACAGCAACAACTCTGGAAATAAAGCGAAGCAACAGACAATAAAATAGCAAAGTCTTCCTCGGATACCATGTTGATATTTACACAAGCGTCGCATGGAAATTACGTTGTTGTGGAGAAAGCTGCTTACAGACCGAGCCTCATGTACAGTATAAAGGAGTAAAGAGAATGCCTCTTATATGGTGTATGTAAACAGGAATGCCACTTTCTCGCTAGTAGTAGAAAACATAGTCACTGTTTTCATAATGTAGATATGAATCACTGATAAATGCAAACCACTGGTTGACATGGATGCAGTAAAAAAACAAAACAAAAAACAGCATCACTACACATTTCAATCCCGACCAGGATAAAACGATAGTGTTTTGAGATTGTTTTGCATATTACTTTGTTAACCATCCAGTCAGAGGACACAGAAAGAAGCAGTGTTCAGACTGCATGTTTGGAATTCACCAGACCGCAGTGATATTTGCTTGTAAGTGCCTGAAGTAGGAAATTGTAAGAATACAGTGTTGTTTTGATACTCTTTAATTCAGTGTGTGATAGATTGAGATAGCTGCCCATTCAAACAGAGCCAGGCGCACACGCTCCCTCTCATAGCACGAAAAAAGAAACCTAAATGAACATTAGAGTGCATATTGAAAGATACAGTACGACTTACTAAAATGTGTCTTCTCTCTGCTCAAATGTATACTGCACGCACACACACCAAGTGACAACATATACATATTACTTTTCAACGTATTAAAATCATCCACCCGGATTGAGGCGAGTCACTACGCCACCACGAGGACTTACAGCGCATTGGGAATTCCAAATGGGGGAGAAAAGGGGAGAAAATAAAAAAATAAAGAACGTTTATGGCAAAGTAGTCAACATTGTGATTCGAAAGTTAACAATAACAAATGCAGAGTATTATCTACTCTGACTTGTCATTAGTGGTCTGTGATATATTTTTGTCTGTTCTTGCCCAAAACCTAACTCCTTTTTTAATATAAATCTTGATATCAGCAGTCTCCTTGGCGATCATGATTTCAAGCTCGATTACACTTCCTAGCGGCATCTAGCGTTCTGTGCATGAGTCAAGCGCTAGAGACTGCAATGGCAATTTGTATGGTGTAAATGTATTTACATTTTGGTCTGTTACTTCAGAAGACATTGATTTAACCACTGGAGTCTTATGGATTACCTTTATGCTGCCTGTATGTTGTTTTTGGAGTTTAACAATTTGGTCACCATTCACTTGCATTGTATGGGCAAACAGACATAAAATCTCCATTAAAATATCTATGTTTGTGTTCCACGGAAGAAAGATAGTCATACGAGTTTGAGACGACAAGGGTGAGTACATGATTTGAGAATTATAATTTTTGGGTGAACTATTAAATGTGGATACTTTTCTTATTACTTTTGCTCATGGGTTACGGTATGTTTTTCACTAGTTTGACTTTTCAGTATAATTTTAATCCAGTACTCATACAAAACCCTTAAAATGATTTTTCTATCCTCCTCTTGGAGGGTGTATACATTTGAATGGCAGGGGAAAGGCACTGTGAGTAGGCCAAATTTCTCAGAAAAATATTTAAAATGGTCCCTGTCCGGATAACTTGGTATAAATACGCATCAACTCACCATCTTTATCTATCAGTAATGTGGCAGCATGCAGAAGACCACACTGATCTGAAGATAGGCAAATGTTCAAATCTTTTCTCATATTTTCTTGGGGAATGCATTTGAATGTAATAAAAGCAATACTTTGAAGAAAAACATGAAATGTCTGTTCAAATTTTAATTCGTAATATTGTCAATAATACTTGAGTTGGAAGAGGGAAAACAAATATTTTCTGAGGTACTTTTATCATCCAGCCCATTCTCTGTACATTTCTCATCAAAAGATATACTAGATATCGTTTTAAATTTAGAGGCATACAAACTTGAGGTTAGTGTTTCGAAAACTTTCACTCCATGAAGCAAAAAAGTATGTGCATACCTCAAAACCAGCCGTTAAAAATGTCCGACCGACATACTCCCTCATTTCTTTCTAGATCCGCCTTATAGGAAAGAGAGCGAAAGAGCCCTTCGCCAACTGCGAATGCGTGAAGTGTCATGTTTGATCATGACCAGTTGTCTGTTCGTGTGAATGCAATCTCTCATCCTATTTAGGTTAGCGCTGATGGAAAGTAAATTGGGTTGCATGTCTAGATTTTTGGACCTGATAGACTTCTTCAATATTTCTACAGAATGTGGGTCATTGTGAAACGGACTGTTGTGATGTTTGTGTTTGTGCATTTTGTAGGTGAGAAACTGTTTTCTCAACAATAGTTGTGGAGTTTAGTAAAGGCCTAAAAGAAAAGTTTTAAAACACTGTAAATCATACCCAACTATACCCCACTGGCTCTAAATCAAAGTCCAATTAAACAAATGCCAGAAGGCAATTGGATTAAATTAAGCTTATTTTAAGCATATTTGTTATATTAAGCTATAAACTTAGTTTATTCAGTTCTTTAGATATGTTAGTCTACTGACATTTGTTCTTTATGCTAGTCTCCACCCAATGTGTTTAAGTTTTGTGGACATTTCTTTTTATTATTATTCATTTCTTTTTTTTAGAAGGAATTATTCAGCTCACTTGAAGGTTTAAAATATTTCTTGTAGTGGCAGTTAACAGATTAGACCCTTAATCACTTTGGTGTTGATATGATTTGAAACAATTCATCCCTTTTTCTGTTTTAGTGACTCAAGAAAGTAGACAATGTGGTGAACCAAAAATATATACGGACAAGCAGCTGGATGACATAAACCTTCAAACATCGTTCAGACACGGGGAGAAAGCTGTGTATCAATGTGCACAGGGTTCCACACAAACAAGTGGCAGTCCAACATCAATGTGTATGGACGGAGAGTGGACCCCATTGACCATGGAATGTGAACTTAAGATGTGTCCAATACCTTCTTAGATAATAATCTGTTAAATGGATGGTTCATCCAAAAATGAAAGTTTTCTCATTATGCCATGCCAGATATGTATAACTTTCTTCTGCAGATTGCAAATTAATATTTTTAGAAGAATATTTAAACTCTGTAGGTCCTCACAATGCAAGTGAATGGTGGCCAGATGGTAGAATAATATTAGTGACTCCAGTGGTTAAATTAATATCCTCTGAAGCGCTATGATAGGTGTGGGTGAGAAACAGATCAATATTTAAGCCCTTTTTCTGAATCTCCACTTTTGACCAGCTGTGACGATGGCTATGTCCTTGAAGAATTTGAATTGCAAAAAAAAAAACACAGAAGAAAGTGGAGATTTATAGTAAAATTGGACTTGAATATTGATCTTTCTCACCCACACCTATCATATCTTTTCTGAAGATATGGATTTAACCACTGAAGTCATATGGATTACTTATATGCTGCCTTTAATCTCACATCTAGAAATAATTATTTTAGGAAATCGATAGACAAATGTATGTTAGCCGATTCACCGGAATGACCGTTGATTTTTAAATAGGGTGAGCGTGTGGAATTCTGTGGAGGAATGAATAAAGCGTGTGTGGATCAAATGTGCCTGCATATGTAACTGTAGCCAGCTGGTATGTGATAGCTGTGCAGTGTGTAAACCTCACTCTCCTGGCCTTAAGAGACGCACTAGCGAACGAGGCTAGTGCCATAGCTTTACTAGCCTCCTTGCTAGAGCATCCAACTCCCTTGCTGGTGATCGCTGGTTCAAATCCTGCTCTGGGCAGGTCGAGTAGGATTGGTGACACTGGTGCTGTGACCCAGATGGGAGTGAGGTTTAAGGGGCTGAGTGTAACGATAGCCAGCTGGTACTGTGCAGTGTGTAAACCTCACTCTCCTGGCCTTAAGAGATGCATAGCTTTTCTAGCTTCCTTGCTAGCATGTCCGACTCCCATGCCAGGGATCGCTGGTTCAAATCCCGTTCAGGCCAGTTAAGTAGGACCGGTGGCACATAGAGTATCAGACACTTCCAAGTAAGATGGCAAAATAGAAGGCACCTAATATGGTTCTTGTGGGTCATTCTTCAATTGTGGTGGCTAATGGTCTCTCTGCTGTTCAACAATAGAAATCAACTTTAAATACCAATAAATCAAAAAAATTTCACATTTGTATTCTGTAGGGTGAAAGCAATTTGTGCATTGTTGACTTTGTCTTAAAACACATCTTCCTGAGTTTAAGGGATCATGTGTAGCAAAATCTTCATTTCCCCCTGATACCTCCAAAGAGGTACTGTAGGATGTAATTGCAACAAAACATTTTTAACAAAGTGGTTAAGAAAATGGATTTATTTTAACGTGTGTGTTATCCCCCAATTTATGTCAGAATAATTAGAGATAACATCTTCCTTGAAGTAGTCCAAGCTAAAAATGTCCACTTTTTAAAGGGGAAGAGGAATAACATTTCAATAATGCAATTAAATTGAATTAATATTTTTCTGAATAAATCCCTAAAATTGCACTTACCTACTCATTTTACAACAACCAAGAATTTAACTTCTAATTCTGGTAACACCACAGACATAAACGATTGCATCCCCAGTATTTGATTATTTAAAAAACAATGTCTAAGCTTCCATTTTGCTGGATAAGGCAAACTCTTTAAATGCATAGCAATAAAGTAGATCATTAAAGCGTTTTTACAAATTCTGCCTCATTTGCCACTGCAATTGAAGAATGACCATTGTATGCTGTCTTTTGTATCGGTTCATTATAATGCATTCAAATATCTGCACTGAGCTTCATTTCTGCAGTACATGTAAATGCGGTACTGCACTGTCAGTCATTTTTGCCTATAAACCCCTTTGCAACATTTATGAAAGTCAAATATATCAAAGTGTGAAAGGAAAACAAACGCTTTTATACAACACCTTAACTTCCTTGTAATTTTCTGGGAACGTTTGTTTGTGGTCCGAAAAATAGAACCTAAAGAGAGGGGACCCAGAAGATGGGTCCTGGGTTTCCAAAAGATAACCAAACAGGAACCATACGCTAACAATAGAGGAATGTTCTGCTCTGCATACTGCTCTGATAACTTGCTCTCTGGTTCCACAGTGGTGAAGTGTCCCGTCATTGACGTCCCCAATGTTATGGTACTCAACAATACTAAGGGTTCTCCACAATAGCTTGTGTTTTACACCAGTGTTCAGATTACCTGCTCTCCTGGATTCAAGCTGAATGGATCAAATCAACTCTTCTGTGGAGCAGATGGTTCCTGGACACCAGATGTTCCTACCTGTGAGCCAGGCAGGTGATCTTCAGTGTGCAAGCGAAACCCTACCCTTGCAACTGTTGTCATCTTTAAAGCATAGTCCATTTTAAAATGTACGGTTTATTTGTATTTTTTTCCATAGTCAACTTGCTGTTTACATGTGACCTAGTTTTGTCCACACGCTTTGATCTCTCACTCTCTGGTTCCTCAGTGAAATATCCTGTCATTGATGTCATGAATGGTCAGGTAGACCCATGTGAGGTTTTTTTAACACCAGTGTTCAGATTACCTGCTCTCCTGGATTCAAGCTGAATGGATCAAATCAACTCTTCTGTGGAGCAGATGGTTCCTGGACACCAGATATTCCCACCTGTGAGCCAGGTAGGTGATCCTAAGGTGTGCAAGGTTTTTAAGGCGTAAGACCTGTTTCAAATTGCACATGAAAATGGCATGTATTTGTTTGGGTTACAATATTCACACTGCCTGTATAAGCATTGTGGCTCTGCGTGGCTGCAAGTAAACTTTCTTTTCAGCAGTCTGTTCCAAATGACTCATTCACATGCTTTCTCTCTCAGTGAAATCAGGTAGACCCTAAATGGTCAGGTAGACCCTCATGACGTTGTGTTTAACACCAGTGTTCAGATTACCTGCTCTCCTGGATTCAAGCTGAATGGATCAAATCAACTCTTCTGTGGAGCAGATGTTTCCTGGACACCAGATGTTCCCACCTGTGAGCCAGGTAGGTGATCTTCAGTGGGTAATGTTTTTGCAGCTGTTGTCTCTTTATGGCTTAAGTCAATTTAAAATGTTCTGTCATGCCCTGTTGTCACTTGGGCCTAAGCTAAGGCACATCTGTAGCCACTGCCAGACTTGCATGATAGTCTATTGCAGGGCATGACCAAAGGCCTAAGAAAAACATTGACAACGGCGAGCGGCAAAATACCTGGGTGTCCCAGTTCCAGAGTCATTTACAGAAGGCCTCGAGGTCAGTGACTGGTTCCTAGATAATATTTGTAATTTGCAAAGAGAGGATCTATCTTTCAAATTTTGTTTGAAGGTGGAGAACGGGAGTGTCAAATGTGAGTGAACGTTATGTTGAATTGTGTATTGTATGTGCAGACTAATGAGGTGACCTGTTTGATTGTTCCTACTTGTTGTCATGCACCTTGCTTGCACTGTTCCCTGGGCCGGTCCCCTGGCCCAGCACAAGACATACATCTGCACTAGTTCATATTTAACTGGCCCTCCATATACACTGATGTCCACACGTACTGCACCACATGTCCTTTTGTCAGAAGACTAGTGCTGTACACCAGCGGGACAGGGCGCCCTTACATCTACTACCCGTCATTTCCGAACGCTTCCAGCACATTGCCATGGACATTGTGGGGCCAACTGAGAAGAGTTGTATGGGACATCAGTACATCCTGTACCATCCCTGTAGGCTATTTTGCACTGGCACTCATACACTCACCCCAAATACTCCATTCATTTCCCTACTGTTATCTGCTATCGGAGACGTGGGTGCAGACGTGGTCCCCTAGCTTACAGACATTTCCCTCACACATATGTATATGTGAGGGGAAAATTTTATATAACATTTTCCTCTTGTCTGTGTGTGTGTGTGTGTGTGTGTGTGTGTGTGTGTGTGTGTGTGTGTGTGTGTGTGTGTGGAAACGCACAATCCCTCCATTGCTCGGACTGTCCGCAATAGGCTGAGAGAGGCTGGACTGAGGGCTTGTAGGCCTGTTTTAAGGCAGGTCCTTGCCAGACATCACCGGTAACAACATCGCCTATGGGCACAAACCCACCTTTGCTGGACCAGACAGGACTGGCAAAAAGTGCTCTTCACTGACGAGTCACGGTTTTGTCTCACCAGGGGTGATGGTCGGACTCTCGTTTATCTTCGAGGAATGAGCGTTACACCGAGGCCTGTACTCTGGAGAGGGATCAATTTTGAGGTGGAGGGTCTGTCATGGTCTGGGGCGGTGTCGCAGCATCATCAGACTGAGCTTGTCATCATTGCAGGCAATTTCAATGCTGTGCATTACAGAAAAGACATTCTCCATGTGGTACCCTTCCTGCAGGCTCATCCTGACATGACCCTTCAGCATGACAATGCCACCAGGCATACTGCTCATTCTGTGCATGATTTCCTGCAAGACAGGAATAACGGTCAAATAATAACGGTGCCAAATCTGACAATCATGAACATTTATACAGTGCACCGGAAAGTATTCACAGTGCTTCACTTTTTCCACATTTTGTTATGTTACAGCCTTATTCCAAAATGGATTAAATTCATTATTTTCCTCAAAATTCTACAAACAAAACCCCATAATGACAATGTGAAAGAAGTTTGTTTGAAATCTTTGCAAATTTATTAAAAATAAAAAACGAAGAAAAATCACATGTACATAAGTATTCACAGCCTTTGCCATGACACTCAAAATTGAGCTCACGTGCATCCTGTTTCCACTGATCATCCTTGAGATGTTTCTGCAATTTGATTGGAGTCCACCAGTGGTAAATTCAGTTGATTGGACATGATTTGGAAAGGCACACACCTGTCTATATAAGGTCCCACAGTTAACAGTGCATGTCAGAGCACAAACCAAGCCATGAAGTCCAAGGAATTGTCTGTAGACCTCCGAGAAAGGATTGTATCAACACAGATCTGGGGAAGGGTACAGAAAAATTTCTGCAGCATTGAAGGTCCCAATGAGCACAGTGGCCTCCATCATCCGTAAATGGAAGAAGTTTGGAACCACCAGGACTCTTCCTAGAGCTGGCTGCCCGGCCAAACTGAGCGATCGGGGGAGAAGGGCCTCAGGGAGGTGACCAAGAACCTGATGGTCACTCTGACAGAGCTCCAGCATTTCTCTGTGGAGAGAGGAGAACCTTCCAGAAGAACAACCATCTCTGCAGCACTCCACCAATCAGGCCTGTATGGTAGAGTGGCCAGACGGAAGCCACTCCTCAGTAGAAGGCACATGACTGCCCGCCTGGAGTTTGCCAAAAGGCACCTGAAGGACTCTCAGACCATGAGAAACAAAATTCTCTGGTCTGATGAAACAAAGATTGAACTCTTTGGCCTGAATGGCAAGCATCATGTCTGGAGGAAACCAGGCACCGCTCATCACCTGGCCAATACCATCCCTACAGTGAAGCATGGTGGTGGCAGCATCATGCTGCGGGGATGTTTTTTCAGCGGCAGGTACTGGGAGACTAGTCAGGATCGAGGGAAAGATGAATGCAGCAATGTACAGAGACATCCTTGATGAAAACCTGCTCCAGAGCGCTCTGGACCTCAGACTGGGGTGAAGGTTCATCTTCCAACAGGACAACGACCCTAATTACACAGCCAAGGTAACAAAGGAGTGGCTACGGGACAACTCTGTGAATGTCCTTGAGTGGCCCAGCCAGAGCCCAGACTTGAACCCGATTGAACATCTCTGGAGAGATCTGAAAATGGCTGTGCACTGACGCTCCCTATCCAACCTGATGGAGCTTGAGAGGTCCTGCAAAGAAGAATGGGAGAATCTGCCCAAAAATAGGTATGCCAAGCTTGTAGCATCACACTCAGAAAGACTTGAGGCTGTAATTGATGCCAAAGGAGCTTCAACAAAGTACTGAGCAAAGGCTGTGAATACTTATGTACATGTGATTTTTTTTAATTATTTTTTTTTTTTATAAATTTGTAAAGATTTCCTTTCACGTTGTCATTATGGGGTATTATTTGTAGAATTTTGAGGAAAATAATGAATTTAATCCATTTTGGAATAAGGCTGTAACATAACAAAATGAGGAAAAAGTGAAGTGCTGTGAATACTTTCCGGATGTACTGTATATCAGTAATCACTCCGTACACCTTCAATTCTGATGGCTTTAAATATAGAAGCAGCCATTGCAAACATCTCTCCTTTTTGAAGCAAAGTGGATAGCCACAGTCTGCTGGCCGATTAAATATTGTAGAGGATGTTTAAGAGATTTAATGCCCATTGCAATCGAAATGCAACCTATGTGGGGACTAGATCTTCCGATTAGTAAACCTTACTCTTGGAATTTGGGAAACATTTAATGTTACTTGAATTGGTGCTATTTTAGTGCATTTCTATCTTTTATACTGTGGAAGGCTTTGTTTGGAAAATGTTAAGGGATAATGTACAGTCAGCCAGTTGTTATCGCACAAACCCTGACAGGGCGATCTCGTATCACCCTGAAGGGGTTTTTGGTAACAGGCCAACTGTACATTTATCCCACACATGACACTGCTACAAATTAAATAAATACTGGACATATTATATTTGTGTTGCATATGTAATTTAAGAAAAATAGCTGAACTGCTGAAATCCACGGTTTGCATCAGAATTCCATTGTGAAAATGACCATCTGACTCATTATTCAGCCTATTACAAGACTACTTGACAAATGGACATGAAACACTGATTTGAGTTGAAGTTATTTTATTAGCTTACTTGTAGAGATTACACTGTGATCTGAGAAGCAGGAGACTGCTCACGATACCTGGATGAGCAGTCTGATATGTGGATGTGTGTTTGTCTCAGAGCAATATTGGACCTCTGGTTTGCGCCATTGACAAATCAAAATGAAGTATTCCAGAGAGGCTTGTGGAAGCTTTGCATTACATTAGTTTTGTTTAATGAAATGCATTTTCACAGGAAAAGTAAATTTTTAGTCAAATTTCAGCATGTTCAGTCTTTTCTAACTAGAGAAAATTAAGCGATTTAATCACCGATTTAAACTTTTTAATCGACTGACAGCACTAATATATTCTTTGTTCTTTTGAAGTTGATTATTTAAAGACAGTCTTTTGCAATTATAGGCTAATGAAGCAAAATAATGGTCTACACTACTCGCCCATTGTTTAAAAGTTATGTTACATGGTCAGTGGTAGGAGCACAAACATCACTTCTGTTCAGAAAACTGATTCCAAATGAGTTTATCCCCATGCTGCTGATATCTTTCTCTGGTTCCTCAGTGAAATGTGCAGTCATTAATGTCACCAAGGGTATGGTAGTAACTAATGCTAAGGGTTCTCCACGTGAGGTTGTGTTTAACACCAGTGTTCAGATCACCTGCTCTCCTGGATTCAAACTGAATGGAGCAAGTCATCTTCGCTGTGGAGCAGATGCTTCCTGGACACCAAATGTCCCCACCTGTGTGCCAGGTAGGTGATCTTCAGGTGTGCTAGAATTTAAGTATTTTGCACCCATATTAACATGTTACAGCAGGGCTTTATTTCTTTTCTTGGAGATCCAAATTCAGCTCCAATCACAACCTGCTCTTACTTGTGGCAAGACCTTAAATTGTAATTTAATAGCCCAGTTACGTTATAACTAGTCCAAGTTGTGACTTGCGCATGGCTGATGGAACCAGCTAATCAAGATTTTCAGGAGTACTTGAACATAAAAGGCAGGTGTCTAGGAGCAGGTTTGAAAGTTAACTTTGTAAAAAGGGTCTGTCAATTCTGTTCCTAGGAGAACCACTTCCTGCAGACTGACTTGTTTTGTTGAAACAATCACTTTATATACTATGTACAGTATATCAAAGATTCAGTAACAGCTCCTGTATGTATAACTGTCTATTCCATACTGCGATTTCCAATGTGCATTACTAAACATAATACTGTTTTCTCTGTATCAGTGAAATGTTCTGCACCTGTGGTAGAAAATGGAGTGATAAAATATGTGAAGCCATCATACAAACCCAAAGACACTGTGATCATCATCTATAGTAAGGGCTTTACTCTGATTGGCCCATCACGTGTTGTATGTAAATTTGATGGCCAATGGAAAGCTTTGCCCCATTGTGTCCATTCAGGCAAATTACCTTGAAGCATATTGTCTTTGTTTATTGTACGATCTCTGTCCCTTTTTTAAATGCATATTTACCATTATTACTGCTTGCATCTGTATATTCTCTCTACAGCTTCCATTTATTTGTTCATACACTGTGCTTCATTTGTGCTGTTAAATAACTGAGCTTGATTTAAATTTCTTTGGCCTTATTCTTCACTAAAGGGAAGCACTCTTTATGGATTATGTTGTCTTAAAGGGGTTGTACACCTTAAATTGAAATTTGATTTTTAATTGAAACAAAAATGTGTGTGTGTCCCCCTCTAACCAAGGCTGTCAATTTTACTGAACTGAAAATATTTTATTGCAGTATTCATTGACTATACCCCAACATTTTTTCTAACTTCTCCATACATACTCGTACAATAAAATGGTTCTCAATCTTAATCGTAGGAGACCGTATGCTGTATCTTATAAGACCTTACAAGCATTTACAGTCTGCAGAACTTATTTCTGCAAAATGGGGAAAATGGGGGGAATCACCAGAATTTAACTAAAAATTGGTCAAACCGAAACTTGTTTTGAACCCCTACTCCCCATGTTCATCTGTGGTCTGACAATGAATAAACTTAATTTTAGTAGTTGCAAGTAATATACTGCGAGATTGTTGCTTTTACCTACTAATCACAAACTACTTCTAAATTTTGCAAAGTAAACCATTTTAACGTTTCGAGCTATGATGCTCAAATCTGGCTCTTCCCTAACAAATAGAAAGTTCCCTTTTAGTGTGTGTGTGTGTGTGTGTGGTACCCCTTTTTGACTTGAATAAAACCTGATTTAACACCATGAAGTGCATTTGGTAACCTGAAGAGAAATTCCAGTGGAAAAAAAAAAATTAACTTAATGTGCTTCGTGTGGTAACATCTAAATTAATTGGTTTGAAATGGCTCCTATAAGGTAATGTACAATTTATCTGTACTTTTCACATCTAAAGTTAAAATTGTTTACAAGTCCAATATTGAAAATCAAATACATTCAGTAGGTTTTCTCCATTTAATTATACATTTTAAAGCGTACCTTTATGTATCTAGCTCAAAATTTTGGTAGCCAGGACTTTGAGAAGCAATGGGTGAATGGCCTTCCATCCCCTCCTACAGCCGCTTTGCTTCACTTCACATTTAGTGTTGTCCTCTACGCAGGGTTTAATAACATCCAGGGCATTTGTGAATTTGGTCGATTTGTCATCCTAGACATTTGATTAACTCCATGACCTCGCATGTCAGCTGTAGTGAGTATTAGCACTTGCATCAGCCTCCTTCCGGTGTTTCAGCATCTGTGTATCTACATAGATTTCATTGAGGTTTGGGGCCTTTGTTGGCTGAAACGGCACACGTTCCTACTAGACAAGGCATTGGACTGCTTTAAAGGCTCAGATTAATGTCAACTATTGGTCAGTTTAAAATTAAAAAAATAAAGACTGTACCCTCTCATCTTGATGTCATCACCCCCTCATGTGGTTATTACATTTGTAACTGTATTGTAACTTGTAGCTGCCAAACATACAACTCTGGAAAAAATTGAAACCACCAACAAAATCACCAAAAATCATGTTTACTATAGTGTTACTATGGTAAAACCATAATTTTACCCAGCTGGATCAAACATTTATCTCAACACTCTGACCGTCACAGTGACCAAATCACTGTGAGGAAATCAACCTTTATGTTCTCTTTTTTATTATTTATTCCTATTATAAGTATTAAAGGAAATATTAAGAGTGGAAAAAGGACGAGGAAACGGAGTGGTGAATCGAACCCGGGACGTCTGCTGGAATAAAGAACATCTGTACTGTCTTGTCACACTATGCCACTGCAGCTACACTGCAGGGTAGCATTTTCTTTAATTTCTGTGTTTCCACCAGACCATTGGAGTGTAAATAGCCCCACTCTGTTTAATTAATTCAATCGCAGCCTTTTTGGTTTGATAATCGCACTAGGTTATATTGTGATTTCAATTTTATTTCAATTAATCGTTCAGTCCTACTTAAATCTATATCTTAATGTGTACCCCTTTTGCCTCTTGCATGTGTTTTTGTGGTGTTTGTGCTGTTGTGTTTTGTGTTCTCCATGGATTCTCCCTTCAGTCAACAGACCAAATGTGTTTCTGTATCAAGTCAATGTTTGATGCTTTGAAGTCGGAGAGTAGGGTTAGCCTGTCATTTAATTTGCTGAGCTTGGTTTGTGATTTATGTTAGGTATTAAGGGAAAGCCTCTTGTAAGGGGGTTCAGTGGAAAGGAGGAGGCGAGAACCGGCTTGACAACTTAAATAATAATTTAATAAACAATAAACAACACACAACCATAAACACACAGTACAGCTGCCTGTAATTCTCTCTCTCTCGAACTGTCGTCCCCGGCCGCCTTTATCCCTCGCGCGCCCCATCAGGCTGATTGGGGACCGGGCGTGTGTCATTCCAGCCCGGCCCCACCCTCCTCGGCTCTACACCTCTATTTTTATTTTTTTGCATTTGCTTTAGGTTATTTATATTCTGAGTTTTGTTTGATTCACTTATTATTTTGGACTCTGAAAGCCATTGCTCCAATTTTTTCTTGTCATTTAATAAATAAAAATCTTATCTAACCCTGTGTTATCTATCTTTGGTCTGAAGGCTGGGGTGGGAATCTAACAAAAACCTATTATTGCGCCCATATCCCCTAGACGGGGTGTAATAACCCCAACTTCTCAAATATAATATCCATTTATCTCTTATTTTGGTTCTAATAGATTTAGATTTGTGTTTGAATTGTATCACTGTATTCAGACCTCTGGGAGTCCAATGAAGAGTTGACAGTAACTTTTGATCAGCACACAATGGCAACGGTGATCTTTTAATGGAGAGATTCTACAATGAATTTGATGAGAACATTTCTGATGACTCCATGTGGTATGTTTAGTGACCAAAGGTTATTGATTATGGAGGAGTTCACATGGACATTGATTAGTTTCCTGGAGATTACTGGTTGCTGTACAATTGGTTTCTATTAGTCCTTCCTACTCGACTCACAGATGGATCACATAACCTCTGTTGTGTGCAATGCCATTGCTAGACGTTGCATTGTCACTGCTTATTTTCATAACATTAAACTCTGCTTAATGTTCCATATCACCATCCGTCACAGTCACTCCTGTTGCCTAAAAAAAAAGAAAAATGAACAACTACCTGTCGCTTTGTCACCATAATTTACAGTCAGTCTGAACATCGCTTTACATTAATGATCGGGTATGGTATTTGTGGTACTATGCCTCATAACTCTTTGTTTGAAACCAGAAAAACAGAATTGGTAATGCAAATATGGAAAACGAGACCATAAACAACAGCTGATGATTCTTCAAGCTAGTACTGAATTGAATAAATAAATTGAACTTTTTTAGTTAGATTGCCGATGAACAATACTTTTTTTTTTCTTCAGGATCTTCGACATATGGGTGGAGAGTGATGACACATTCTGATTTGGCGTTTGTGTACGAGGGTTGGTGGGCAAATGACTCCACACCCCACCTTAGAAATGATGGTCAGCCAGTACATGTTTTTGGACAATTTAATGCTAATGCATGTTATTTAATGATAACATGCTGTTATCATACAAACTTGAGTTAGTTAGTTTTTTATTTATCCCTAACCCATGACCAAAATATACCAGATATTGTACCTCCTCCTGAAGCTACCAAACACTACACAGTCCTTCAGCCTGTTCTAATTGGGGTTGCTATTTCTTTTCTAACAGATTGGACGTAAAACCCTCATAGCAACAAGTCAGAAAACCCAAGCAGCCATCTAGCAACCAACCAGAACACCTTAACAGCTGCCTGGAAATCCTCTAGCAACCACCCAGAACACCTAAACAAAACAAACAAACAGGAAAATCTATCTCTCTGTCTGAATGAAAGACTGTTTTGAACTTCCAGACAAGGCTTTGTCAATCCAATACCAACGCTGAAATGTCTTAAAGGAAAATTGTGAAGTTAAAAATAGAATTAAATAATTACTAATTTATTCATTAGTGTCCAACTGAATCGAGAGAATCTTCAGTCGCTTGCTATCCACTAAATGAAATGGCAAATTCATTAGCTGTGCCAGTATATATTTAATCTGAGTGAATTTCTGCTTTACTGACAACTCTAAAGAAGTGCAATTCTAATTCAGGCAATGGAATGCATTTATGGCAAGGCAAGGCAAAGCATTTTATTTATATAGTACATTTCATACACAAGGCAGACTCAATGTGCTTCACATAAAAACCATTTTATGGTTGGAGATCTGTGATATCAAGTAGGAATATCCAACATCCGAATTGAATGGAACGCAGCATAAGTCATATGATCACTTTGGACCTGAGGTGTTAAACTACAGTTTCCCAATGTCGAGAGGAATTAGAATAAAAATGATCAAAATATAGGTTAAATGTGCCAAGGCTGTAACCACATAATCACATATTTAGGATCGGGGCTGTTAAATGTGGGTAAGGATCTTGACCCTACCCACACAAATTTAAGATTACATTTAACTGAACATTTGGTATTAGACTCTGTGTAAATAGTTTGGTGTAAAAACTGTTTCTGAATATTTTATACTGTCTGTATTCGCTATTTTTATCGTTTTTACCATATATATAGACAAAGTAGGGGTGCGTATAAATTAACATTTCATTTGCATGTCTGATACGCATTGCTCAGAAACAGAATTTGAATGTTGCATCAATGCAAAACTGAGCACCATAAAATCCTAAATCAGAACTTTAAAGCAGTACTTTAAATGGCAGGTGTCAAACTAGCATCTTCCTATTGTGCTTTGGGGTGTTTAGTGTACAACCATAATTTCAAGAACACTTTCTAGAGAGAAAAAAGGGGCTCCTTGTGAGTTAACGGATTCCTTAAAAATTAAATGTAAACCTTGAAGAAAAAATTTCTAATGTTTACTCTTTCCTAATCTGTTTAATGTATCTTAATTTTCTTATAGATTTTGAAACATCTAGGTATGGTCACGTGGGATGTGTCAAACGTTTCGACATGCAAGCCATCTCTTTTTTCAGTGAACTCCAGCTCTTGCTACATTTTCCCCACGTATTTTATCGCCTGCTCTCTCGGCGTCAACACGGTCCTTGGTCTTCCAGCAAACTGTTACATCCTGTGGCTGAGCGTGAAAGAGATGATTCAAGGACAGTCAACAGAAATCTTTGTTGTCAACGCTGCACTTGTTGAGGTCATTTACTGCATTTCCTATGTTTTCGTTGTACAACAGTATTTCTTTAACTGTGCTGGATGCAAGCCTGGGGTGTACTTTCTTGGTCTGGTGCTGTTGGTCGGTCGCCCCCTGTTTCAGAGTTGCATCTGTGTGGAGCGTTATTTGGCAGTTCTACATCCTCTGATCTTCCTAAAGCTCAAACCCATGAAATACAGGATTGTCTGTTCTGCTGTCGGATGGATTCTGATCATCAGCTTAAGCCTAATAGTTACAGTGGGTGTAGTTGAACTTCCTAACTTGGTTTTGTCGCAAATCCTTGTTTGTTTCACCGTGAAATTGTACAGTTGCTTGATGGTTCTGAAAGCTTTGGTGCGTCCTGGACCTGGTGACAACGTAAAGCATAAAGAGGCAGTGAACCAGGATAAAATCAAGGCTTTTCGGATCATTTTGATGGTCCTTGTGTCTTCAGTGCTTATGTATGTTCCTATCATTGTCTCTCTCATGCTTTATCATATTGTAGATTTAAAGACGTATCTTTTGTCCTGGTCCACTGCCTTGTGTTTGGGGATAATGTCAGGGTTTGTGCAGCCTTTCCTGTATCTCAAAAGAGTAGGCAAACTGTGCTTTTGTTAAAGGCACTTTCCAAATGGGATATGCTTTGGTATGGCATTACTTTAATCATTAGAGGCACCAATTCCATGTTTTTTAGAACTAATAGATGGATAGATCTAACATAAAAATAACATAGAATGAAATGAACGTAGGTAGGTCATTGAAAAACCCATACTGACCACTAGTATTGGAGGTCTGTCTATGGTAGTTAGGACTCTGCTTGACTGTCATGTTGACTTACTAGAAATTAGATGTAAAGATTTTACATTTTAAAATGTTCTTCTGCATCTTTTCAAGACATACACTTCCAGGATATTTTATTTTTGAGTGAACTATTGCTTTCAAGTCATTACTTCGTAAAGCACAGATGTTCTTTGCAGTTAAAATAAAAGGTGTTGTGATTTACATTATTTCCAGTCATTTAATCTGGTGGGGTACTATTGTGTGTTATTTATTGTGGTCTGCTGTCACTGCTATGTAAATTATGAGTGTATATTTCATCCTGGACTAGCAAACACCATCACTTGCTCTTGTCACTATACTGTGTTTGTATAGTACTCACGAACACAGATGATAAAATCCATCACCAAAATCAAAGGAAACAATGTTTGAAATACACTCCACGAGCAATCCTCCCACAGGCAACTCATAAAATAATCCAGTGTTGTTGTTTTTCCATCGAGTAGCCTCTGTTTGACTTTGGTCTCGCAAATGCTTTTATCTTCGCGCACTTTTTTCATGCTCTCTTCGCACTCTGCCCCTTTAACAAGTTTAAATGGATCGACTTTCAATCGAATACCCAATTATCATACAACACAAAAGTTAAAATTGAACTGAAATACAAAACATTAAAATTTCATATATAATATATCATCTATAGCAGGGTAAAATGGGGTAAGATGAACAATGCTCATTTACTTTTAAATTGTAATACACACGATCACCGATTGTGTAGGTCCCCCTCGTGCCGCCAAAACAGCGCCAACCCGCATCTCAGAATAGCATTCTGAGATGATATTCTTCTCACCACAATTGTACAGAGCAGTTATCTGAGTTACCATAGACTTTGTCAGAACAGTCTGGTCATTCTCTGTTGACCTCTCTCTTCAACAAGGTGTTTCCATCTGCAGAACTGCCGCTCACTGGATGTTTTTTGTTTTTGGCACCATTCGGAGTAAATTCTAGAGACTGTTGTGTGTGAAAATCCCAGGAGATCAGCAGTTACAGAAATACACAAACCAGCCCATGGTGAGAAGTATACAATCTCAGAATGCTATTCTGAGATGGGGGTTGGTGCTATTTTGGCGGCAAGAGGGGGACATACACAATATTAGGCAGGTTTTAATGTTTTGGCTGATCGATGTATATAGATAAACTTTCAGCATGTACATCATCCAATAAATGGAAACATTTGCTTATTTTTTTGTCGTAGCACAAAATTAAGAATTATGAAAAGGGGTCATCTTACCCCACTACCGAGGCAAGATGACACCATCACCTGGGGAATGAAACCAGCAACCCCCCCCCCAGGGGTAAACTTATCCCAGGGGTCATCCGATTTTTACAAAATGTATTTTTTAAATTTAAAGTAAAATATAAAATCAAATATATTACGTCGGCCTAATTGTTTTTCACAATTTAGTTTAATAATTTAATATGGAGATAGAATTGTTTCTAATTCAGAGACAAATGGAAAGAGATTCACAAATAGAAAGATGGTTCACAAATAAATTGAATGAGATCCAAAAATAAATGTAAGGAGTTTCACAAAAATGAAATGAATTCACAAATAAAAATATTTACAAATATATGTTGGGAGTTTCACAAAATGAAAGTGCATTCACAGATAAATAAAATTAGATTTGCAAATAAAATTATTTACAAATATATATTTTTTTACACACAAACACAACTCTGTCCAGCATTCATCTGTGAAGAGCACACATTTATTTGTGGATCGTTTCCTGTGCATTTGCGGATGGCAAAATTCTGAAACATTTCTTGTGCGAGATCTGCAGACAGTCCACAAATAGGTGGACTCCACCCATCGTCTACTCAAGCCAATCAGATAACGGCCACATTACTTAGACCAATCGTAGCATGTTCTATCTTCAACCAATCACGCTTCGTTTTACTATCAGGGCGACCAGAGTCACAGTGCTCTCATGAGCATGGAATTAAGCACATACAGATAAGCTCCAACACTGTAAACTCTTAAAGAAATGGACACCATCAAAGGAATACTGTGACTTAAGGTTTGTTTCATTTTCTCTTGGTTATAAACATGTTTGTAGAGTGAATGGGAAAAACTGCCCATTTGTAGAGTGTCCTGATCATTAGCTTTATAGCTAACCTGGCTACTGTTTGAGTCTGCTATTTTAACCAATATTCTTGACTGAAACTCCTAGCTACATAATGGAAATGTATGTATGTATCGTCAAAACCTTACTCTTAATGTTACATGGCAGATCCAAAAAAACACACTACTAGACACAACAAAAGATCAGTAGTACAGATAGTGCCTTTATAAAACATGAATCATATTAGATGATCTTAGGGGCACAAACCATTAAATTAATACCCTTTATTACACAGTGTACGAGATCTGCTATGCCAATAATTTGGTTTCACATTATGTTGATGTATTTAATAAAAGCAGTTGTAAGGTAAAATGTATTAGAATTTTGCAAGGGAGTGCTTTTGTGTGAATTTTTTAAGAGGTCCCTTTTTCTTTTCTCCCCAATTTGGAATGCCCAATTCCTAATGCGCTCTAAGTCCTCATAGTGGCGTGGTGACTAGCCTCAATCTGGGTGGCGGAGGACGAATCTCAGTTGCTTTCGCATCTGAGATGTCAATCCACGCCTCTTATCCTGTGGCTTGTTGAGCGGGGTCCCTTTCTAAAATACAGCATCATGTTCTGACAGTGATAATTGACTCATTGGTTATTGCCATCTTTTTCAATGTTTCCCCTGTGCGCTGCCCATCAACTTTGAGCGCTTGACTCACCTGGTGGTCTAGTGGTTAGGATTCGGCGCTCTCACCGCCGCGGCCCGGGTTCGATTCCCGGTCAGGGAACAAGTCTTTCGGGGCAGTGGTAGCTTAGCGGTTAAGGCTCTGGGTTACTGATCAGAAGGTCTGGGGTTCAAGCCCCAGCACTGCCAAGATGCCACTGTTGGGCCCTTGAGCAAGGCCCTTGACCCTATCTGCTCCAGGGGCGCCGTATCATGGCTGACCCTGCACTCTGACCCCAGCCTAGCTGGGATATGTGAAAAAGAAGAATTTCACTGTATATGTGCAAATGTGTGATGAATAAAGAAAATTATTAAATTATTATTACCTGCTCCAAAACTCAGTGGTTCCAGCTCTAATATAGGACACCTTTTAAAATGTGTAATATGAGATTCTTTATTTTTCTGTTGTCAGATTTAAGTTACAATGTCATGTCTTGAACTGAAAGTGCAATACAAAATTTAAATAAACCGTAACACTGTCTTTGGGTTGACTGACTTAAAAATGAAAATTCTGTCATTTACTCACCCTCATGATTTTTTAAAACCTGTATTATTTTGTTTCTTCTGTGAAATATGAGAATACATTGTAAAATGTAGATGCTGATAATGAGGCTGAAATGAAAGCAAGGCTGTCAGTTCCTATCATTATTCCTAACAACTCCTTTTGAGTTCCTCCCAGAGAAGAAAGTCAGTCATTTGGGTATGGAACAACATGAATATGAGTATAAATGTTGAATATTTTTTGTCATTTAGTTGTCAAATCTTTTATTGAGTTCTATCAAGGCATTTCGAGGTAAATAGGTTTTAAAGAGAGTCTGTTTTTAACACTTTAAAGCAAGTCTGTTGGCTAAAAGGTATGATTTTTTTGGTTACAAATGACAGGTTGTCATGCATGTAACTACAAAAGACAATACATTTGAGTACATGTATTTACACACGCAAACACTGGAATTGAACATTACAACTGTGGAGTGCTTGCATTTTGCTCAAGTTTGTTGTACATGAACATCCTCATTGCCACGTCATGGTGTTGTATCAGTTGTCTGGGATGGATACTCCTAGTCAGGGTAAGAGCATTCTGCACAAATGATTGGAGAAAATAACAGTTAAACGTTAAAAACAAGTCCATTAACGTACAGAAAAGAACATGTTACACAAACAAAAATGGGACATGAAGCTTTGTGATGTCTTACCACCAGTAGCACAAAAGTCCCACAACTGTTTCCATCTTTTTGTGATGTGGAGCAGAGAGCACCAGTTCTCCAGTATCCTCAACTCTTTTATTATTATTATTATTATTATTATTATTATTATTATTATTATTGTCCTCCTGTATCTCACAGCCCATATACTTCCTGAGTAAATACGTGAAACACGCATTGTTTTACAGGGTTAATGTAATTATTTCTTGTGAGTAACATTGGACTGGTCTGCCATAACACTAAGTGCTAAAAATATAAATCCTTTGAAATATTACTTCAATGAATTGATATATATAGTAGTAATAGTAGTAATCTTTATTGTCCCTTTGTAGGGCAATTTGTGCAGCATAACACAACATTTACCAACAATCACAAGACATAAATATACAGTAAGTAACACAGAACTAACACATAACATTAAACACACAGCCAAAGGGAGATAAATACATGTCTACACATCTATACATGTGCACATCCGCTTCTAAAATTAAAATAGCAGACTCATACAGTCAGCCAGGTTAGCTATAAAGCTAATGATCAGGACACTCTACAAATGGGCAATTTCCAGCTGTCGACATTTAATAAGACACTACACGTTTATAACGGAGAGAAAATGATACGAACCTTAAGTTACAATATTCCTCTGATGGCGTCCGTGTCTTTAAAAGTTTGCAGCCTTGGAGCTTATCTGTTTGTGCTTAATTCCATGCTCATGAGAGCTCTGTGACTCTGGTCTCGTCCTGATAATAAAACGAAGCATGATTGGTTGAAGATAGAATGTGCTACGATTGGTCCGAGTAATGTCATTTTGGTAGGTTTAATGGAATTTAATGGCAGGTTGCGACAACTGACCCATATCTCTTCTACATACAGCATTATGCAATGTCTAATTTTTCTATTTGCGTAATTACCTCAGTTTTGTCGAATTCTACACAAACTTCAACTTTATTTATTTATACATATTTATATATTTGAAGCTGGCATACAAAAAAATTAAGAAAAAAATTCTAGCAGATAAGGATTCAAAACAACAAATGTATGGGAGAGATGATTCCTTACCCACATATCAGAGATAAAATCACAAAGATTTTATTAAATATACAATTTTAGCAGGATTAGTCTTACATTTTTACCTTAATAACAACCCTTAAACATTCTGGCATACATTGTTCTATTATATTTACTTTTGGACATAGTCGTTAGAAGATTTTCAAAAGGCTACAGGACAACATCAAATTTTAAAAAGACTACTAGATTACCAGGGGAATTAGTTGTTGTTGTTGACAAAGTCATGGCAAATCCTCCGCCTTTTGGTGAGGGTCTCCTAACACTTTAATGGCCATTTATTGTAAAAAAAAATAAATAAATAAAAAAAAAAGACTAACAAAAACAAATCACTTCCAGGTGAAAGAAAACATCTGCCTTTCACTGACCGATAGAGGTTACACTGCCACCTTTTGGTAGTAAGTGAATGATTTCATTTCAGGTGTCACTTCCTCTTGAGAGACAGAAGATCTTCACTGAATGTCCATCCTGCTCTGTTGAGGTGCATCATCAAGAGAACTGACGCAATTCAAAATAACGCCTGATACTCTTAAAAAAAAGTTCATCTATATGTGGGCTTTCATCTTATTTGTCATCAGTGTGGAGGGTAAGAAACTTTTAAATCTGATATTGCTTTTGTTTATATACAGTTTATATAAAATAAAGGTCATGGGTTAGATTCACAGGGAAACACAGATTCCAGGGATGATTGGGGGGGGGGGGGGGTTACCCCCCAATAATTGAAACAGGCAAGTACAACCTCACCCCCCAATATTTATACCATGATCAGAGGAAACATGTAAATGCTTCACGCTGCAATCCCCCCAATGTTCAAGCCAAATCTACGCCCTTGCACTGATAAAATGTATACATTAAATGCACTTTAAGTCGCTTTGCCTAAAGGTGTCTGTAAAATGTAAATGCCGTATGGACAGTCGCAAGCAAGCAAATGGATGTCTTGGCTTGCATAACCACAAACATTTGTGTGACAAGGCAGGTAAACATATATCCAGTGATCAAAAGGTTTTACAGTCAAATTTGTTATCCAAGAAAGTTCTAAATAAGTCCATTTCTGGGTGTTGTTGTGACATCCACAGACCAAAAATATTTTTTTAATTAAATTAATAAATGTTACACATAGTTTACATTTGTGGAAAAAATGATCAGACTTCCTGTTTATATAACAAACTGTTAACACCCAGAGACTGATGTCTTTTTAGAATTTTTTTTTATAAAAAAACATCGTTTTTTGTTGTTTCAAATTAAAACAATTGATACCGATTCAATTAAAAAACTGACCATATTTATTTAATACTTGCATTTGTTTTGACTCTATGAGACAAAGAAACACTTTCTGGTCAAAGTCATGTAATTTACAAGCAGCACTGTCTAAAACCTCAGAAGAATGAGGCTAACTTCCTTTACCACAACTTATCGTTTTCAGTCCAACCACAGACCTGCTATAGTGCTGCACAGTGAAAGCATGCATGAAAAAGTTATCAAAGATCTAGTTTAAATCAAGTGTCATAATTCAATCAGTTGTTTTTAGTCAACACAGACTACAGATTGCGGGATTAAAACAGCAGCTTTCTGATCATGAAGCCTTCTCGTATCTCTTTTTCATCTTGTTCCAGTGGGTGGAGAAGTTGATGATGTTGAATCAGTTACAGTGATGGAGGGTAGTGTCCTCAGACTACATTCAGGAGTTGTTGAATTAAAGGGGAACGTACAAATATTGTGGACGGCTGAAAGTGCTCGTATTGCACAGATGTATAATGGGAAAATTTACACCCATTATGATGAGAGATTCACTTGCAGAGTGCAGCTGGTACAACAGACTGGAACTTTAACTATCTCAAACATCAGAACCAATGAATCTGGAATTTATAAAGCATTAATTGTTAATAATAAACAGATTGCAACAAGGGAGTACAAAGTGAATGTATATGGTAAGTTATACCTGCAACCAATATGGAAAAATAACATTAACAATATAGTAAAAAAGCAAAAAGGTTCCCATTGTTAATCTTAGTTAATGTTCTCTGCTTGTTCTAAAGCAACTGTCTCTGTACCTGCCATCAGTAGCAGCTCATTGGATAGTGTGCACCAATCTTCAGGTAAGTCTGTCCTATTCTTGCCTGCAGGCTAAGACATTATTATTTTTTTATATATTGAATGGGAGTCAATAAACCCATAAGAACAGAAAGAGACTACCTTATCTTTGAGGCATTTGGATTTGATAATTCTAATCTGTATTCTAGTTACATTACAGGAAAAGTTGGAGCTCTGCTCTATGCTCTGCTCTGTTAGAAATGATCGAGACGTGTTCATCTCTTGGTATAAAGAAGGTGAAATGTTGAATCAGACCAGAAGTTCAGATCTCAGCATCAACCTCAGTCTACCGTTACACCTCCATTATAATGATACACAGAACTACAGCTGCACAGCTGCAAATCCAGTCAACAATAAGACCATCTATCTTGACATGAAACACTTCTGCCCACATTATGATGGTACGTAACTACACTTCCTGCCACACTGACCTTCTGTGCAATTTCTAAACAAATCCATTTAATGTCTGTCTCTCTCTTATCTTTCAGATTGTCAGCAGTATTGTGGTGATACTGAGGTTGCGGTTCGATTGGTTCTGTCTGGTCTGGTGGGAATTGCCACTGTTGTCTTTCTGGTTGAGCACATGAGGTTCTGCTCTACTCAGGGAAGGGTTTGTTCCTCTGTGTGCTGATGTTACGTTCTGCAGCCATCACAACGTGGAATTACTTTGATATTGATGCAGGTTTGCAGCAAGATAAATTGCAGATTTATCCGCTTTTACAGATAACTTGCATCCTAAAAAGAATAGCCAATAATATTGTATAATTAATAGATTGTTTTCCTTGATGTATTATTGTAGCAACATGATTAAATTAATTTAGTAGTCTTTTTGGTTCTGTTGTATTTTTGTGAACCACTTTCCATTTGTTGTTTGTTTTTGTTCATTTGTGCTCTAAAATGTCATATTATTTAATATATCACAATCACAATATTGGTACTACTTATATGATCTTTTACTATTTACACAACACATGCCAGTAGAGCACTTCTAATGGACCTTATTCACGCTTGCGCCATCCTTGATTTTTAATGGGAATGACAATGAGGCTGTGAGGGACAGACATACCATCTTTTCAATGGCACGAATAGTACAAAGCTGTATAAAGTTCCTAGATCACATCTGATTTTCCACAACTCATGTTGTCTGGAGTTGTTTGTATACTGAATGTTCTTGGACAGATATTTTATCAATGTTTTGTCTGCGGAACGATTCAAAAACACTTTAAACTGCAGTACAGCCCACTGAAGATACTTCAAGTCTATCCCTCACAACCTCATTGTCATTCCCATTAAAAATCAAAGATGGCGCAAGCATGAATAAGGTGTATACACAAAACAGTAGTCCGAAGACACGTAATGTGTACATCTGTATGCATGAGGCTATAGATTCAACCAGTTATCAACATTTTAAGAGAGGATGGAATTCTTTTCAAGTTTTTTTTTATTTATTTTTTACCTGCAATATTTGCAGGTGTACTTTTTTGGAATTTTTACCATTTGGAATTTGGAATTATTGATGTTGGTTTTCTAAAAATAGAATAAAAACATTCTACCAGAAACGTACATTATCTGTCCTGGAATTGTTACAGTGAACAAAACAGTGAACAATCCAAAACTGACTAGATGGTTGATTTCTGTGAGTTGTTCTGTAAAGGAATTTGTCATTCATTAGGTTCTCAGATGTTTTTGTCTTTATTAAAAATACTTTTTAAAAATACAAATCCTGAAATATGGACTGTACTCAGCCAAATTTGAGCTACATCTTTCATTGTTTTGTTATGATAAAAACTGTTATTTAAAAAAAAAAAAAAATAATTAATCAAAAAATATGTCGTTATCATTCACATCAATTGATTAAAAACATGAAATTATACATACATTCTATAAATAAATAGTATTTTACAACTGTCCCCATGTTTTTGTCCTGTCACGTTTACAAAAAACAGTACATAAAAAGTGTGGAATACGCCTTTAAGGTTATGACCATTTGACCAAGGTGAGGCTGACATTGATAGAGGGTGAGTTTTTTTGAGGAGTACAAGCTAAAGGGTCAGGCCCTGTCACGCTAATATATCTCAGAAAAGAATGAAATCTTTGTAAATCCAAAATATGTCTAAAAATGTTTTAGCATGCTTGCATGCTAACAATTTTGATGTTAGCATATTAACAGGCTGAGCAATGGAAGTTAAAACGGCTGACCATCAGACCCTGTCACAATCCTGTGTGACAGGACCTGACAGCCCCCTGACAGGGCCTTACAAATGAATGGCATTGTTCCTTTTTATTAGCTTTATTGCATATAATATGTATTTAACGCATGCCATAGTAAAACATTATTTGAATAAATAGACTAAAGGGGCCTCCAGCCATATGGGAACATCTAAGCCCCATTCTGTCCTATGTCAAGAATCTCTTCCCTGCTGTCACAGTGGTCCATTTCCTCAGCGATGGACCTTGTATGCAGTACCACCAGAAGGGGAACTTCTACCTCTTCACCTGCCTCCTCTACAAAAAGGGATTCCAAGCTGGAACATGGAATTTCTTTGAGACCAGCCATGGGAAAGGGGCGCCACATGGGGTTGGAGGTGTTCTGAAGAGGAGTGCGGATCTTCGGTGAGCCACGGCCGCAACATTCACAATGAAATGGATCCGTTTGAGGCCTTGTTGCACACAGGCACCACTCTTAAACTGTTCTACATAAGTGAAGCATCCATTGACAGGGCAATGAAGGGCATGCCAGACAGCATCCCCCAAGTCCCCTCAACAATGAGAATACACCAGGTTGTCACTATCTCTCCTGGGCAATGTTGTACCGGGATGTGAGCTGCATGTGCACTGTACAAAAGATTCTACAGTACACATGCTATAACACAAAGGCATTCAGCTTCAACACACCAAGCACACCAATATCAGAAGAGATTGAATGGGGTCCAGAAGTCATTCAAAAGTGGTGTGTCATACCATATGATGGAGACCTCTACCCAGGCATCATCACCCGCATTGATGAGGTTCAGGTGCAAGTGAGATGCATGCACTGTGTGGGAAAGAACCGATTCTTCACGCATACATATACAGGTGCATCTCAATAAATTAGAATGTTGTTGAAAAGTTCATTTATTTCAGTAATTCAACTCAAATTGTGAAACTCGTGTATTAAATAAATTCAATGCACACAGACTGAAGTAGTTTAAGTCTTTGGTTCTTTTAATTGTGATGATTTTGGCTCACATTTAACAAAAACCCACCAATTCACTATCTCAACAAATTAGAATATGGTGACATGCCAATCAGCTAATCAACTCAAAACACCTGCAAAGGTTTCCTGAGCCTTCAAAATGGTCTCTCAGTTTGGTTCACTAGGCTACACAATTATGGGGAAGACTGCTGATCTGACGGTTGTCCAGAAGACAATCATTGACACCTTTCACAAGGAGGGTAAGCCACAAACATTCATTGCCAAAGAAGCTGGCTGTTCACAGAGTGCTGTATCCAAGCATGTTAACAGAGTTGAGTGGAAGGAAAAAGTGTGGAAGAAAAAGATGCACAACCAACCGAGAGAACCGCAGCCTTATGATTGTCAAGCAAAATCGATTCAAGAATTTGGGTGAACTTCACAAGGAATGGACTGAGGCTGGGGTCAAGGCATCAAGAGCCACCACACACAGACATGTCAAGGAATTTGGCTACAGTTGTCGTATTCCTCTTGTTAAGTCACTCCTGAACCACAGACAACGTCAGAGGTGTCTTACCTGGGCTAAGGAGAAGAAGAACTGGACTGTTGCCCAGTGTTCCAAAGTCCTCTTTTCAGATCCGAGCAAGTTTTGTATTTCATTTGGAAACCAAGGTCCTAGAGTCTGGAGGAAGGGTGGAGAAGCTCATAGCCCAAGTTGCTTGAAGTCCAGTGTTAAGTTTCCACAGTCTGTGATGATTTGGGGTGCAATGTCATCTGCTGGTGTTGGTCCATTGTGTTTTTTGAAAACCAAAGTCACTGCACCCGTTTACCAAGAAATTTTGGGGCACTTCAGGCTTCCTTCTGCTGACCAGCTTTTTAAAGATGCTGATTTCATTTTCCAGCAGGATTTGGCACCTGCCCACACTGCCAAAAGCACCAAAAGTTGGTTAAATGACCATGGTGTTGGTGTGCTTGACTGGCCAGCAAACTCACCAGACCTGAACCCCATAGAGAATCTATGGGGTATTGTCAAGAGGAAAATGAAAAACAAGAGACCAAAAAATGCAGATGAGCTGAAGGCCACTGTCAAAGAAACCTGGGCTTCCATACCACCTCAGCAGTGCCACAAACTGATCACCTCCATGCCACACCGAATTGAGGCAGTAATTAAAGCAAAAGGAGCCCCTACCAAGTATTGAGTACATATACAGTAAATGAACATACTTTCCAGAAGGCCAACAATTCACAAAAAATGTTTTTTTTATTGGTCTTATGATGTATTCTAATTTTTTGAGATAGTGAATTGGTGGGTTTTTGTTAAATGTGAGCCAAAATCATCACAATTAAAAGAACCAAAGACTTAAACTACTTCAGTCTGTGTGCACTGAATTTATTTAATACACGAGTTTCACAATTTGAGTTGAATTACTAAAATAAATGAACTTTTCCACGACATTCTAATTTATTGAGATGCACCTGTACATAGTGCAAAACTAAATACAAATCTGTTATATACAGTGCAAGGGAATGTAATGGCAGAAGAGGTTGGATGTGTTGGATAAATATAAAAAGACTAAGCTGTGTACTGCACATAGTTATTGCTCAATGGGGCAATTTGACTGTTCATGAGATGGATAGCCTGAGGGAAAAAACTGTTCCTGTGCCTGACAGTTCTGGTGCTCAGAGCTCTGAAGTGTCGGCCAGAAGGCAACAGTTCAAAAAAGTAATGGGCAGGGTGAGTGGGGTTCAGAGTGATTTTTCCAGCCTTTTTCCTCACTCTGGAAGTGTATGGTTCTTCAAGGGGGGGCAGGGGGCAACCAATAATCCTCTCAGCAGTCCAAACTGTCCTTTGTAGTCTTCTGATGTCTGATTTCATAGCTGAACCAAACCAGACAGTTATTGAAGTGCAGAGGACAGACTCAATGGCTGCTGAGTAAAACTGTATGTTCTGAATTACAGTAATACACCATTCCTTGTTATTCCAGTAAGGTCGGTCCAGAACTTAATGAGGTCACCACTAATATTACAGAAATATAAGCAGTCTATATGATCCTCAACACCACAGCACCTGCACTCCAGGGCTAATGTACAGTGATTACGCCCTGCATTCAGTAGAGGTGATTATCAGTAACTTCCATAGTTGCTTTTGGTTCCATGACACCTGCTGGCTGCAGTGACTACGTGTCTGTCATCTCAACTGGCACTTCGTAAATATGTCGCTGCAATTCAATACAAAAACACAATTAAAAGATGTAATGTAATGGTGTAGATGCCAAAGCTAAATGTTTTTAAATATTTATGTTTATAATCAATGTCAGGTTTAAAATTCAAACCACATAATATTAGCCCATCATTTAATTATAAACGTGTACCATATAATTATTCATAAGTGAGAGAAAGTTGACAGATTAGGTTACATATTCCTGTGATAATACTTGCATTCTTGTGTTTCCAGTATAGGACAGCAATGATGACACTTGATGACACAATGATGAGCACCCCAAAGATGGCCACAACTACAGGTGTAGTAACGCCAGCAGGAAATGATTTACTGGGCATTGGAGAGGAGGTCAATGGGCTGACAGTACGGGGTAGACGATCTATAAGGAACAAAAAACTGTTTGCAAGTAGTCTATTGTGACAAGTTTCTTTCACTCTCTCAAGGAGGAAGTGGGAGATGGCAAATCAAACTCAAAAGGTACACTATATTGCCAAAAGTATTCACTCACCCATCCAAATAATTGAATTCGGGTGTTCCAATCACTTCCATGGCCACAGGTGTATAAAATGAAGCACCTAGGCATGCAGACTGCTTCTACAAACATTTGTGAAAGAATTGGCCGCTCTCAGGAGCTCAGTGAATTCCAGCGTGGTACTGTGATAGGATGCCACCTGTGCAACAAGTCCAGTCGTGAAATTTCCTCGCTACTAAATATTCCACAGTCAACTGTCAGTGGTATTATAACAAAGTGGAAGCGATTGGGAATGACAGCAACTCAGCCACGAAGTGGTAGGCCAAGTAAAATGACAGAGCGGGGTCTGCGGATGCTGAGGCGCATAGTGCGCAGAGGTCGCCAACTTTCTGCAGAGTCAATTACTACAGACCTCCAAAGTTCATGTGGCCTTCAGATTAGCTCAAGAACAGCACGTAGAGAGCTTCATGGAATGGGTTTCCATGGCTGAGCAGCTGCATCCAAGCCATACATCACCAAGTGCAATGCAAAGTGTCGGATGCAGTGGTGTAAAGCACGCCACCACTGGACTCTAGAGCAGTGGAGATGCGTTCTCTGGAGTGACGAATCACGCTTCTCCATCTGGCAATCTGATGGACGAGTCTGGGTTTGGCGGTTGCCAGGAGAACAGTACTTGTCTGACTGCATTGTGCCAACTGTGAAGTTTGGTGGAGGGGGGATTATGGTATGGTGTTGTTTTTCAGGAGCTGGGCTTGGCCCCTTAGTTCCAGTGAAAGGAACTCTGAATGCTTCAGCATACCAAGAGATTTTGGACAATTCCATGCTCCCAACTTTGTGGGAACAGTTTGGGGATGGCCCCTTCCTGTTCCAACATGACTGCACACCAGTGCACAAAGCAAGGTCCATAAAGACATGGATGAGCGAGTTTGGTGTGGAAGAACTTGACTGGCCTGTACAGAGTCCTGCCCTCAACCCGACAGAGCACCTTTGGGATGAATTTGAGTGAAGACTGTGAGCCAGGCCTTCTCGTCCAACATCAGTGTCTGACCTCACAAATGCGCTTCTGGAAGAATGGTCAAAAATTCCCATAAACACACTCCTAAACCTTATGGAAAGCCTTCCCAGAAGAGTTGAAGCTGTTATAGCTGCAAATGGTGGGCCGACGTCATATATGGATTAAGAATGGGATGTCACTTAAGTTCATATGCGTCTAAAGGCAGATGAGCGAATACTTTTGGCAATATAGTGTATCTTTATTTTCACTCACTGTAACGTTTTTTAGTACACGCAAATGATGCCCGCCCATAAACACACACACACACACACACACACACACACACACACACACACACACACACAAGTGCAGGCTCGGCTCTCTCTCTCTCGGTCTGGATCGCCCTTTAAATCACTTTCCGCTCCCACTGCCATTCATGTGCATCAGCACGTAAACTAATCTTAAACTCAGGATCAAAACCTGAGTTGATAGAGAAAGTCGATGAGCAGCATCATGTTACCAATGAAGCCTGATTGGATTGGTTGGTTTGGTCAACTAGTAACCAATCCTGGAACCCTAAATTTGTTCAGTGAGCTTCATGGTATAGGCCACAGGTGTGTATGACTTTCTTTCTTCACCATTTTCTTCATATTTGAAGAAAAATAGAAAAATATCTTAGCTCAGTATGTCCTTAAAATGGAAGTGGATGGTGATTTCTCTTTCAAAGATCCCAAAAAAAAAAATCACATATAGTCATCATAAACGTCATCGATATGACTCCAGATGTTAATGTCTTCTAAAGTGACATGATCGCTCTTGGTATGAAAAAGATAAATAATTAAGCACTGTTTTTTTTTTAAAACCCAAATCATGCTTCTGGTCGGCAGCGGAAAGCGCATGTGACAAAATCACATTGACATTTGAAACACGTGAGAACTGACATACGTGCATCACAGTCAGAAGAGCAGCGCTGTTTACAAGTGAGAAGGAGGAACGCTGTACAGTAGCTTGGTTGGTTTTGGTTTAGATCTGTATTTATCTGTTTCTTTACTCACAATGGTGCATTGGTGTGCTCATCCCGGATGTCTCAACCGAGAGTAGAATATGAGATTACGTCCGTATCATGGCAATGCGAAAACGTTACACGAGACACCGCTTGGACTCCACCCTCTCGTGAAGCTTAACAGAAGCGATGATTTAGAGTTAAAAAGTACTTAAATATTGATCTTTTTTTGCACCAAAAGTGATTGTATTGCTTTAGAAGACATTAATTTAACTGCTGGAGTCATATTGACGACGTTTATGCTGACTGTCTGTGATTTTTGGAGCTTCGAAAGAGAAATCTATATTCACTTGCATTTTAAGGGCCTAATGAGCGGAGATATTTTTCTATTTTTCTTCAAATGTGTTCTGGTGAAGAAAGAAAGACTTACACACCTGGGATATCATGAGGGTGAGTGATTAATGAGAGAATTTTCATTTTTGGGTGAACTATCCCTTTAAATTGGAGTGTCATGCCAGTGACGTCATCTCCTTTGACTGTGGAAGTTCGAGTTTTTTTGTTTTTATTTTGAACGTGTAACATTTTATAGGTTTTTTAAAATATACATATGTATATAAACCTTCTTAAAAAGAGTTACGACTTGTGTTACTCGTGTTCAAATCGGGCTCACAATCTAATGTGGTACACAATTAGATAAATTAGACTGAGTGCTGCTAAAAATCATCCTTGCGTGTTTTGCATTTTCCACTGGCTCGTGACCTCTGCGACGTACGCGTTATTTTTTCCCCACCCATTTTCTGGCAGATTACGCCTCCTGCATTCGGATTGGCTACTAAGAGCTACTTACAAGTGGTCTGCGATTGGCCAGTTGAGAAGTCGTTCATATCCACCTTTTTTCCTACATCCCATGATGCTTAGCGAGAAATATGGGCGTTACTTCCATTGTCAAGTAAACACAGCTGTTGTTGTGGCATACATCCATTCATTCTTTCATTGTGGTGTTGGGATTTTGAGGAGAGTGTGTATGATTTGGTATGTACATAAATCAATCACTACACCAGTGTGTTACTGAACGTTAATAAACTGCAAAAAAGTCATAAAGACAAAGAAAGCACAAACAAAACCAGCACACTGTTTCTCCCAGATGCAGTTGAGATTTAATCGAAGCACAAATGCAACATTTTGAGCAAAATTATCGGTGTTTGGTGGAGTACCTATGTTAGTTCAGCTTCACATGTGTGTGCTTGTACTTGTCACCCTGCATGTTCAAATCAGACAGACACACTAAGGAAGAGCTGTGAAGTTCTCATCCTTGGGTACAGTATGTAATCGCTTTTTCAAGTTTTTCGATCGGACGAAATCTGCACGTAAGCGGATGATTTACTGGTGAGAGGTGGTGCTTTGCTGCTGTCAGGACGTCGTTTTAAACCTCAGATGCGATGTGGTTTTTGACTACCTCTTTACAATCACAAAAAAATTTCACCTCGTTTACAACTATATTTAGCGCTGACTTTTGCAATCGGATCATCCGAAATGCGTCTTATTACCAGCTGTAAACAGGGTCTAAAATGACTGCAGCAAGAGCTAGGGAATGCTGTAGAACAATTTCCGGTGGAAGTTCCACCCACATTCATTTCCCCAGTAAGACCCCCAAGAAAAAGGTGGATAGCCTTAGTAAACAAAAACAGAGAAAACGAACAGCCACAAAGTTCGAAGTTCAGTGCGAATTTTAAATGGTTAACATTAGACTAGACAAAACTATCACATGCATTTAAATAAGCTGTCTAAAGCTTTGTCAATTAATATTATAATGGGGACGATGTAACGTCGCAGCTTTTTACTCTCTTCTGTCCTATACAACTGATAGACCTATTTACTATTCAGTATATTCCATACAGCTCAATATACGATATGTATCTTATATAAGCTCAATATACGATATATAATGTGTCACTTTTTTCTATAACTTCAGAATAGAAGTGGTTTAATGAAGCAATATAATAGATGTGGGTGAGAAACAGATCAATGTTTAAGTCCTTTTTTACTAAAGTGTCAGCTGTGAACTGAAAATGTTGTTTTCAAACCTTGCTGCCTTATAATTATAATAATGCATCTGACTCCATATTTTATTAAATCAGTTCAAGTTCTGCTTTAAATGGAATAAAATTACCTTACAGTATTATCAGTTCTAAGGGTGTCTGTGTGCTTAGCTGATCAATTTCTTTTCCACAGCATTCTCAAAAAAATCTGAAATAGCTAATGACAAAAAAATACATATTCTCTCATGGTAAGTGAGGGTTACCTTTACACTTTTTATATTCTTATACAGTTTAAGTCAGACGTTTACATAGACATTAGCCAAATACATTTAAACTCAGTTTTTCACAATTCCTGACATTTAATCGTAGAAAACGTTCCCTGTCTTAGGTCAGTTAGGATCACTACTTTATTTTAAGAATGTAAAATGTCAGAATAATAGTAGAGAGAATTATTTATTTCAGCTTTTATTTCTTTCATCACATTTCCAGTGAGTCAGAAGTTTACATACACTTTGTTAGTATTTGGTAGCATTGCCTTTAAATTGTTTAACTTGGGTCAAACATTTTGGGTAGCCTTCCACAAGCTTCTCACAATAAGTTGCTGGAATTTTGGCCCATTCCTCCAGACAGAACTGGTGTAACTGAGTCATGTTTGTACGCCTCCTTGCTCACACACACTTTTTCAGTCCTGCACACACACTTTCTATTGGATTGAGGTCAGGGCTTTGTGATGGCCACTCCATTAGCTTGACTTTGTTGTCCTTAAGCCATTTTGCCACAGCTTTGGAGATATGCTTGGGGTCATTGTCCATTTGGAAGACCCATTTGCGACCGAGCTTTAACTTCATGGCTGATGTCTTGAGATGTTGCTTCAGTATATCCACATCATTTTCCTTCCTCATGATGCCATCTATTTTGTGAAGTGCACCAGTACCTCCTGCAGCAAAGCACCTCCACAACATGATGCTGCCACTTCCATGCTTCACGGTTGGGATGGTGTTCTTCGGCTTGCAAGCCTCACCCTTTTCCTCCAAACATAACGATGGTCATTATGGCCAAACAGTTCAATTTTTGTTTCATCAGACCAGAGGACATTTCCCCAAAAAGTAAGATCTTTGTTCCCATGTGCAATAGGGATGCACCGATCTGATACCTGGATCGGTATCGGCTCCGATACTGAAGCTTTTAGACGGATCAGTTATCGGTCCGACAAGCCCGATCCAAATCCGATACTGTGTGTTAGTCATGTTCGTTACTGTCAAGCTCCAAAAATGAAATAAAAGAACCATAAAAACACCATTAAAGCAGTTCGTATGACTCGTGCATTTTATTCAAAGCCACTTGAAGACGTGCGACAGCTCTGTGAATCACAAAAGGCTGTGTTTAATAAGTAAATATATAGTATGTGCAGCGCCAGCGCGTTAGTGAATGGTGCTGCTCTGTTGACAAACTCACGCACAGGCTGGTGATGCTCTCGCGGCTAGTTTTAGCCTTCACAGTGGTGCGCAATATTTGAGCGCTACTCAAGAACAGCATCTCAGATGTAGATACTCAATAGTTCGGTTCACATATAATATGCATTTAGAACGGCACCGGAGATGCATTTTACCAGAATTTGAATAAGAAGCGGATTAAACTACTGTGAACTTGCCTACAGACAGACACATACAGGACTTCCTGGAGAGTTCAGAATGTCAAAATAAAAGCGTGAGGGTTTAAAAAGTGCACAATTTAAATATATTACTATTGTATTTAAAGTTATAATTAAAAGTCAATAATAATAATGTTAATAACAATTTATTATTATTATTGTCATCATTAGTATTTGTTTACAATTTATAATATTATTTAAGTTGAATGGGTTCCAAAAAATAACTGTGTGAATGAAGTGGACTGATGTCTTACAACTAAATTCAACAAAAAAAGAGATCTGAATCCTTTAAAGTCCAGATGCAAGTTGAAACATTTCATACAAAAAAAAAAACAAACAAAAAAAAAGGCAAAAAGAAAACACTGGTTTCTTTTCTACTGAAGACTTGAAGACAGGAATTACTGTTAATTTTGCTGCTACATTATCCAGTATACTAGTTAACAAAGTTTTTCTTAATAAGCTGTACATTTATATTGAAATAATGTGTAGTTAGAGGTTTGTGTTTCTTTACATTTTAAAGAGTACACCCAATTAGTTCCACACAATAATGTAAAGATATTCTAAACTGATTATGCAAAAAAACAACACTGGTATCAGCTTGGGAACAGTATTGGCCGATACTGAGATTTCCAATATCGGAATCGGAAGAGAGACTGTAGTCTGGCTTTTTTATGGCGGTTTTGGAGCAGTGGCTTCTTCCTTGCTGAGCAGCCTTTCAGGTTATATCGATATAGGACTCACTTTACTGTGGATATAGATACTTGTCTACCTGTTTCCTCCAGCATCTTCACAAGGTCCTTTGCTGTTATTCTGGGATTGATTTGCACTTTTCGCACCAAACTACGTTCATCTCTGGGAGACAGAATGCGTCTCCTTCCTGAGGCTGCGTGGTCCCATGGTGTTTATACTTGCGTACTATTGTTTGTATAGATGAATGTGGTACCTTCACGCATTTGGAAATTGCTCCCAAGGATGAACCAGACTTGTAGAGGTCCACATTTTATTTTATGTTTTTAGTTTTTTAGGTCTTGGCTGATTTCTTTTGATTTTCCCATGATGTCAAGCAAAGAGGCACCGAGTTTGAAGGTAGGCTTTAAAATACATCCACAGGTACACCTCCAATTGACTCCAATTAGCCTATCAGAAGCTAATTGGCTAATTGCCTAAAGGCTTGACATATTTTTCTGGAATTTTCCAAGCTGCTTAAAGGCACAGTTAACATAGTGTATGTAAACTTCTGACCCACTGGAATTGTGATATAGTCAATTAAAAGTGAAACAATCTGTCTGTAAACAATTGTTGGAAAAATTACTCATGTCATGCACAAAGTAGATGTCCTAAACGACTTGCCAAAACTATAGTTTGCTAATATGAAATCTGTGGAGTGGTTAAAAAATGAGTTTTAATGACTTCAACCTAAGTGTATGTAAACTTCTGACTTCAACTGTATTTGGCATACAGTGAAACCATAAATGTGGGAGCCAGGCAAAATCTCATTCATATCACTCATTATTATTAAGGACAAAGTGATGTCACATATAACTAATTATTAGTTCATTTCTTTCCAGCTGTGTCTCCTTTCGAAGGCCGCATGCTAGGTAGGAGGCGTCCTTTGAAGGCTGCAGTATACCGAGTGTCCTCCTTTAAACAAATCTCATTTAAATGAGACAACCTTCGTAGGACAAACGGAAACAGAACGTAACATGGTTACTATGACAGCACACCACTCTTTAACAAGTGTGAGCGCTTTGAGTGAGAAGGGAACAAAGTCCCTTTGGAAAAGAATGTATGAGGTACATTTTAGGAGAGATATAATGATGTAAATAGAAAAGAGTGTACTTTTAGTCTGTAATACTTTATTTTAATTATATATTAATATAATTATACATATTATATACTCTGCACCCATCTACTGAGGTACTTCAACTTGGGAATTAACATTAATTGTGTTTGAACATCATATTTACGAGCAAATTGGCGTCATTATTTATTTTTTTTTTTTTTGACATTTCTGTTGAAGCAATGAATTGTGGGTTGTGAGTGTAGTGTGGCTGTCCGGAAGAGGAGAAGGAAAAGGACTCCTGCACCTCAGTCGATGCTAGCACTTGCGTCCATGGAGGCAATTCCCAGTCACTACCAGCTCTCTCCAAGCCTTCAACAGCTCTTAGCTCCCAGCCTTCCACGGCTGCTCTGTCCAGGCCTTCCACGGCTGCTCTGTCCAGGCCTTCCAGGGCTCTGTGTCCCATGGCTCCGCCCCTCGAGCCTCCCATGGCTCGGCCTCCCTTAGCTCCACCCTTCGAGCCTCCCATGGCTCCGCCTTCCATGGCTCTGCCCCTCGAGCCTCCCATGGCTCCGCCTTCCGTGGTTTCACCCCTCGAGCACTCCATGGCTCTGCCTTCCATGGCTCCGCCCCTTGAGCCTCTCACAGCTCTGCCTTTCATGGCTCCGCCCCTCGAGCCTCTCCTGGTCCGCCTTCCTTGGCTCCGCCCGTTGAGCCTCTCCAGGCAACAATATCTGCTGGTGTTAATACTGAACAAAATATTTAAAGAACTTGGAAAGACAACTTAATATTGGCAAAACATTTTTTTGCTCCCCATGATGGGAAGGTTTTGGAAATATCCTTAAGTATTAACAGTAAAGTATGTCAACAAATATAAACATATGTCTCTGAAGAAAAAGTTCTATAAAGTGATCCCAACACAGGGACTATGGCTTGTAATTCTTGGAGAAATCTTAATGGAAATTGAAATACTGGCACTTACATGAGTAAATGGGTAAAACGGATATTATTAAATTTAAAATGACATTGGAAATGAAACCACCAATGGATGCACCCACAGGACTGCATTATATACATAAAATAAAATACCCATGTCAGCTCCTCCTCTTCACTCTCATCTGAATTAGCCTCCCCACAGTGGAAAGAAAGGTTTGTCAAATCGTCTGTCAGAAAAATGGAAAATTATTTGAAAGAGGGCAACATTCGTGAGGACAAGAAGCTTTCTTTTGAGCTAAATCCACTGCGTTTGTAGTATTTTTATTTTCTGTAATTATTAGACATGACAACCAGAGTAGTCATGGATGTTTTTATTTACAACTTGTTAGTAGTGCTATTATAAAACTTACCAGACTCCCGAAGAAGAGTAGTGGCCAACGTAACTCTGCCACATCATTTTGGCTAGCAGGGAATCTGACCTATTCGTCCATTAAGATTTTCTCAATGAACTGATATTAAAAAACACAAGTTATCATTCACCAACACATAACTTGTGTTTTTTTTATATCAGTTCATTGAGAAAATCTTAACAATTTCTTCAGAGACATATGTTTATATTTGTTGACATACTTTACTGTTAATACTTACGGATATTTTCAAAATCTTCCCATCATGGGAAGCAAAAAATGTTTTGCCAATATTAAATTGTCTTTCCAAGTTCTTTAAATATTTTGTTCAGTATTAACACCAGCAGATATTGTAAGGTAGTGAATGGTTTTTGGTAAGTGCTTTTGAGTTGAAGAGCTCAGATGAAGCCACTAATTGTGCATTTGAATCAAAATTATTATCGCTCAAGCATTCCTAAAGTCAGGAATTGACTCTTTTGTGCGAGGCTTAAAATACCAGTCACAAATAACAAGAGTGTTACATTTATTACTGTATGTACATTGTATCTGCTATTGACACAACAGTTTCTGTACTGGCAGCTTAATTCACCCTTGGGTATTTTACAGTAATGACCTTCTAACTAACAGACCAAAAACTGATAAAATGTAATGTTTTTTTACATACTTATAATTATGAGATTGATATTGTTTGTTTTTCATTGATTTTGAATGTTTGTTTTGAATTACTTAGATTTTTCCATATATATTATTTGTAATATTTCTTTAATTCCCATATATATATATTATTTATTTATTTATGTTATTAAAGTGTTCTATGTAATACTTGTGTGAGCTTTCTTTCTTATTGAACACAGGGGGAACAGTATCTGACGGTAACATTCCCAGCTGTCAGGATGCGTTCCCTCTGCTATAATGGGAGTGGTTTTAAGACAAAGATAAAACCTAAAAACTTGTGTGATGTTATTTATTTTTTTATGTAGTATTCATATACAGTATGTTCCGCCCATTTAACCCTTGTGCGTCAATTTAAAAAAGTTACTCTGAGATCTTTAGAGGACAAAAATGTCTGTGTCAAAAAAATTGCCAAAAACAATATTATATATTAATATTATTTTCCACTTTCAATTAGTTAATTTTTTTAACCAACATTAGTCCTGATCATAACTGCCAAATATTCATTCATTTTCAGGATTTTAACCCTTTAAATGTCAGTTTGTTTACATAATGCCACTGTTGTTTTTTACACACACACACACACATTTCTCAATACACACAAAACACACTCTGACATCCATACCAACACACCCACACAATCTTAGCTGCATCATTTATTCAGCTGGCCTGCAGTGCTCTATAATACAGCAAACAGAAAATAGGGAAAAAGCATGTATTTGCTCCATAGGCTAAACATGAGAAAAATGGCGCCATCTGGTGGAAAATATAAAAAATGTACATTTTTAAGCCAGGGCTCTGGAATGAAAGCATAATATCATAGAATTCATGATTTTATGCTTTAATGACACTGGGATCAAATATTGCAGTTTCAATGGGTTTCAATGGGGACATTTTTGTCCTGAAGGTTCTGAGTGTAACTATTTTGTGTACACAGTGTATTATAGATGTATTATAGGAACTGAGGTTGAAATTCCAAAATTTCCCCAAAAATACAAACATTTTAAATAAGAAAATCATGCACACTTTGTTGTTGTGTTCTCTGGTTGAGATGCACATTCAATAGTTACTACTGGTAGTCAGTGGATTTTATATGAACGGCATTGTGCAAAATGTATGCCGTTGGCATTAACACAGCCAAAATGATCGAAAAAACTAAAATGAAAAAGACAAAAATGTCCCGAAGGTCGTACAAGGGTTAATGTTTGCACAAAGGAGAGACAAGCACAAATCAATTGTAGTGTGCCCTTACAAAACAATTTTGAGGAGAAAAATGGCAAATCTGAAGGTAATAAAGGAATAGAACTAGTATATCCAAGTGAACGAAGATGCTGTATCCTTTGCTGTTTGACTGGTAAAGGCTTACTGGAAGCAGCAAAAATGCAAAGAAACCGGTGAGTAACCCTGCAACAGTTAAGCAACTGAATAAAAAAAAAACTAAAACATGACAGGAAGTGTAAATGAGGAGGTGACAGATACAGATTAAAAACAGAAACTGATGATGATGTCACTGAATTGAAGCTACAGGTGCATCATTGAGTGAAGCTCTGTCAAACTGAATAATATCTGATATTTGTTAAAAATGTTCATCTACACACAGGTTTTTATTGTGTTTGTCACCACTGTGGAGGGTAAGGTATTCTTAAAGCTAATACTGTTTTTATGTTTAGTTTTATATAAGAAAATCATGCACACTTTGTTGTTGTGTTCTCTGGTTGAGACGCACATTCAATAGTTGCTGCTGGTATTCAGTGGATTTTATATGAACGGCATTGTGCAAAAAAAAAAAAAAAAAAAAAAAATTTTAAATCATTTTAACATTACATTTGTATTGCAAAGTTAAGTTTATGCAGTTCCACAGCAATACGGGCAATAACAACAGAGCAAACATCCTGCTTGACTTGCTTAACCATGAGCTTTTGTGTGAAAAGACAAATAAATGTGCATGTGATCGTTCAACAAGCAGCATTAATTACTGCTTATTTTACTGCTCACTTACTGTAAAATACATCTTTACGATTTATTATGATTATCGCAAAAGGTTTTTCTTAAATGTAATCATGTGTACATTTCGGAAACCAGGCTTTTTGCCCGGCACAAACGTCCTTTCTTTGAAGTATGAAACATATAATGTAACCACAATGAGTCATGTAAAAACAAGAAAGCATATGAAACTTGAAGTTTGCCTTTTGTCTCATTAGTAATCAACAGCATGAACACACTCATCTGACTAATACATGTTTGAAATATTGTATAAGGATTTTATAAGAATTGTAAATCATTTTAGTAGTTTTACTGTTAAATTTAGTTCTTAAACACCCATATCTTAAAACATTATGCACAGGTGTTCTGTGTGGAACAACTGATAACATAACTTCCTGCTTCAGTATTGGATATTTCCTCTGTGGTTGCTGTATAACCACTGCTAAATATCAAGAGACGGTTGTTTTCATCTTCAGCTGATAACAGTATATACATCATCGTGTACTGTATGTATATATATATATATATATATATATATATATGTTTTCATATTGTTCCAGTGGAGGGAGAGTTTGATCATGTTGGAACAGTTACAGTGATGGAGGGTGGCGTCCTTAATCTATATCCAAGAGTTGATGTAAAAGGAGACGACCAAATATTGTGGATGTTTGAAAGTGGCAATCAAACTACACGTATTGCACAGATGTATCATGGGAAAATTTACACCCACTATGAGGAGAGATTCAATGGCAGAGTGCAGCTGGACCAACAGACTGGAGCTTTAACCATCTCAAACATCAGAACCAATGAATCTGGATTTTATGAAGAAATAGTTGTTTTTAATAGACAGATTGCAACAAGAAAGTACAAAGTGAATGTAAATGGTAAGTTATACCTGCAGCCAATATGAAAACAAAACAACAACAACAACTAGGCAAAAGTGTCAGGATAATAAAATCAATTTTACAGGATTTCTAAAACTGTTGTTACACAATTGCAAGTAATGTGCATGTTTCCTCTTGTCCTAAAGCATCCGTGATTGTACCTGCTATCAAGAGCAGCTCATTAGTAAGTGTGCACCAAACTCCAGGTGAGAATACTCTATCTGAAATAATGCAATATATGTAGTTGAAATGATTTAGGATTGTTTTTCTACATTTCTTTGCTTCTTTCCCTTTCCATACAGCCTTCACATCTCTCTGCCTGCAGGTGCTGCTGTACTGTAATGTCTGAGAGATCTCGTCACTGTAAAAACTTTTCACATTTTAATGCTAAAATAATCTAAAAATGCTGTAACTGTACGTTATATTCCATTACGTGCAACAACAACAAAAAATAATAGTAAAATGTAGATATTTGTTTTTATTTTTATATTTAGGGTAAAAATCTGTATTATATTTAAAAAGACAATACAAGTACTTTTAACGTAAAAAAAAAAAAAGGTATAATGATGTTCCTAAAAGTCCCTGCAGTGTAAGAAATTCCACATTCACTCAAAATAAATAAATAAATTAGCCTACTTGAAGATTTACTCATTTCAAGTTCATAAATTTCCATCAAATTAATTTTTTAACAAGATTCAATTCATAAAACTTGAAATATTAAGGTATTTTTTATTTGATTAAAAATTACTCAGTTAAATTTAATGGAATTTGTTATGAAATTGAAATGCGTAAATCTTTTTTTGAGTGTACATATGTGTGCTGTAGAACGAAGCTTCAACAAGTGCCACATTAAGTAGTATTATTAGTGGGAAAACAGCTTATAATATTTCCCATTAATTCTCTATTTGCAGGTATATAATATCAGCTTTACCCAATTTCTGGAACATTCATTTATTCCAGGACTTCTCTCCACTAGATGAAGCTGAACAGTCCATTCATTGCAAAGAGATGCAAGTGTACATGTTTATTTTGTTCTTTTTCTTTTTACATGAAAAAAATAAATACAGACAATTCAAGTTTACAAGTCGATTCACATTTGATTCTTTCAGAAATGAATTGTATGAAAAGATTATTTGGTCACATTTGGCCCAAAATGCCATTTCTTCGAAAAATAAATAAATAAAATAAACATCACTTTGAGTCTATTCAAAGAGATGATATCACTGTGTCTGTTTACATGTAACAACATGTTTTTGAGGACTGGATGATCTGACGTACTGTAAGACTTTAAAAATGGTTCTAAAGATTGTCCAGGGTTACAAACTCTGACAACTGGTTTGTAAATAACACTACATGTGCATATTTCTTTGTCAGTTATTGCTTCACACTTTGAGCTTAACATTGTGATGGTGTACTACTATGACAAAAGTATCAAGAATTATAAAGCAGAGACAAAAATACAAATAATCTATAATAAGCAATGACAGAAAAAGAAGAAAACAAATACGTGAGCACACATGGAACAAGTTGAGCTTAAGGTGAATACAAAAAACTGAAATCCAGTTACAACAAACTTCATGAAAATAATACCAAAAATGTTAATGACTGCTACAAACTGAAAATACTTAATGGCAACTGTATAACCAGACTCCAACAAAAAACATCAAGAAAGCAAAAATAAAAGCAGCCGTTTCATTGAAGTAATGTTAGTGGTAGAGTTAGGATTAAGAAATACATTTTAAGGCAGCGTAATACAAAAAGCATCATCCAAAAGAACACTTATACGTCAGCTAGTTATCAACACAATGAATAAACACATATAAATACATATAAATAAATGATCACCTTTCTGAAATATAAATGCCTACTTTGAGGTAAACAGAGGGTTAAAGCTTCATCAAGTTATTTTTAAACTTACATCATAGGGGACTCTGGAAAACGTAAAAAAATAAATAAATAAAACTGATGGTTAAGTGTCAAATCTGCAATTCATTTTGTTCAATAAACTGAGCATACATTCTTGTGGAAAATTTGTTCAGTGCAATTATTCTTAAAGCACTCCAGTTTATCAGATTTAGTGGAAATTTACAACTCTAGAAGGGGCTACAGGACTTCCTAACAAAAAAAGTGCCAAATAGCAGCGATCCATGAAATACAAAAGCACATGAAAGTGCTGAGCATACGTTAAAGTATAGGCCTAGATGTGCAAAACAGAAAGATAGAAACATAGGTAAAGCGCTTATGATCTGAGAGTATATATATATATATATATATATATATATATGGCACTATATTATTTGTTGAGGAGTGTTGACTCTCCCCTACTGGCCTAAATGAGACGTCTAATTATCTTCTACTGACTGTACTAAAAGAGTATCACAAAGAAGTTGTAGTGGGCATGCGTCTAACACATTCGTATTTGCTCACAGTCAGAAGATCATACAAAGGCAACGCAGTTGACCAGGCACGAGTCGGTTCAGAACACACAAAAATGAAGTATACCTGGGCCTCAAGGTTTGTGATCACAAAGCACATCCTTAAATAACTACTACTCACCACGATCCCTTTGCAAACATTCAATGAAAGAGTATGTGACATGTGGTCCTCTCTCTCTGACAACATTGCATTAGCTTAAATATGGACTAGTTGGGCAAAGTAAAGGTATGAATTCTCCCTAGTGTGACAGGGGTAAAATCTCTCCATACATATTCATCATACTCATTTAGGAAGAGGGTCTGAAACTCAGTGGGGACTTGGTCAGTCCACCTTGTGGAGGAAATTAATGAAATTGGATGGTAAACTAACTTTCTCCTACGCTAGTTTAATGTGTCACTTTCCAGCCTGATCTCATGAAAATTATGTGATTGAGGGGACATTTTTGCAAAATGATAAAAGGTGGTTCCTAACACATATCACGGCAGTTCCACGGTGAAATGTTCACTGTTATTGAAATGTTCTCCCAAACAGATAAGACTTAAGGTTAATGCTCTATCAAGCATTTTAAATCATCAAAAACGACTTCCCTACCCTAAACCTTAAAGCAAAACTTAACCGATAGTGTCATAAAAACAAATGTGAGATGAGAAACAACTGCTACACCAAGAACGTCATATTGTGGTGCTTGTATGACACTTTTGGCTCATGTGTTGATCAGGACTCGTACACCGGTCCAGCAGGCCATTCTGTTTTGGATCTGAATCTTCCAGACATTTGCTTCTCTGAAAAAAGAAATGAAAGGGTATAATTTAAACATAGTAAATTAAAAATATATGAATAATTTCAGGGTTATTGTATTGTAATATTCTTTTTTTTCTCCCAATTTGGAATGCCCAATTCCCAGTGTGCTTTTAAGTCCTCGTGGTCGCGTAATGACTCGCCTCAGTCCGGGTGGCGGAGGATGAATCTCAGTTGCCTCCGCGTCTGAGACTGTCAACCCGCGCATCTTATCACGTGGCTTGTTGAGCGTGTTGCCACGGAGACATAGCGTGTGTGAAGGCTTCACGCCATCCACCGCGGCAACCACGCTCAACTCACCATGCACCCCAACGAGAACAAACCACATTGTAGCGACCACGAGGAGTTTACCCCATGTGACTCTACCCTCCCTAGCAACCGGGCCAATTTGGTTGCTTAGGAGACCTGGCTGGAGCACCCCTGGGATTCGAACTAGCAAGCTAGCGAACTCCAGGGGTGGTAGCCATGAAATATTCTTTTTAACATGTCTTTTTAAACCATCTTTTAAGTAATGAGACATTTTGTTGATGAATGAACTGAATGTATTGGTAAATTAATAAATCACTCAATCTTGTTCATGTATGAGGATATGCTGACTGACTGAACGAATGGAGGCCGCATGTTGTTCGTTCAGTTCAGCATCTCATCCATCAACAGATGAATTATGAATAAAAGTGAGTCTTGACCACACATTGTGTGGACGTTATTAAAACTCTTAATTATGTATCGTTGCCTTTTTTCGACAGAGTGATAAAAACTCATGTTCAGCAGTTCATAAAATTATAGATATGCTTTGTTGTCATTTGTGGGACTAAAGTGCTTACATGACATTTTAAAAAGTGGTTGTTTTAATCCAACTGAAATCAACCTTTTAAAGTGTGCTTTAAAACTTTTAAAAGAGGTCCCTCCTTCAATGTAAGTTTATGGGACTTTTTTTCACAAGTTTTACTATCCAACAAGTGAAAAAATTCAGGGGGGAAAATGTATATCATTTTTAATGCAAAATCAAAAGTGTAGCTTGCTGCATTCTTCCAGATATAATACTTGCCTTCCAGCAGATGAGACCAATAAGAACCACCACGAATATGACTGCAACTGCAATGTATACAAAGAATCTTCCCCGTGCTGTAAGGGACAAGAACAAAAGATGATCTCGAACTGTATATTAGCTTACACTTCATATGTACCTCAGCTGGCTCGGTCTCAGTGTTTTTGATGTAAAAACAAATGTAGTGGCTGCTGAAGCAATTAGAATAATATTTGAAGAATTTTTAACCCTGAGATGATTGTGTCATCACAATGATGTGATGCACTGATGTACTGTATCAGCCGATAAAAGCAGTTATCTGCACTATCGGACATCAGCCGTTCATAAACGGACAACGTTCAGGGGCAATTATTTCACGGATTAAGGATTCCAGTTTTTAGTTTTTCCAATTTTATTCTGTTTCTTTTTTATTTCAGTTAACAAAAATGTTTCCATTTAGTTTTTGTTTCAGCTTTCGTAAATCAAGCTTAAATGAATAATTCTCCCTAAAATTAAAATTCTCTCATCATTGACTCCCCCTCATGCCATCCCAGATGTGTATGACTTTCTTCAGCAAAACACAAGTGAAGATTTTTAGGAGAATATTTCAGCTCTGTAGGTCCTTATAATGCAAGTGAATGGGTGCCAAAATTTTGAAGCTCCAAAATGCACTTAAAGGCAGCATTAAAGTAATCCATAAGACTCCAGTGGTTTAATTCATATATTCTGAAGCGATATGGCTGGTGTGGGTGAGAAACAGTACAATATTTACATACTTTTTTACTATCACTCTCTACTTTCACTTTTACACTCTTCTTTTGTTTTTGGTGATTCGCATTCTTCATGCATATCGCCACCTACTGGGCAGGGAGGAGAATTTATGGTAAAAACGAACTTAAATATTGATCAGTTTCTCATCCACACCTATCATTTTGCTTCAGAAGACATGGATTTAAACACTGGAGTTGTACGGATTAGTTTTATGTTGTGTTTATGTGCATTTTGGAGCTTCAAAGGTTTGGCACCCATTCACCTGCATTGTAGAGCTGAAATATTCTTCGAAAAATCAGAATTTGTGTTCTGCTGAAGAAAGAAAGTCATACACATCTGGGATGGCATGAGGGTGAGTCAATAATGAGAGAATTTTCATTTTGGGTGAACTATCCCTTTAATTCAAGTGGATATGGCAGACACTAACTGGTCAGTGAATACAAGTAAATGCGCCAATTGTCTTTTTATACTTTAATAGTGACTGTCCACATATTTACACAACAAATAATTCCTGTTACAAAACAGCCCAATTTGATCAATTATTAATTTAATTTTTCCATCAAGCAAATATCAGTTGGTAAAGTTTTTGATTATGTGAACAGTAAAATAAAAATGTTACATTTTCAAGACAACCAACAGTGTATGTGATGGCAGGGAAACTCTGGAATTTAGGCATACTTGACTTGTTCGGCATCTCTTGCGCTGCATTTGTGGAATCAGGCATTGCAGAAGTCTGGCCTTTATAACAGAACAGCATGTTAAGAAAGAGACATAATTAATAAGACATAAATAATGTAAACACATGAATTCTACTTAGTAATAAATGCAGTAATCACATACATCAGTGGATGTAATCTAATCAAATGTATTACTGTAACATACTAACCTTCAACAGAAAGAGTGAAATTCAATAAAGTCCTATATCCATTAAGGATGACACTGTACAGGCCGGAGTTAGTGATGTTTACTTTGGGTATGACCAGAACTAAAGAATCTAATTCTACTCGGAAATGCCCCACAGTTGTTGGGTCGTTGTCACATTTCCCATTATCGCAGAAGTACTGCGCACATAACTTGGGCTCACTGAAGCTTCTGTAACAACGGACGAAGACTTGATCATCCTTTTTCAACTGAGAGGTTTTAATGACTGTTTTGTAAAATGTTGATCCCTCCGCAACAACCTCAGTTCCAGTCAAAGGGAATGTAAAGGCACATGTACCTGTAAATAAAAAAAACAGATGTCAACACTCAAAAGATGTAAACTGGAAAATATGTATGTGGTGTAAATACTAATTATGCGGGAGTAACACAGATTCTCTCTCTCTCTCACACACACACACACACACACACACTTCGCATTTAAAATAACAACATACTATCTACCACGTGATCTTCAAAAACATATACAGTATGTGATATTAAACAAATAAACAAATGTTTGTTTCAAATAGCTCTGAATTAGCAATTTGAATAGTACTTTATGCAAGCAAACGTCACTGGGTTAACTATTAGGATAATGTGAACACTGACTAGTGACTTATTCGACTGGACGAAAGCACATGCCGAAAAGTAGTAGTTTTTTTTCATGAGCTGCCAACTGAAAAAAATAACCTACAAGATCTACCTATAATTTATACGAAACCACGTTTAAGTTGAAGCCACTAAACACTAAAACTTGCTTTTGTTTTTGCATGCGTGCAATAGTACACCCAAATAACTACCCTTAAAAGTGAAGTTTTAATTAATCAGTACCAGGGTTGGATCATGGTCTCACGTCACGAGACCCTAAGCACACATTTTTGGAAAGAATATGAGAAAGCACTTTGCAATTAGTTAAAATAATTAAGAAAAACTAAAATTTTCACATAATATATACACTCACCGGCCACTTTATTATCTACTTATTCATGCGATCATCTAATCAGCCAATCGTGTGGCAGCAGTGTAATGTACAAAATCATGCAGATACGGGTCAGGAGCTTCAGTTAATGTTCACATCAACCATCAGAATGGGGAAAAATGTGATCTCAGTGATTTAAACTGTGGCATGATTGTTGGTGCCAGATGGGCTGGTTTGAGTATTTCTGTAACTGCTGATCTCCTGGGATTTTCACACACAACAGTCTCTAGATTTTACTCAGAATGGTGCCAAAAACAAAAAACATCCAGTGAGCGGCAGTTCTGTGGATGGAAACGCCTTGTTGATGAGAGAGGTCAACGGAGAATGACCAGACTGGTCCAAGCTGACAGGAAGGCGACAGTAACATACAACATGTCGAACACTGAGGCGGATGGGCTACAACAGCAGAAGACCCCTCCAGGTACCACTACTGTCAGCTTAGAACAGGAAACTGAGGCTGCAGCGGGCACAGGCTCACCAAAACTGGACAGTAGATGACCGGAAAAACATCGCCTGGTCTGACATATCTGGATTTCTGCTGAGGTACACAGATGATAGCCTCACTGCAGCCTCAACTTTCTGTTCCTGGCTGACAGAAGTGATACCCAACATGATCTTCTGCTGTTGTAGCCCATCCGCCTCAGTGTTTGATGTGTTCAGAAATGCTTTTCTACATAGAACTGTTGTAACGTGTGTTTATTTTGGTTACTGTCACCTTCCTGTCAGCTCGAACCAGTCTGGCCATTCTCTGTTGACCTCTCTCATCAACAAGGCGTTTCTGTACACAGAACTGCCGCTCACTGGATGTTTTTTGGTTTTGGCACCATTCTGAGTAAATTCTAGAGACTGTTGTGTGTGAAAATCCCAGGAGATCAGCAGTTACAGAAATACACAAACCAGCCCACCTGGCACCAACAATCATGCCACAGTTTAAATCACTGAGATACATTTTTTCCCCATTCTGATGGTTGATGTGAACATTAACTGAAGCTCCTGACCCGTATCTGCATGATTTTATGCACTGCACTGCTGCCACATGATTGGCTGATTAGATAATCGCATGAATAAGATGATGTACAGGTGTAACTAATATAGTGACAGGTTTTGTTCTCCTTTTTTGAACATATTTTTTTAAATATATATGTATATTTTTATTGATAGGATTCATTGAACTGAGCTTATGGCTAGTGGAGGGCACTCCCAGCAGAATATATATAAAATTACGTAATTTAATAACCACATGCTTGATCTGAACAAAATAGGTGTCATTTTATAGCTTAGGATCTGGACTTTACAATGCATATAGCTGATCCTAACAATTCTTAAATAATGCTTTTTAATTAGCTGACAAATAAGAACTGTTTCGTTTTCATCATTTGCAAATTTATCGCAAGTTTTCATTGGCCACAGTTCTCTAATTGGTGAATCTTTCACTGTTGGACCATGGGTAATGTAGTTGTTTCCCACGAATTCTGCTATCAAACACAATTTTTAAAACTTATTTTAAACACAACTTATTGTGAGAAGCTTGTGGAAGGCTACCCAAAAAGTTTGACCCAAGTTTACAATTTAAAGGCAATGCTACCAAATACTCACAAAGTGTATGTAAACTTCTGACCCACTGGAAATGTGATGAAAGAAATAAAAGCTGAAATAAATCATTCTCTCTACTATTATTTTGACATTTCACATTCTTAAAATAAAGTACAAATCCAGTTAATCTTTGCACGCATGCGCAATGAACGCTGTAACCGGAAGCAGTTGTGCAAATACTCCAACTCCCCCATTCATTTGATAAATAGCCTCTGCCCTGGCCCCTTAAGTATAAAACTCAACAAAATATATCTAAATCTCCTTCCATTCTTCTTAATACAACATTCTGCGTTTTGTATTGCATGTTTTGGAAACGCCTCGCGTGATCTACAGAGAATCTTAAATCACTGACTGACGATCAGTTCAAAACCGGTTTGAATCAGTTTGGGAAGAGAAATCGGCCGAAGAGTTGCCTAAACTTTGGTATTTTTACCCACTGACGATTTCGCTTTAGATGTAAAAAGCCAGTGGTTGACCTGGACATTTACTGAATGGATAAAAAACAACACGTGAAATTTCGGAACTTTTTAAAGCGCTGCTTCAGACTAGCGCATCACTTGTGACACGTGGAGATGTCAACGCCGGTTAGCCAAAATACAAGTCGCAATTACATTGAATAAAAGTCTTACCTGCTTTTACGAGAAAGATCAGCAAAAGGACATGGAAATGAGATCGCATCATAGCAGTGTAGAGCAGTAGAGGGCCGTTCATGTGACGGCTGTTGTAGGTACATAAGGACTCCGCTCACTGAAACGTCACGTGCCCCTTTTCTTGCTCTCTCATTGGCTGTAGGTCACAGTGGTGTCCAAAAATATTGGCATTCTTGGTAAATATGAGCAAAGAAGGCTGTGATAAAAAATGTGCATTGTTTATCCTTTTGATCTTTCATTCAAAAAATTCACAAAAATCTAACCTTTAATTGATTGAAGTAAAACAATTGAAAGAGGGGAAATATCTCATTATTAAATAAATATTTTCTCTAAAACATGTTGGCCACAATTATTGGCACCCCTAGAAATTCTTATGAGTAAAATATATCTGAAGTATAATCCCATTCATATTTAAAAATTTTTAGCACACCTGTGTGACTAGGAACATGAAATCAGACACGACTTCCTGTTTCACAGGGGTATAAATATGAGGTAACACACAGGCCAAATTCCCTTAATCATCAATCACAGTGTGTTAGACTAAAGAATACAGTTCTGATGTGCGGCAAAATGTTGTGGAGCTTCACAAAATGGGAATTGGCTATAAGAAAATAGCCAACGCATTGAAAATGGCCATTTCCACCATCAGGGCAATAATTAACAAGTTCCAATCAACTGCAGATGTTAAGAACTGGCCTGGAAAAGGACGTGTGTCTATATTGTCTCCTCGCACAGTGAGAAGGATGCTTCAAGTGGCCAAAGAATCTCCAAGAATCACAGCTGGAGAATTGTAGAAATTAGTTGGGTCTTGAGGTCAGAAAGTCAACCCCCCCCCCCCTACTCAAGCGTCTTCAGTTTGCCAGACACTACTGGAACTTCAAATGGGACCGGGTTCTATGGTCAGATGAAACAAAAAAAGAGCTTTTTGGCAGCAAACACCAGAGATGGGTTTGGCACACACAGAGATTAAGAAGTACCCAATGCCCACGGTTAAATGTGGTGCTGGATCTTTAATGTTGTGGGGCTGTGGGGCCTGGGTAGCTCAGTGATAAAAGACGCTGGCTACAATCCCAGGGCATGCTGAGTGACTCTAGCCAGGCCTCCTAAGAAACCAAATTGGCCTGGTTGCTAGGGAGGGTAGAGTCACATGGGGTAACCTCCTCGTGGTCGCTGTTATGTGGTTCGTTCTCGGTGGGGCACGTGGTGAGTTGAGCACGGATGCCGCGGTGGATGGCGTGAAGGCTCCACACGCGCTATGCCTCTGTGGCAACGCGCTCAACAAGCCACGTGATAAGATGCACGGGTTGATGGTCTCAGACGCGGAGGCAACTGGGATTCATCCTCCACCACCTGGATTGAGGCGAATCACTACGCGACCACGAGGACTTAAAAGCGCACTGGGGATTGGGCATTCCAAATTGTGTGAAAAAGGAAAAAAAAAAAAAAATAATAATAATTTTCTGCCAGAAGTCTTGGACATCTTGTTCGGATACATGGCATCATGGACTCTATCAAATACCAACAGATAAAAAATCAAAACCTGACTGCCTCTGCCAGAAAGCTTACAATGGGCCCTGGTTGGATCTTCCAGCAGGACAATGATCCAAAACAAACATCAGAATCAACACAAAAATGGTTCACTGACCACAGAATCAAGGTTCTGCCATGGCCATCCCAGACCCCTGACCTGAACCCCATAGAAAATTTGTGGGGTGAACTAAAGAAGAGAGTCCACCAACATGAACCTCTGAATTTGAAGGATCTGTAGAGATTCTGTATGGAGGAATGGTCTCAGATCCCTTGCCAGGTGTTCTCCGACCTCATAAGGCATTATAAGACAAGACTCAGAGCTGTTATCTTGGCAAAGGGAAGCTGTAAAAATTATTGAATAAATGGGTGCCAATAATTATTGCCAATGCGTTTTGGAGAAAAATATTTATTTAATAATGAGATATATCCCCTGTTTCAATTGCTTAACTTCGTTAGATTTTTATGATTTTTTTAATGAAAGATCAAAATTATAAACAATAAAGATTTTTTATTTTTTTTATCATAGCCTTCTTTGCTCATATTTACCAAGGGTGCCAATAATTTTGGCCACCACTGTATTTAGTCAAAACACATTTCACATTGCGTGATTTGGAATCGCAGACAGGTCCAAATATTTAAACATGCTAGATATCTCGCTGACATCGGCGACGCTTCTCTCAGATCGCGTCTTTGATAATTCATACATTGTGTTCGTCGCTCACGGGAGCGAGCTCTGATTTGTCTATGATTTCAGGCTTTTGTCGGCGATCTCCACAAAACTGTCGGCGAGTGAAAATCGGGCCTAAAATCATGTAGTGTAAACTCGGCATTATTTTCTTTTTGATCCGATACCAATAATTTCAAATCCAATATTGTTGATACCGATACCAATACCGATACTTCTATTAAACTGATTTTTTTGCGATTTCTTGGGATAAAATGGGTAATTTAAAATATCATTTTTAGTCATAATTCAAGTCATTAATTATTATTTATTTTTATTTTTTTATTATTTTTTCATTTGTGAGCCTAAACAGAAAATTATTAGACTTCTGTTTTGTTTACACCTACAAAAAATAACTATGGTTTCACTACAGTAACTATAGTTTAACCATGGTATTTAGTTAAACCATAGTTACCACACAATTAACCATGGTTACTACTACAATATTACTGTAGTAAAACCATTGTTTCAGCCCTAAAAAAAAAACATGGTTAGGCCACTACAATATTACTTTAGTAAAACCATGGTTATATTTTGTTATTTTGTCATGGTTACTTTATTTAATTATTTATTAACAACAGTTAAACACAAACACATTATAAGAAATGTCACCTTTAGATATGTTTTTATTTTCATGTGAATTTACTCCAGAAGCTGTTTCTCTGATTTTCTGTCATTACCTCTACAAGGCACTGATCCCTCATGTTTGAATGAGTCTTGTGACGGTGCAAGCGCCTGTCTGCTTGTGTTTTTCAGCATGCATGTTAAGATGAACGGAAGAAGAAATAGTTCCCATCCTGCACAAGTATTTGCTAATATAACCTAATCCTTTTTATTTCACTTTGAAGCACTTTGAAGATTATTGTTCTTGTTCATGGTAACCAAATAATATCCCTAGTTAAAAAAATTTTTTTTTAAATGTTAGAATCGATTTTTTGTGTGAGGATTGATATTTTTGATACAACATCAGCATCGGAAGTATCGATACTTTAGGAGCGATCCGCCTATCCCTACAGGAAACAGAAATTATTAGTTCACCTTTCAACTTTTTTGGTCTGAGTCGTTCGTTCTTTTGTCACGTGACAGCCTGTCACATGACAAAAGAACGAACAACTCGGACAAGAAGATTTAATCCAGTGGTGAACTAATCTGTCTGTTTCTCATTATTTGTCCTTTGCTGTATTATAATTTTTTTCCTTATTGGGACTATAATCAGAGTTTGCATAAGTAGACGTTTTGGGGGGATTTGGCTATTGAAAATGTAACATTTTAATTTAATTCTGCTCAAATGAACGAAATGACTTGCATAAAGATTCGTTCATTTTGCTGAACGAGACTCAAAGATCCAAGTCAGTAAAATGATCCGATCTTCCCGTCACTAGACTGCAGGTGTAGAAAGAAGCACACCTGATCATGTGTACCTGCTTAGTACTTCTTCTTCCAGAGTTTTATGGCAGATTGAACGCCATTCGGCGCATTACCGCCACCAACGGGACATTTTAAACCTCATGGAAAAAAAAGGATTTTGTCAAATCTTAGCACTAAGGCCAGAAGACTTTAAAAATTCTATAACATATTTGGAGGTTTCAGATATCTTGTCCTTTGGGCCAAGAAGTGTGGATAGGGAACAAGTGGTTACACCAGTTTTCATTGATTTATCATATAATTCTGTCCTAGCTTTATCAAATTTCAAACATTCTAGTAATACATGGGATACCGTTTCAGACATTCTACATACATCACATAATCCATCCGGATGTTTTCCTATAATATAATGATTTGAATTCAATCTACAATGGCCAAACCTAAGTCTGGACAGCAATATTTGTTGGAATCGGTTATTTCCTGAAATGTAACTACCATGAGTTTTAACATGTGGCTGTATTGAGAAAAGATGTCTCCCCCTACTGTCTTCTTCCCATTGCACTATGTAACACATTTTTTGATCCTGGGTAGTAAGTGTTATTTCCTAATTGCTTATGCCTCAAAAGTATAGAAAATGGCTATTATTTCCCACAAACTTTGCTTTTGTGACCAGGACAGTGATATTTTGAAATGTACCTATTTAAAATGAGAAAACGGGCGAATTTGTGTCTTTTCGTTCACATAAAGTCAGAAAAAAACAACATATGAATTCAAATTAACATGTATTTATACTAAAGTAATATAAAATTGACTACAAAAGATTTAGAAGTGAGTAGTTTTTCGAGATTTACGATTATATTGTAAATCACTTTCATGAATCAGCCCCCAAATGTAGTCTCCCATCATGTTCTCGTTATACTGTCCTTGGTAGCGGCGTTCCAAAGTCTAGTATATCCTGACGGAAGCACTCGCCTTGCTCCTCCGAGTACGCTCCCATGTTCTCCTTGAATTTATCAAGATGAGCATCAAGGATATGGACTTTGAGGGACATCCTACAGCCCATTGTGCTGTAGTTCTTCACCAGAGTCTCAACCAGCTCCACATAGTTTTCAGCCTTGTGATTGCCCAGGAAGTCCCGAACCACTGCGACAAATCTGTTCCAAGCCGCTTTCTCCTTACTAGTGAGCTTCTTGGGGAATTCATTGCACTCCAGGATCTTCTTTATCTGTGGTCCAATGAAGACACCAGCTTTGACCTTTGCCTCAGACAGCTTAGGTAAGATGTCTTGAAGGTACTTGAAGGCTGCCGACTCCTTATCTAGAACACTGAAAAATTGTTTCATAAGGCCCAATTTGATGTGCAGGTGTTCCTGCTGTCCCAAAGGCAAAGATAGCAGGGAAACTTGGTAAAACCGCCATCAGGAATGCCTCCATTTTGAAGTCTCCTATAATCTCCCAGCCATACTCATCATATTTCAAGGTGTCCAGCAAGGTCTTGATGCTGTTGTAATCCTCTTTGAGGTGCACCGAGTGAGCCAGGGGAAGAGACGGGTACTTGTTACCATTATGGACCAGCACGGCTTTAAGGCTCCTGGATGAGCTGTCAATGAAGAGGCGTCACTCATTCTGGTTACAGGCGATTCCGATTGCCTCGAACAGACTGGTCACATTGTGGCAGAAGCAGAGCGCATCTTGACGGGTGAAGAAGCTGGAAAAAGTTTGGTGACGCTTCCTCTGATCTGCGACTTGCACACTTTCATCCAACAAGTTCCACTGCTTGAGACTAGACGTCAAAAGCTCGGCATTGGCCTTGGTGAGACTAAGATCTCTAATCAAGTCGTTGAGGTCTTTTTGGTTGGGGTAGTATGGGTTTCTCTACTCAGCTCCACCTCTGAAATCCCTCAAAGTCCATATCCTTAATGCTCATCTTGATAAATTCAAGGAGAACATGGGAGCGTACTCAGAGGAGCAAGGCGAGCGTTTCCATCAGGATATACTGGACTTTGAACGCTGCTACCAAGGACAGTATAACAAGAACATGATGGGAGACTACATTTGGGGGCTGATTCATGAAAGTGATTTATAGTATAATCGAAAATCTCGAAAAACTACTCACTTCTAAATCTTTTGTAGTCATTTTTATATTACTTAAATATAAATACATGTTAATTTGGATTCATATGCTGTCTTTATGTGAACGAAAAGACACAAATTCGCCCATTTTCTCATTGGAAATAGGTAAATTTCAAAATATCACTGTCCTGGTCACAAAAGCAAAGTTTGTGGGGAATAATAGCCATTTTCTATACTTTTGAGGCATAAGCAATTAGGAAATAACACTTACTACCCAGGAACCAAAAAAAAAAAAAAAAAAAAAACATTTGTTACACAGTGTTGTTGCTGCCATAGTATCCCAATACCTGACATTTACTTCATAATTCCACTCTAATGCCTACTATCTCTTGTTTTAAAGACTCTTTAGCAGGGTGTATAGTAACTAAGTACAAATACTTCGTTACTGTACTTCAGTACAGTTTTTTAATATTTGTACTTTATTGAGTATAAATATTTCTTTGGACTTTTACCTTGACTTTACTACATTTTGAAGAGAAAATTGATACTTTTACTCCAATAAATTTCTCCAGACCCTTTCGTTACTTTTGCCACTGAACACCTAAAAAAATTAAAATAAATAACAGCAGTATGTGCAAAAATGCATGCAAATCGACGATAGTGATGTGTGATTCGTTGAAAGAATCATTTGAGTCGAATCTTTTACATTTGATTCCTTTGAACTGAACAAAAAGATTCAAAAGTGGTCTGAATGATTCATTTTGAGAATCACGAATCTGAATCAAAATCACAAGCGAAGCGCGCGCCAAATTACGTGTTCTGTCGTGTTCATATAAAAGTCAGTCACATGCGTTTACATTTTATGATGTGTATGAATAATTACCAGCGCTCATGAAAATGTCCAACAATATTTATTTTTTATAGTTTATGAAGATGTGAATGTTCTTTGCCGAAGCAAATCTAGTTTTCTGGTGGTTGCTAAAGTGTTATATTTGCTTTGTAGCACATTTATGCTACAGTATGTGGTAACTAGGGTTTTCTGGGTGGTTGCTAGGGCATGCTATGCAGTTATCAAGGTGATCTCTGCTGTGTGTTTTGGCGCATTGCTACAGTATATAGTTGCCAGGTTGTTACTATGCTGTTGCTACGTTGTTTTCTGTGTTTTTTCACATTGCTTTGCAGTTGCCAGGGTGTTGCTATGCTGTTAAGTTGTTTTAACTGTGTTTCAGCACATTGCTTTGCAGTTGCCAGGGTGTTCTGGGTGGTTATATGCATAAATATTAATTCTGATGTGACTTGAATGTGCCATTAAAGGGATGGTTCGTTTAAAAATGAAAATTCTCTCAAAAGATTTTTAGAAGAATGTCGCTGTTATTTAGGTCAATTCAATGTAAGTGAATGGTGGCCAGACCTTTAAAGCTCCAAAAAGCACATAAATGCAGCATAAGAGTAATCCATCAGACTCCAGTGGTTTCATCAATGTCTTCTGAGCAGATCAAATTGGTTTTTGGGTGAGAATAGACCAAAATATAACTCCTTTTTCGACTATAAATTTTGACATTTGGCAATCAGGATTTCAAGTTCGATTACACTTCCTATAGTGCCACTTAGGGCTATGCGCATTCATCAAGCACTAAAAAGTGAAATCAAGCTTGAAATCATGATCGTGCCTAGAGATTGCAATGGCAAGATATACAGTGAAAATGAGTTACAGTTTGGTTTGTTTTCACCCAAAACCAACTGAATCGCTTCAGAAGACATGGATTTAACCATTGTAGTAGTATGGATAACTTTATGCTCCCTTAATGTGCTTTTTGTAGCTTGAAATGTCTGGCCACCATTCACTGGCATTGAATTGACCTATAGAGCTGAAATATTCTTCTAAAAATCTTTGTATTTGTTCTGCAGATGAAAGAAAGTCCGGGCCGGATTTAGGCATGGGCGACATGGGCAGTTGCCCAGGGCGGCATCTTGTGGGGGGGGCAGCATGATGTCTTTTCTTTATACAGGTTAAAACAGAAGAAGAGACAGAGCAAATAACCATCCTGTTTGGTCTAACATCCTCTGCCCATTCTAACGCCCACAAAATGGCTACTGTTTCAGCTGTAGCCATCATCAGCTATTACTTCGGGAGACAGATCTACTTTATCATCATTAAGTTAAATCCACATCTACTGTAGGCAGTAGCCATCCTGGGACTAAAGCCCTTCCAGGATTGTTAGCAGGAGCAATATTTAAAATCTTAAACTTTTCAGCCCATATTAAACATTGCCTTATATAACATACTAACGTTTTCTTTGATTTGGCCAACTCAAAACATTCATATAGTACTCTGTTAGCAGGGCAATCCTCAAGTTTGTTCCAATACTTTAAAGTTAGTTTAATTCTTCTTATATATAATGGCTTTTCCCCCATTTCAACTAATAGTGCAGGGATCGGAGTACTTTTAAAAGCACCACTACATATTTGTAGTGCATTTGCCTGTACTATATCAAGCTTTTTTAAATTACATTCTGCAGCTGATCCATAAGTTTGACACCCATTATCAAAAACAGACCTAATCATAGTTTGATAGATAAGTAAAAGAGGACTCTTATCTGCCTCCCATTCTTAGCTTGTTAAACATCGCATAATAACCTGCTTGGTACTAGTAGACCGTTTTCTTCTACACATTTTGGTTCTCAAAGTAGGCCTACATTGCTGCCACCTACTGAGTTGAATGGACAAGCCATAGACCAGAGGGGAGACCATTTGCCACACTTTTTACTCTAGTGAATATTTCTTATGATAGATTTATTTTTGAAATTTTGTGACCGTCGCCACATTGTTGACCCGGAAAAAGATACCGTTCATATTGAACGCATGTTGATCTTTTGTGACCTTTTATATTTTGGTTTTGCATGTTGTCATACTATATGGAGAAATAAGTTATCTCAACGTGAACCTGCTGTAGGTTAATTAATGGTTTTCCAGCCAAATTTAAACAGTAAAACCATTAGTAAAAAAGTAAAAAATTTTAAAGGTAGCTTGCAAAAATATCAAACCATTGTTTTGGCCAACAGAAATTGTAATTCATTATTGATCTAAAATTACAACAAATAAAACACATGTCACCAAGTGCCCCAATATAAATGTTCAAATTTGACCCAACCTTTATATTTAAAGGTCACTTTATTGTGTTCACTTGTTTAACCAACAGCTGTTACACAAACATGATGATAGTGGCATTTTATTTTGGAGCATAGAACATATATATATATATATATATATATATATACACACACACACTGGCGGCCAAAAGTTTGGAATAATATACAGATTTTGCTCTTATGGAAAGAAATTGGTACTTTTATTCACCAAAGTAGCATTCAACTGATCACAATGTATAGTCAGGACATTAATAATGTTGAAATAAATGTTCAGAACTTCTTAAACTACTTCAAAGAGTTCTCATCAAAAAATCCTCCACATGCAGCAATGACAGCTTTGCAGATCCTTGACATTCTAGCTGTCAGTTTGTCCAGATACTCAGGTGACATTTCACCCCACACTTCCTGTAGCACTTGCCATAGATGTGGCTGTCTTGTTGGGCACTTCTCACGCACCTTACAGTCTAGCTGATCCCACAAAAGCTCAATGGGGTTAAGATCCATAACACTCTTTTCCAATGATCTGTTGTCCAATGTCTGTGTTTCTTTGCCCACACTAACTTTTCTTTTTGTTTTTCTGTTTCAAAAGTGGCTTTTTCTTTGCAATTCTTCCCATAAGGCCTGCACCCCTGAGTCTTCTCTTTACTGTTGTACATGAAACTGGTGTTGAGCGGGTAGAATTCAATGAAGCTGTCAGCTGAGGACATGTGAGGCGTCTATTACTCAAACTAGAGTCTCTGATGTACTTATCCTCTTGTTTAGTTGTACATCTGGGCCTTCCACATCTCTTTCTGTCCTTGCCAGAGCCAGTTGTCCTTTGTCTTTGAAGACTGTAGTGTACACCTTTGTATGAAATCTCCAGTTTTTTTGGGGCAATTTCAAGCATTGTATAACCTTCATTCCTCAAAACAATGATTGACTGATGAGTTTCTAGAGGAAGATGTTTCTTTTTTGCCATTTTTGACCTAATATTGACCTTAAGACATGCCAGTCTATTGCATACTGTGGCAACTCAAAAACAAACACAAAGATAATGTTAAGCTTCATTTAAGGAACCAAATAGCTTTCAGCTGTGTTTGATATAATGGCAAGTGATTTTCTAGTACCAAATGATCAATTTAGCATGATTACTCAAGGATAAGGAGTGATGGCTGCTGTCTAGATTTGATCAAAAAGTACTTTTTTCAAATAGTGATGGTGCTGTTTTTTACATCAGTAATGTCCTGACTATACTTTGTGATCAGTTGAATGCCAGTTTGGTGAATTAAGGTACCAATTTCCTTCCGAAACAGCAAAATCTGTACAAAATTCCAAACTTTTGGCCGCCAGTGTATACCAATATATATATCGATCAGCCGCAACATTAAAACACCTGCCTAATATTGTGTAGCTCCCCCTCGTGCCGCCAAAACAGCGCCAACCCGCATCTCAGAATAGCATTCAGAGATGCTATTCTTCTCACCACAATTGTACAGAGCGGTTATCTGAGTTACCGTAGACTTTGTCAGTTCAAACCAGTCTGGTCATTCTCTGTTGACCTCTCTCATCAACAAGGTATTTCAGTCCACAGAACTGCCCTCACTGGATGTTTTTGTGTTTTGCAACATTCTGAGTAAATTCTAGAGACTGTTGTACATGAAATTTTCAATTCACCTGTCATTGGTTTTAATGACATTTTTTAAAATTTAGATTATCATTCATTATTCAGCACATTCTGTAGTTTTAAGTATTTAAACAAACAGAACTTTCAGAATCAGGAAATTATGAAGAAAAAAAGTTAAAAAAGAAGTACCCTTAGTTATTAATAATGAGATTCGTCCCCTATAAGTATAATATATTTTTCTCAAAATATAATATTCATATATCGTCTGTGATAAAGTGTAAAACAGTTGCTTCTGAAGAATAGAATACTTTGATTAAATATTAACATTATACGTTTTAAACTATTCTGTGAAGTGCTTCTTTGCTACAAGCAGTTTATATTTAAGGCGGTTTATATTGAGTTTAGTATATATTTCACAGTCACTGTAGTGTGGAACAGAAACTCATTTCAAACTTGTCTTGTGTATCAAGATCCTAGAGTCTCATTCTTTATCTTTTCCATCAAATGTATTTATCCAAACTTTCAACAGCCTCCTCTTTAGAGTACAGTCTCCATTCATCTGGAATCCTCCCGCTTCCCTCAAAGGTTTTATTGTAGTACTTTTCCAGATCTTTCTGAAATTGGCACACAAACCATTTCCAGTACGGCAGCTCAGATAGGTCAGAAGTGATGCTCCAGCTAGCATATTTACGACCAGCTTTTTTGTATTCTTTCCATGGGAATTTAACATGGGAGTCATTTGGAAAAAAACATCGATCACTGGCCACTGCTGATGTGCAGATGCTGATAGATAGGTTTGTTGTTCCTCTGTAATTCCACCCATTCAGTCCAATATTACGATGGAAAGGCACTCTATGATCTCCAGGATGGTCTTCCATCGTGTTGGTGCAGATGGCTGCACAGAAAGGACACTGAACCCAGCAGCACTGACAAAAGTGATCAATCAGAATCTCATCTGGCCTGTCTGTGCAGTCTAGATTTACTGGAAATGTTTCTGTACTATATTTGCTGCTTATTTCAGATATTATAGAAGGTAGTTCTTCTTTTATCACATCTTCTAGGAGGCTGACATCAACGTCATCATGATTCACTCCACTGAGATCACTTATAGAGAATATAAGCACATCAGAGAGCTGGTGTGTGAAATAAATCAACCACAAATTGACATCTCCATTGATCTCTTGAGCCTGTTTGGTGGATTCATGTACTGCGGATATGATCTGCTGCTGCAGCGGCATGATGCCATTTTGCATCTTGGGTTGAACACTATCTTGGAATCTTTCAGTGATGTACTGACTTACTTCATCCCTGATGAAATTCTTGAAGTGATTTCTGGGATTATGTATGTAGGTCATGTATGTGTCAAAATTCTTCTTTTCTGCCATTGTCTTGAGGATGTGTTTCTCTAGGTTAGATCTGTTCCCATTCAGCGATTCACAGTTTGTCTTCATTTCATCTGTCAACTCTCTGGCGGTTTTTTTGTAGACATGCTGCTGAATTGGATCTTTAAGTTTATTACAAATAAATTCACCAAAAATGGCAGCTGATGTTGCCCCTCGACAGTATTTCTGGAAAATTCTGTAGTACTCTTCCCTCTTCCTCTCAGAATAAAGAACAGGATCATTGACTTCCCTGAACATTTTGTGTTGGTCAGCGAATGTCTTCTTTGCCCTTTGACATATGCAAAGTACCAAATCAATGAAGAATTCTCTCTTGAACACATATTTCACTCCTTTCAGCCCGTCCTCGTGTTTTTTTAATCGTGTCTTTATGTAATCTACAAGTTGTTGAATGCAGCTAATGTTGTAGCCCATTTTTGCAATGCTAAATGACATAATCATTTTATCTGTCTGCTCAGTAATGCCTGTGACTAAGGTTCTTATCTGGACTTCATCCTCATTAGATAAAGCATGACCAAACATCTGTTTAGCTCCGTTGTAGGCATTTTTGAAAGATCCTGCAACTCCTCTGGATTTCTTTAACTGTACATATTCGGAATAGCTTGGCACAGAGCACATATCACTGTATTTACTGCTCTTTTTCTCATGGTCTACAGGTATACTTTGATAAATGTCATTGAGGAGTTCTTTGACATCTCTTATTATGTCAATAGATTTGACTGGTGGAGTATCTCGGATTATTTCTTCCACCTGCTGTTCCCAAAAGGAATCAAACTCTTTTTTCATTATATTTTCTTCCTTTGCTTGCTCTTTAAGTTTCAAAGCAAGTTCTTTGCTCTTTTCAAAGAGAGTGTTTTCATGATGTGTCCTCTGAGCATCAATCTTTTTCTTCAAGTCACGCTGCTGGAGAACATCGTTTAATTTCCTCTTTGTTTCCCTCAAAATGTTCCCTTGAAGCTCTTGGATTTTTATTTCAAATGAGGCTTTCCATTGGTTCAGCATAACTGCATCTCTGTCTTTCTCAAAAAATTCTGACATTGTCTTTTTCACTCCTTCACTTTGCACATATAGTTTTTTTTGAAGATCAGTTTCCTTGACCTCCCGAATCACTTCATTTTCTATATTGTTATGTAGTGTGTTTTCAATTTCCAGCATGGCACTCCGAAGACTCCAGGTCCATTTGCTGTATTCGGTCTCTAGTTTCCTATAAGTTGCGATTTCCAGAGAGTTCTTGAAGTTGAAGACAAATTGTTCACTAAGCAAAGCCTCCCAGAGATCTTGGATGCGTTTTTTTAGGTGAGTCAGCATCATGCCATTTGATTTTGAGGCATGACAAAGAATAGTTTGCTTTAACTCTTGAACATTTTCACAGTAGTGTGGGTTTGGTGGTGCCATTGGCGGACTGCCCTCCCATAGCTGTGCAAAATACTTCACATCGTTCTGAACATCGAATGCAATGACATCACTAAAACAGTCTGCATCTGACACTTCCTCTATGGCAGCGAGCTTAGTCATTTCATCCAGTGTCTCTTGCAGTCGTCTCCTTCCTTCCATGTTTTTCTCTCCAGCTGTGACGTCTGAAACATTCTGATGCACAAACATGCAGCTGGGATTCAGTCGGACCTGCTTCATCCTCAGGAAGGCCTGAATAACAATTTGCAGAATGTCCTGCATGTCATAAGGGTTTTCTCCAAAGATGTTGATCAAAGTCATATTTCCAAGACCAACAACAAATGTGGCCATTTTGTTGTCACGACATCTTGTTGACCTGCCATCCAGTTCTGGTGCACGAAGCCCCTCAGTATCAACCACCAGAATATAGTCAAACTTCAGCTCTTCTTTCATCTCCTCTGACACTCTGACCAGCTGCATGAAAGCTCCTCTGGTGCACCTGCCAGCGCTGACTGCAAACTGGAGTCCAAACATGGCATTCAGCATGGTTGATTTCCCAGAACTCTGAATGCCTAAAATTGACAGCACAAAGACACTCTGGTCTTCCAGTTTCTTGACGAGTTCATCTAGAACAGCAGTAACCCAGGTCAAAGGAATATGAGCAGCATCTCCATCCATCAGCTCTATTGGAATTCCAGAGATCATCATCTCTGCTGCAAGTCTCGGCAGAGAAAACAAGTCAAACTGCAGGCCTTTCTTGTTCCTCTTCACAGATGACCATGATTCATATATCTGACCAATCTCTCTCAGGATGTGCTCTAAGCCAAAGGTTGTTTTATTGATTTGCTCTGATATTTTTTCCAGAATTGTTTGTTCAATCTGTAGTTGGTCTAGTTGATCAGGCATCTTTTTCAAAGCTGAGACTTCATTCCATTTCATATCATACTCCTTATGAAGCCTACAGCGCTCATCTGAAATGAAATCATCCAACAGATTTCGCATCCACATCAGAAAATAGCTTTTTTCATTGTCTCTCTGTGATTTCAGTTTTTCAATAAACATCACAATGAACTCACTCAACCCTTGTGCCACTTGCTTTTCTCTTATAGTTCTCATGAGCTTCAGTTTGGTACTTTTATCTTCCTCTAGATTTTCTCCTCCTAAACAATGTAGTTTTTTGTTCATTTTACACCATTCATCCCACAGATTCCCCTGACAGGGCAGGTTTGTTTCTTTCACTGTTGATGGTTCCTTTCCATCAAATAGTCCCATAATTTGGAGTGCTGCATCTTTCCCTTTCTGGCTCTCTGGATCATCCTCATCTACTCTGATTCCTGTGTGTTGGGCCACATCTTCAAGTTTAAATGTCTTATTCTGCACCCTCAATCCCACTTTGATAGTCTCCCTTATCTGATAAGATACATCAGATTGGTTTTTGTTCAAAAGACCAATTATGAATTTTCCACCTCCCAGTTTAGTTTTATCACAGTTATTCTCAGTGAGCAGACAAATGAGGGGCTGAGGAGATTTGAAGAGTGATCTTACCAAGCCCTTGTAGTGGTTGCTCTGTCCAAAATCAGGTAAAAATAGGACATTCATAGAAGCCATCTTGATCAAAATCTCATATTGTTTCTCGTTGGCTCCTGCATCACCATGGAGATTACAGAATGCAACACAGTCAGAAAATGTATCTGTCTTTGTCCCAGAGGGACAATACCAAGCGATCTCCACCACTCCATCCATCAGTACTCTGGTTCTGCTGCTGCCTGGACAGTTCCTGTGGAAGAACGTGTTGTGTTTCTCATTAATGAGGGAGTTCATCAGCTGAGATTTGGATGACGACAGAGAGCCAAACCTGAAGAAAGCCACCATTGGAGTTTCTGCCTTATAGACTGGCTGGAAACGGCAACATGTTTGACCTGTTTCATCTGTTGCTTTCCAGCTCTTGCTGATTTGCCGAAATGTCCAGAGAGGGAACTCAATGTGTTGTGTGAATGGATCAGGTACAAGCAGAGGCAGAGCATACTGACACTGTGAGAGTTTAGTCACCATTAGCTGCTTTAAGAAACCATCAGCACAGTGAAACACAGCCATCTGAACATCCATTGGGTGAGTACTGTAGTGATTCCCTGAGAGAACAGTAGGGTTGTAGTTTGCTCCCTCTTCCTCGCCTTCTTTCTTGGTGGTAGGTGTTTTTTGGTCTTCTTTCCCTTCCTGCTTTATGACAGTGTATCTTGCTCTGTAGTCCATGTTCAGCAGCTTTTGTAGGAATGAGTTTACCAGTTCAGTCTCTTTTTGTGGCTCCTGGGTTTGAAATGAAGTGATTGCAAGAATGTCTGTTGTCTTCAATTTATTATATTGCATGTTTGTCAAAGCTAGTCTATTCAAGAGGTCTTTGAGCTCTTGGTCCAGGCTTTGGTCCTCATTGGTTTCAGGCATTGGGCTTGGGGCAGTTTCATCTCCCTGTAAATTAATACACATGAGATTTATATATAAGTAGTAATTTGTTATTGTGTCACTTTAACAGAGAGAATGTACAAATAAACCGTGAAATTAGAAAAAAAGATGTTTATAGGCATACGTGAGTAATATGGTAATTAATATTTCACAAATAATTTAGGAAAGAAGGAGCTTTACAAAAAGAAAGAAGCATTTTGTGTCAAGGTTCAGCCACTTCTGTTGGTTTGTTTATATCTTTTGTGGCTGAATTCTGACATTCATTTATTGTGTCATGTTGTGTGAACACATGGCAATGAAAACCAAACAAACCATGTGTTCCTATGTCTTGTCATTTGTTGTGTGAGTGCACTTGGCTTAGTGTTTTCTCATTGTCGTGTGCACTCGTGTCAGTTCAGTCATGAGTGATACCCCGCCTCCTTTGTTACCATAATTAATTTGCCTCACCTGCCTTCCCTCGTTACCCTCCTAATTTCCTTCCCTATTTAACCTCATTGTGTTTTCTGTCCTGTGCCAGTTTGTTGTGGATGTTTCCCTGTTAGGTGCGTGCACATCCTGTTGGTCAAGTCTGATCCGGTTCCTCCAGCCCAGCCAGGAGAGGTTCGACGGGAGGAGCCAAGGAAGGTGGAGCCAAGGAAGGCGGAGCTGTGAGAGGCTTGAGGGGTGAAGCCACGGAAGGCGGAGTCATTGGAGGTGGAGCCAGGGAAGGTGGAGCTGTGGAAGGCTCGAGGGGTGGAGCCATGGGAGGCAGAGCCATGGAAGGCTCAAAGGGCAGAGCCGTGGAAGGCGGAGCCATGGGAGGCTTGAGGGGCGAAGCCGTGGAAGGCGGATCCGTGAGAGGCTCGAGGGGCGAAGCCGTGGAGGGCGGAACCGTGAGAGGCTTGAGGGGCCTCCATGGTCGTGAGCACTGGCAGTGACTGGGGAACGTCCTCCGTGGTCGTGAGTACTGGCAGTGACTGGGGAATGGCCTCCGTGGTCGTGAGCACTGGCAGTGGCTGGGGAACGACCTCCGTGGTCCTGAGCACTGGCAGTGACTGGGGAGCAGGTGTCCCTTTCCTTCTCCTTTTCTGGACAGCTGGGAGCATTATTACGGGAACAGTCGAGGCTATAGGCATTGGCTCTGGGACGGTTGAGGCTACAGGCATGGGCGCTGGCTCGTTAACCATGGCAGTCGTGGGTGCTGGCTCATTAACTGTGGCAGGTGTGGGTGCTGATATCCCATGAGGAACGGCCTTCATGGCCAAACGTACCGATATCAGTGGGGGATCAATCACCTTAGAAGATGGTGCTAAACACAACGAGGTAAGCACCGTGGGGGAATTGACCAACGGAGCTTGGAGGGGGAGAGCCACCTCCAAAAATGTATTTTGGGGAAAGGTATGGAGAGGAGTTACCTTAGGGTTCGATACTAGCGAGGGGTAATGGATGGCCAGCTTTGCTAGTACATATTCCTCAAAGGAAAGACTCCCTACCTACAGAAGGGCTGTAATTCAGTGGAAATTTTGTCCCATCCCATAGATGGACTTGAGGTAGGAGTCTGATATGGTGGTTGCGGTGACGAGTTGACAGAACTTTGAAGTGTAATCCAGGAGAGGAAGATCTTGTTTGAAAAGTTCCAAAAGCGCACCAGTCAGCTCCATACTTCTGATGAGCGTGCTCGGTGCTTGGTGGGAAATTAGAAGCCCCCGCTGAGTCCTATTGGTGGTCTAGTCTTCTGTCACAACACAACAGACACAGAGGGAGGGTTGAACCCAATAGCGGGAGCTTTATTGATGGAGAAGATCTTAGGCGAATCAAATGTTAAAGGAGAGATCGGTAACTTAATTTTAATGACAGAGGTAGTGTTTGTAGGGAGTTTGCAGAAGGAGATCCAATCCAGGAAGTCAGAGGAAGAAGATGAGTCCTTGGGAATCGTGGAGACGAGGAATATAGGGTAAACAACTGGAGTTTCACGTACGGAAGTGGAGCAGGTAAGTCTAAGTGTTCCTCACGGAAACTAGATGTGGATAGAGTGGCGGGGTGAGGATTTATAGAAGTGATGATTGAGTGCAGGACTGGGCTCTGATGTGAGTGATAATTGCTTTAGGGAGAGAGAGCGGAGCATGGAGTGAGAGAGGGAGTCCAGTGTGGATGTGACAATGCCACTGTTGGGCCCTTGAGCAAGGCCCTTGACCCTATCTGCTCCAGGGGTACTATATCATGGCTGACCCTGCACTCTGACCCCAGCTTAGCTGGGATATGTGAAAAAAATAATAATTTCATTGTACATGTGCAAATGTGTTATGTGTGACAAAAATAAAGTCTTCTAATATTTACATTTTTATTTTGCATTGTCAGCTCATCTTTTTTCACTGAGGCCAGCAGCAATTTTTTATTGCAATTATAAGCTGCACTGCAGTGCCATTCTTTACAACAATGTCCCAGTCAACATTGAGATAGCAAGTCATTGATCACTTACCCTTTGAGAACAGCACATTTTCATGTTTTCCAAGTCTTTTCTTCTGTCTTCTTCATAATCCACATATTTAACGCTCTCTAGTACATCTTGCCTCTTTTGTTCTATTAACTTAATTTTGTCTTCATAAATCTTACATTGTTTTTCATTTAGATATTTCTCATTCTTGATTTTCTCTTCAAGTATCTCACGATGTTTGTTCCAGTTTTGTTTTTCCTCCATCATCCTCCTTTCATTATCTTGCATCCGTTTCAGTGTTTCCTTTTGCTGTCTCTGTATTTGCTCTCCTTCTATTTTCAGTTCCTGGGTTTTTGTCAGCTGCTCCTCTAATTTTTTCTTGTATTGTTCTTGGTTTTCTCTAAATTCGACTTCAATTCTCCTCCTTTCTTTGTCATGATTTTGTCTTTCTTCTTCCAATTTTATCTTCATTGTCTCTATCTCTTTTTCTTGGTTGGCCAGAAGTTCTTCTCTTTCTCTGCTCAGCTGCTCCACTTTGTCCCTTAGAATCTCTATTTGTTTTTCCTGTAGATCTCTCTCCATCTGTCTGAACATCTTACATGAGTAGTAACTCCCTCCATTTGCTGCCACCATTGCATCTATTTTTTGTAGTAGAGTAGAAACCTGTGTATGATCTCTAGTCATTTTAGTATTGAACACATGATATCTGTTGCCACACTGTTTAATGAGGTTCCTCAAAGCAGATTCAAGGTTTCCCAGGTAATCTTCAATGGACTTGTTCTTCAGATCATCTCCTCTGGTGAAGAGCACTATGGTGTACATTAAAGAGTTTTCACCAAAAGTTTCTTGAATTATCTTTACAGATTTTTTCTCCTCTTGAGTGAAACGTCCCAGTGGTATGAGTAAGAGAAACACATGTGGTCCTGGTAATGTCATTGAGGTGCAATTAGTGATTTCTCTCTGGATCTCTTCTTCATTAAGTTTAGTATCAAACAGTCCGGGAGTGTCAATCACAGTAATGTATCTGCCATTGATCTCAACTGTCTCTCTCTGACACTCTTTGGTAACTGACTCTTGAGACACATCTGCTTTAAATGCTTCTCTCCCTAAGATGATGTTTCCTGCTGCACTCTTCCCAACTCCAGTTTTTCCCAGTAACACAATCCTTACATCATCTGATATCTCTCTTGAACCTGAAAAAGAGAAAACTTCATTAGTCATGTTGCTAGGAACTAGTGTTGGGTTTGAGTCCACCTTAGTCAAGTCTGAGTCGAGTCCGAGCTCAAAAGGGGCAGAATTGGACTCAAGACCGAGTCCATAACAGGCCGAGTCCAAGTCAAGTATGAATGAATCTGTTCATGAATCTGAATTCAAATTGTAACCGTAAACTCAACATCCATATTTTAACCTTCACAACTAAGAAAAACAATTTGTCTAGATAAATTTAACAAAATAACCTCTGTTACATTTCATATATATATATATATATATATATATATATATATATATATATGATTAGTATCCTGCCAAACAAACTTCAAAGTGGTATCAGAATGAAAGCATTTGCTTTGTGTATGAAAAACTGTCCTTCAACACACTTCTTATTGCGTTCTGTTGACATTTCAGTTATTTGTTGCTTTCCCCCTCCACTCAGACATAGACTAATGAAAATGAAGGCTGCGTTAGTCATTACAACCAAGGTTATGTTAATTTAGTTTTTATTTTTGCTTCATTTTCAATTTGTCCATTCAATTTAGTTTAGTTTTATCTAAAATGATCCCTATCTAAAGAAATAATAGTCTATACTGAGATTCCTGTCTTCTCTATCTGCTGACTGCTTTGGGAAAATAATGAGTCAACACAGTAGTAATTAGCATTCGCTGAGAAGTTCCATCTCACAATTTGACGGCAAATGCTACATCTGAAAATATTGGAAAAGCCTACAGCTAATATAAGGGCCATTTAACACAGACATGATTGTCTAGTTTTATTCACGGAAAAATGGCACAATGCGGGGCGGTTCTGCGCACTGCTTGTGCACCTAAAACCCTGATGCATCCGTGTGTTATCGTTTAAAAAAAAATAAGAGAATCATAAACATTTATTTAGTACAACCTTGAAAAAGCTATTTGACAACAGATACTCACATACAGTATATTTCACAAGACAAAATAGTAACTGAATTTAAACAAATGATTCTGTTCAAAAGTTTACATTCCCTTGGTTCTTAAAGGATTAGTTCATCTAAAAATGGAAATTCAGTCATTCTTAACTCAAACCTGTGTTGTTATAACCCCATATGACGTGAAGCTGCCCACTTTTCTTAAGAAAAATCCACCAACTACTGTCCATTCTTTGGTTTCCCAGCGTCTTCTGCACATATGAGTTCTTCCCAACAGTGGCTAAATGATATAGACACCCAGCTTTTGACACTTAGGACAATTGATGGACACATACACCACTATTACAAAAGGTAACACAAGAACCAAGGGGATGCAAACTTTTGAAAAGGATGATTTGTGTAAATTACAGTACATTTTGGATTATGTAGCTTTTGAAGGGCAGTACTACATAAAAAAAATATGATATTTTACCTCTTATATTTGGATACATTCTGAAAGGGGTGTGAAAACGTATAGTCCTTCTGCACTTCACTGTATATATAGTTTGTGAAAATCTTATTTCATATTCTGTTTTTCATGATTTAACCACATTTTAGCATTTTTTTTAATGTAGAAATTCCATGTAGCCTATACTATCCATAAAATGTCATATTGCATGTGTAATTATGAACAGACTTGTCATGCCAGGTACACATTTTAAGACAAAATTCACAACATTGAAACCTAAAATTCAAAATACAATCCCCACATCTCAACATTTAAGTGCTTGTACTATGTACAGGGATGCAAATTGGGAGTGGTGAAAAAGGCGATAAAGTCATAGCAGGTGTTCCAGATGTATAATGTCTGTTGATTTGTTTGTTGTATTAAATCTTTTGTTATATTTAAAGCTTTTTTTTTAAGTGTTTAGGTTAAAAGTAACCCTTTCAAGTGATTTTAATAAGGTTAATGTAGAAAATTTCATCCAAAAAATTGGGCAAATTAGCTTCAGAAAATGTGACTAGCTGAAAGGTGAGTAGTTTGCATCCCTGTATGTAAAAACTGCAGAAATTGATCGGCTTCTTTCGGCTCGTTGTTGAAAACGCGTTTTGCATTATTTTGGGCATTTGTGCTAACTGACAGGACGACATAGAGCGCGTGCCAAGTGCATGACGTCATTGCCATGGAATCCAGTCACATTTCAGCTGATCTGCTGAAGACTAGAATGAATGTATCATCAAATCAACGTGCAACACAACAAAATTGATTTTCTTTCTCTGCAAACGATACCAGAGACAATATCGTGAAGAAAAAAAAATCAGTGACCCTACCAAAAACCGATGTAATAAACCGAGACGTCTGGTCACCCAATCTATAATTAAATTATAAAACAAAACATTTTGCTGCCCAAAATAACTTTATATTTTATTGTGCATTTTACTGTGAAAAAACTATAAAAGAACATATTTTAAGCAGCTCGTCAATGCTTTTAAAATAGAAAAACAATAAATAGGTGCTGTTTATCTGTTTTTCAGAGTTGCAGTCTGCTTTAGCAAAAAAAAAAATTTTTTTTTTTTGGACTATTTAAAAAGTTACCGTTAATTCATCAAGGACCAGTTTTTTTATTTTATTTATTTAATTGGGTTTTTTTTTTTTTTTTGGTCTTCTGCAATACATCTAGGCTATAAGACGTTTCCTCTCGGATGTCAATAAGACATTCAGCAGATGTCTTTGAGACATTTATGATTTAGAATGTTTGTAAATCTGATATTTTAAGATATTTTGCTGATGTTAATTAGAACTCAGTGCTTTCCAGATGAAACGCTCTTAAACAAACATCTCGGAGATCTACGTGTGCTATCTAGGTGTGCGCTTGCTACTTTTAACGGTTTAACGGATTTTGCTCGTGTGAGAAATGTAGCCTATGTCTCATTCGTCAATGACACTCCTCAATCTTACACAAGATGTTCCTTTGGGAAACAATTTCCATTTGCTCTGTATTGCCGTCTTTCATTTTTCTATCATCTTCATGATCAGAATTCCCCTCATCTTCTTCTGCTTTGAACAAGGCTTCAGATTTGCTCTGTACTTCATCCACTGGTATTCCTTCTGCATCCTCGTATAAGTCACAGATAAGAAACGTGTCCTCTTCTTCCTTGAGTATATTTTCTACCCTTTCAATCATCTCAGAAAGCCACCCTGATTTTCTTTCATCAAACTGTATATGTCCACCTCCACATTCCTTTATTAATTGATGAATACATTCACAGCTCTGGTCATCTTCCTCAGCAGTCAGCACTATAGAGTATTTAATCGCCTGCTCACTGAATTCTTCCAGTACATATTTCACTCTCTTGCAGTCGTCCTCACTGAAGTCATTGTACCGAAGTACGAGTATGATCACATGAGGTCCTGGGGTAGACAGGGACACACATTCTCTCACTGCCTTTGCAATCTGATAATTTGCAAGATTTGGGTGGAGCAGCTGAGGACTGTTGATGACTGTGATGTCTCTATCCTTCAGTTTTCCTCGGACACACTTACTGTGCTGCTTCACATTAGCCAGAGGTCCTGCAATCTCAAATGCTGCTTTTCCTAATATGAAGTTTCCCACTCTGCTGTTTTGTACTATATCCGTCCCCAGCAGAACAACCCTTAAGTCACACACTGGAACAGAGAACACACAAAAACAGTACTACAAATCAAACATTGATTAAACTACAAACAGGGCCGCCTCAAGCCTGGCGGGTCTCGGGGCAGGTTAGAATATGTGGGATGGGGGTGGGGGTACTTGTCAGACAGTTTCTGAAGGGCCATATGATTTCCGTAATCTAGTAATACTGAAGAGTTGAATGTTGATTAGTTAATTAAATAAAGTAACTACACTGTGTTAGTGATGATTGATCATTAGTGATGACACCTGCTGTTAACAAGTTGAGTCTACTGAAGGAAAGAGAAGGGAACAACAAGAACAAGAAAACAAGAGATCAAACCAGCAGACACCACAACAATTGAATCTGTCTTACACCCACACAGCCTTAGATATACATCAACTGCAAATAAATCTCTTTGTATGTTTTAGAAAAGTTATATACTTATAATTAATATAGGTTTGTCTCAATTTAGTGTTGCTGATATCTTTTTGTGTCATTTGAAGTCACCATTATGGTGATTATTGCTTTGACTGGTTAGGCACTTCAACCTTGCTCAAATAAACATCATCATCCAAAAAGTACAGTTCAAGAGAACAAGCACAAAATAATATGATGTAGGAACTGCATCACGATGATGGATTAAGAGTTAGCATCAAAGGAATAATTGCATTCCAATACAATGTGATTATGATGTTAACTGTGGATCTATAATTAACACTATGGAATAAGGGATATGTTAATGAAAATCTCCTTTGTCAGAGTGGTTGGATGCTGTCCTTGATGGATGATTTTAAAGTTGTGAATTAGACAAACAAACATCAAGACTCAGCATACAAAATTCAACAATGGTGACAAACCACAAACTCATTTTCACATTCATACCACTATCCATTATGGGTGTTCACATAGTACAGATCTCAACAATGGTACCCAGCATGCATTGCAGCATATATTGTTGATTGTCACCATTGATGAGATTTGTATGTTGATTGTTGATGTATAGGTGTACATATTTAACTTGCTATATTGTTCACTGGCAGAATTTGCTCAACTTTACATTTTGTTGTTCTAGTAACTGCTCAACTGTATATATTGGTAGAATTAATGTAGCTATAATTTAATTTACCATAAACTTATTGAAATAAATCAATAGTTTACGCTTTTGTTTCAAACTCATTATGTCAAAAAGCTGATCTAGTCTAACTTCATTCCCTTCCAGCTTTGTGCAACTGCATGTGCTTTGTTGAAACACTAATGCACTGAGCGGAAGATAATTTACTGACTCACATTTGCATTTGATAAATAAATAAATGTTTTCCATCGTACCATTTCTAGCATTAATTAGTTAGGCTTCTTCATTTGGGCTTACTGCAGGTCTTGTTTTAAGCATGGAGGTCAGAATACATAGAAATAACTTAAATTAAACAACTTAAGTAAACCAATGCCTGCAGTCAGATTTCAATAAGCTGGAAATTACTATAACACCCTGATTTTAAAAGTTCAAATCTATTTGGTCTAATTCGATACTTACCTGAGTTGGACGCCATTTCATCTTTATCCTATTTAAGTGTAGAAGTCGAAAGAGAAAGTTAATTTGGCAGACAGAAGAAGAAAAGGAGAAACCCGTCTGTCTGTGTGTGTGTGTGTGTGTGTGTGTGTGTGTTTATCAAACAAATAATTGTGATTTATGATGATTAATTGTCTCTTTTAGGGCTTTCAGGATTAGTTGTCATAGAAATTGTCATATTTCATATTTAACTTCAAAGATATAAATCAAATAATAAAACAGGGATATATGATTTCCTTAAAGCTTTAAATGAATGACACGAAAAATAATGTTTTATATATCAAAACATTTCTAAATACTTAAAATATGTTTATCTTTTTGGTCAGCTTTAGTTTTGGTCAATTTTATATTTACACTGTTGTTTTTGGAACTCAACATATTTTATATTATATATTTTTTTTGTTATAAAAAAAACTAAAATATATTTTTTTACAAATATATTTTTATTGTATTATATTATGCAATAGTAAAATATTTCTGTCCTAATTTCTTCAATTTCACATGTTATTTAAATGCTCTGATTAAACACTTGAGCCCTTTTTTCTCATGAGGCAAAACATTTCTATTTTGTTTCATCATTTCATCACTCCAAAGAAATAAAGTGTGCGTCTCTTCTGTGTCACTGTTTGTCATTAACACAGCATGTATGGATGCATAATGACCAGGAACATTTTCCATTACATGATCGTTTAAAGTGAAACCAGAGCGCTTTGCGTTCACTATCAAAGTTTATATTTGTTTGTTTAAATTTTCATACTGGAGCTGATCTGGTTGACATCTGCTGTGCGGCTCAGTGACGCTCAGAGTTCAACTGAATGAGACACACAAATGCGCCTTTGATGACATTTATATATTTGCCTAAAATTCCCTTTTTTGGGCATTAAAATGTGATTGTAATGTGAAGTGCACAATAATCACGGTTATCTCAAATATTTGCGATCAGACGATTGTTTAATAATCATGGCAGGCCTAATCAAAGCGATTGTGTGAAGTTAATTAGTTAGGCTTCTTCATTTGGGCTTACTGCAGGTCTTGTTTTAAGCATGGAGGTCAGAATACATAGAAATAACTTAAAATTAAACAACTTAAGTAAACCAATGCCTGCAGTCAGATTTCAATAAGCTGGAAATTACTATAACTCTTGATTTTAAAAGTTCAAATCTATTTGGTCTAATTCGATACTTACCTGAGTTGGACGCCATTTCATCTTTATCCTATTTAAGTGTAGAAGTCGAAAGAGAAAGTTAATTTGGCAGACAGAAGAAGAAAAGGAGAAACCCGTCTCTGTCTGTGTGTGTGTGTGTGTGTGTGTGTGTGTGTGTGTGTGTGCACGCACAGGGCGGATGCAAACCGGATTAACTAGGCAATTGCCTACGGCTACATCTCTGCGGGTGGCAACAAGGCGGAGCGAGAGAGAGTGCCTATAGCTACATACACTATCCTTCTATGCACAGCTAAATGCTTCTAATTTTGTATTCTTCCACTTGCGCTCCATTTTCTTAGCTGCTCTCTAGAGAGCATGAGTGTGATCATTGTACCATGGTGCAGGGCTTTTTTCTTTAATTGAAGGGGGCTGACACTATCAAGAGTGCTAGAGAAGACTGTATTTATATTTTCTGTTATTACATCAAGATATCTATGTGAATGTTGAAGTCACCAACAATTAAAGCTCACAAGATCTGAAAGAAAATGTGCTAATTCACCAAGGAAATCTGAGTATGGCCCAGGTGATCTATATACCGTAGCAAGGGTGAAAGATGACAGAGATTTTTTATTCATATCTGGATGGTGTCACATTAAGCATTATTAGTTCAAAATACTTAAAATTATATCTTGCCCTCTGAGTAACACCAAAAACTTCACTGTAAATTGTAGCAACACCTCCTGCTTGACCCTTCAGATAAGGCTTATGTTTATAACAATAAACTGGGGGAGTAGATTCATTTAAACTAATATATTAATCCGGTTTAAGACAGGTTTCAGGCAAACAGAGCACATCCAAACAATGATCTGTAATAATTTCATTTACAATTAGTGCTTTGGTTGAAAGAGATCTCATGTTTAGTAGCTCTATCTTTATATGATTTTTATCTTCAATTCTTATTTTTTTGTTTGTTTGTTTTTTTTAAAAGTTGACTTTAATCAATATTTTTTCTAAATGATTTAGTGAGAGTTTTGTGTATGGTAGTTCGGGGAACAGACACAGTCTCTATGTGATATCTAGGTGATACAGTCTCTATGTGTTGTAGTTTACGTGACCTGTGTGACATCTCAAGGCAGCTTGCAGATGTTTGGATTAACGAGATTGTCTGATTCCTGACCTGGGCCCTAGTTAGTCAAATACTATCACTATTAAGACTACGAACCAAATTACTAGAGAGGTGAGCGGCACCTTCCCTGGAGGGATGGAGTCCGTCTCTCTTTAGCAGGTCAGGTCTACCCCAAAAACTCTTCTAATTGTCTATAAATCCTATGCTATTCCCTAGACACCACTCAGACATCCAGCCATTTAGTGACACTAATCTACTATAAACCTCTTCAACACGATGAGCGGGGAGGGGGCCAGAGCATATTACAGTGTTTTGACATTGTTTTTGCAAGTTCACACACCTCTTTAACATTATCTTTAGTGATCTCTGACTGGCGAAGCCGGACATCATTAGTGCCAACATGAATAACAATTTTAGAACATCTACATTTAGCTTTAGCCAGCACTTATAAATTTGATCTGATGTCAGATGCTCGAGTCCCGGAAATGCATTTAACAATAGTGGCTGGAGTCTCTATTTCCACATTTCTTACAATAGAATCACCAATTATTAAGGTTCTTTCAACATTATATTCAGTGGGTGCATCACTCAGTGGGGAGAATCGATTGGAAACCCTAACAGGAACGGGAGAGTGCTGTCGCTTTGCTGAGTGAGTATGCCGCCGAGACGTCACCCAAATGCCCTGCTGCAGGGGCTCTAGAGCTGAAACCAAAGTGTGTGTGTGTGTGTGTCGCTCACTGTACTACCCGCATTCGAAACAGTATCTACTGGCTTCTCTTTCTCACTGACCTCCACTAACGCTCATATGCGTGTCTCTAACTCATTAAGCTTCTTTGTCAGCCTGAGTAATTCCTTACATTTATCACATGCGAATCCCTCACTGCTGACGGAATAAGCTATAATAAACATGTGGCATTAACATGTGAGGATGCCATGACTTACCGCAATTGTTTGTTGTTGTTGTTGTTGTTGTTGTTGTTGTTGTTGTTGAGCGGCGAGAGTTTGAGAAAGATGTGGTTCGATGTGATTCCCTGTCAGCAGTGGTCAAATCAAATCAAAATCAAATCACTTTTATTGTCACACCACCATATACACAAGTGCAATAGTGTGTGAAATTCTTGGGTGCAGTTCCGAGGTCATAGTAGTCGTGACAGTGATGAGACATATACCAATTACAGTAAACATCAGATTTACAACACAATTTAAAATCTAATATACACATAATTACACACAACACAATATACAAATAATAACATATAATGTACAGTATACAATACACACAATATAGAATACACATTATACAATAAAAAAGTATATATAGTATATATATAGAATGTACAGTAGGTTGTATTGTACTGTATTGACATTCAGGCTGTCGGTTGATAGTAAGTTGTTAAGAGAGAATATAATATAATAATAATATAATTTATGACAGTCCGGTGTGATATATAAGAGTAAGAGTAATAAAGTGCAGTGCTGATGTATTCTGATCGTGGGAGATCAAGAGTTCAAAAGTCTGATTGGTTGGGGGAAGAAGCTCTGGTGCGGGTCCTGATGCTGCGATACCGCCTGCCTGGTGGTAGCAGTGAGAACACCGCCTGGTATATATGTCCTGGAGGGAGGGAAGCTCACCTCCGATGATGTCTCTGGCAGTTCGCACCACCCTTTGCAGTGCTTTGCGGTTGTGGGCGGTGCTATTGCCGTACCAGGCGGAGATGCAGCCAGTCAGGATGCTCTCTACAGTGCAGATGTAGAACTGTGTGAGGATGTGGCAGTTCATTCCAAACTTCCTCAGCCGTCTCAGGAAGAAGAGGCACTGATGAGCCTTCTTCACAAGGGCTTCATGTTAGTTCCTCAGTGATGTGGACACCCAGGAACTTGAAGCTGCTGACTCTCTCCACTGGTGCTCCATTGATGGTGATGGGACTGTGTTCTCTATCTCTTATCCTGAAGTCCACCATAAGCTCCTTTGTCTTACTGACATTGAGGGAGAGGTTGTGCTCCTGATACCAGTGTGTCAGAGTGTGCACCTCCTCTCTGTAGGCTGTATCATCATTGTCAGTGATCAGACCTACCACTGTCGTATCATCAGCAAACTTAATGATGGCATTGGAGTTGTGTGTTGCCACACAGTCATGTGTGTACAGGGAATACAGGAGTGGGCTGAGAACACAGTCCTGCGGGGCTCCAGTGTTGAGGGTCAGTGATGAGGAGATGTTGCTGCCTATTCTAACCACCTGGCGTCTGCTTGACAGGAAGTCCAGGATCCAGCTGCACAGCGTGCTGCTTAAGCCCAGAGCCCAGAGTTTCTCATCATGCTTGGAGGGCACTATGGTGTTGAATGCTGAGCTGTAGTCTACAAACAACATTCTCACATAAGTGTTCTTTTTTTCCAGGTGGGAGAGAGCAGTAGGTATTGTAGATGCAATGGCATCATCAGTGGAGCGGTTGTTGCGGTAAGCAAAGTGCAATGGATCCAGTGAGGGAGGCAGCACAGAGCAGATGTAATCTCTGATTAGTCTCTCAAAGCATTTGCTGATGATGGGGGTCAGAGCAACAGGACGCCAGTCATTTAAGCAAGTTGTTTTGGATTGCTTTGGAACAGGCACAATGGTGGATGTTTTAAAGCATGTGGGGACTACAGACAAAGACAGGGAAAGGTTGAAAATGTCCGTAAAAACACCAGCCAGTTGGTTCGCGCACGCTCTGATGACGCGGTCCGGAATGCCCTCTGGACCCGTGACGTTGCGGATATTCACCCGTCGGAAGGATCGGGTTATATCCGCTACAGAGACAGAGAGTGAACTAACCTCTGTAGCTTCGGCCGCGAGAGCTCTCTCCGCGAGGGCGGTGTTATTTCCCTCAAAACGAACATAAAAATGATTTAGCTCATCCGGGAGAGAGGCAGCAGTGTTCACGGCGGAGTTTTTATTCCCTTTAAAGTCCGTGATGATGTTAATTCCCTGCCACATGCTTCTAGAGTTGGTGGTGTTAAACTGTCCTTCAATCTTGTTCCTGTACTGGCGTTTTGCTGCTCTGATAGTTTTTTGGAGGGCATAACTGGCTTGTTTATGCTCCTCTGCGTTCCCAGAATTAAAAGCGGAGGTCCGTGCATCAAGTGCCACGCGAACATCGCTATTAATCCAAGGTTTCTGGTTCGGATAGATCCGTATTGTTCTGGTCGGAATGACGTCCTCTACGCACTTTCTGATGAAACACATTATGCTATCTCCCAGTCCACGTGAAAAAAACAGTCTTGTAGCGTAGAGTCTGATTGGTCCGACCAGCACTGGATCGTTCTGAGGGTAGGTGCTTCCTGTTTCAGTTTCTGCCTGTAAGCGGGCAGAAGCAGAATGGAGGAGTGGTCCGATTTGCCAAATGGTGGGTGGGGGAGGGATTTGTAGCTGTTCCGGAAGGGAGAGTAGCAATGGTTCAAAACCCGGTCCCCTCGTGTGTTAAAACTAATGTGTTGGTGGTATTTTGGTGCAACTGATTTGAAACTGGCTTTATTAAAGTCCCCGGTCACAATGAACGTGGCCTCAGGGTGCGCGGTTTCCTGCTTACTTATAATCCCATACAGTTCCTTGAGTGCCCGAGACAACATTTTCAAGATGGCAGCGCGCTAGTTTCTCTGGCACATAAGGTGAAAAAGAGCTGTCGGTACTGTGATGGCATTTTCACATCATTGCCGGTACAGCATACTTTTTGTTGGTTTGTATATGTACTGTATATTTAAAAGAAAGTAAGTGGAATGGCCCTAAATATTAATATGAATGATATGAATATTACCCAGCAAGAGCGCTGTGATCATTGGGCTGAAATAATTTTTGAAGTGGAGTAAAGACAGAATAAAGACTGCATTGATTTCAAATAATAATAAAAAAGATTCAAATTTATTCTTACAAACTAGGTACATCACCAGGATCACAGGCGAGCATCAACACAACTTTCTTCAAACAGAAGAGATCTGTCCCACACATCAAAGATGCAATAAGTACGAAATGTACATCAAACTGCTTTTTACTGCCAGAGCTTTGACTGGGACTTTGTATCTGACAAAGGTAGCCATTGACAAAGTATTTGTTTAAATCTCGTCTCTCTCGCGCTGTCTCTCCCTTTTAACTTTCAGATTATTCACAGTTTTGTGATGAAACTGAAGTGGTGATCCGTCTGGTTCTGTCTGTTCTGGTGGGTACTGTCACATTAAAGTTTTTGATTAAGTGTAGGATGTGTGTTACAGAAATAGCTTTAAAGAGACATTACAAAGTGTATTTGCTTTGATGTTGATGCAGGTTTCCTGGAATCTATTATTGACACCCTATAAAGAGTAACAATTATTATGGCATAGCAATTCTTTGAATGGTACGCATCATTTTTAAGGCACATAATGGTATTTCTTGTTCAATTTTACAACCATATTCCATTTGTTTTTGTTTTCCAGAGGTTCTCAAATCCAAAACCGTGTAATATTTGTAACGGATTGTGTTACACTAAATTTTGGCTCAGAAAACAAATCAGATCAGAAGACATCCAGGTTCAGGAATAGAGGTGGTGGCAATTACGAAAGGAGATGGTATTAGGGTAAGTATTTTACTATTTTACTGAACTTTTCCTTTTTGTTATTAGGCCTTGTTCTTTAGATATGTAGTATCTCAGAAATAAAATAAAATAACCAAAAACCATAAAACAACAAAGTAAATTACATCAAATAAACACTGACAGACAATGTATATCACTGTAAATATACCCTCAAAGTATAAGAACAATGCACAATAATATTTTGTTCAGTTTCAGCCAAACCAAATTTAGTATTCAAAAGTATCGATCCATTTCAGATAACACAGGTAATCAGAATCAATTCAAATATAAATATCAAAAGATTTGAGTTCAATATCAAATAGTTCAATATGAGTTCAGAATGGATCAGAGTCAAATATCAAAAGGATTGAAGTTAAGTTTCTAAAGGGTTAAAATACTGATATTAGTTCTTTCCCCCTCAATTTCTGTATTCAAGATTTAGTCCCCTATGAGAGGAACATAGTCTTTGTGATGGAATTCCTTTGACTTTTGCAAAGAAACAGAAAATATACTGTCCTTTACTCTGTGGCTGAAGCCTCTACTTTCTTCCCAAAGTTTGATTTAGGTTGGCTCACCATCAAACCAAGATCAAAATCCAGTTGGACAAAAAAACCTGACCACGTCTGAATATCCACCATTCGGTTACTCAAAGACTTCATAAACACATCGACTGTCATAAGTACAAAGTTATAGTTGATCCTACTGAACGATCTTCTCTCTCAACTGTTTTGAAGAGTTTTAAGAACTATTCTCGAAGTTATATTCAGTTTTTTCCATCTGCAAATTTAGCTTTCATCTAATGTTTCTCCCGTTCACTCTCTCCTCTGACCTCTGCAGTCTGTTAGCTCAACAAGTGGGCGCGACTAACCAACACACATTCTGATTGGTCAGGACATTAGCTCACTCCAGAATTGAGACACTCAGAGATAAAATTTAGAAATATTTCAGTTATGTATATATATTCTGTAATGTTGTGTTCAATAGTGTCATCAGTTATTAAATTTGAATTTTCATTCCCCAAATCTCATTAATTTACATTAATGAATACTCATTTATTTTTTATCTCAGTTAACCTGGGTTACGTATATATTGCATGCTTAGTATATACCAACTTTAGGCTGTATGTGCTATTTGGATTTCCATTGTCATGTTAAAGCTCTTTTCTATGGTATTATACAGTATACACATAGTTTATTTTAATCAAACTCTCTATTTGCTCGAACCATTAAGTTGCTGAAATGGCAATGCAAATTTCCATGTCTTGCTACTAATAAGCAGGCCCAGGTGGAATCTGCAGACTGTTTTGTGCTGATCTGGGATTATATTTTAATATGGTTTAAAGGTTAAACTGAGTTTAGAGTGATACACTGTTCTTGAAAGCATAATCATTTAAAAATTGTTCAATTAGCCAAAATCTTTAATGAAAAAACCTGGTAGGGATGAGGAATTTGCAGATTTTAATTCCTGTGGAAATCCAAGAGACTTCTGACATCTGTAAAGGTCTGCCCATACAGATTCCCTACAGGCTTACTAATGAGTGGGAGGTACAAAAGTAGCACAATCCCAATCATTTCTGTAATGTGATCCAAATTTTCTCCAGGTACTGTATGTACATTCTGATTTTACAGAATCATAGCAGCAGAGAAAAAGTTCAGCACACAGTCATAGTTTGCCAATCTTTATTAAACGGTAATGTTTCTTCAGGCATTTAAAAAATAGAGCTCAGACATCTCAGAATGCACAATCTCCTCTTAATGAAGTTAATAAACGAAGGTTCAGTAGGAACCTGCCCATCTAATCAACTAATTAGTTGTAGTATATATAAGCCGCCACTTACCTCTCCCCTGTGATGGTCCTTTCAGCAATTGGCCCCGCCTCAAACCGAGAAACATGTCCAATTCTATGGAGTTTGAACTCTTCCCGTCGGATGACGAATTCTCCAATCCTCCCGACACTCCACTGCCACCCTCACAGCCCAAACCTGGAAATTCCAACCTTCCTGTTTCAGAATCTCCCCGAGAGCGCATGGGTTGTCAGACCCAGCAAAGGCTCCTTTCTCTCCTCGCAAGAACACCTCAACTTTCCTCAGCCCATCCCCTGATCGCTCAGGCTTCATCTTCATCTTACTCTCACCTGGCAAGTCCTCCAATTCTGGATATTTCAAAATGGACAGTCAACAATTTCTGCCAAGCCCTCTCAGTGGCAAGCGTGGCGTTTTCTCATATATCCACCAAAATCCATTTTTACGACAAGTACCTTCTCAGCCAAAAAAGTTATAGGAAAGCTCCTCCCAAAACAATTTTCCAGTGCTTCTCTACCCGCTCTCAAACTCTTGCAGCACTTTCACTGCCTTGTGTCTCTGCTACCTTTTCTCAAACCTCCCCTCCCCACACCCCAGCCTCTTGCAATTTCAGCTCCTCCTTCACTTCAAATGCCCACCACTTCTGCCTCCCTTGTCACTATGAATCCTCCTTTTTTCCCTCCATCTGTCCCACAAACCTCCATCACCCAAACAAATACCCCTTCCTCGGGTGCAAGATTTTATCCCCAGTCTTCTCTCCTCCATCTTATTTCTATTTTTACCTCAGCTCCTGCCAATTCATCTGCCGCCCCCTTTCAGCAACAACAACTCTCCTTGTTGCTTCCTCCCTCAGTTCCTCCCCTTCACCCTAAACATTCTATTTACTGAATCAATCAGAGCATGAGGATGCCTCCGCAAAATTTTCCGGTTTCAAATCTCCTCCCCTCAGGCCTTCGTCCTTCACACTCGCTTAAACAATTCCTCTCCCAGCTCCTCTCTATGCTGTCGCTATGGACCCACCTTCAGTGTCTACAAACCTCCGCTTTCAAATTCTCACAGGTACAAACATCGATCTAGCATCCCTCATTTCTCCCGTTCCACAAAATGAAACGTTTCACTCTTTGGACTGTGGACTGATAATCATCATTTTGAAAAATTCCGCAACAAATTCAAATCGCGTGCTGACCTTAGCCGAGTTCTGTGTCGCCTTCGAGAAATACACGGAGTTTTCCAACAGGCATAAGGAACTCAATGACTTCTTCTCTATCATAGCCGAGCTATCACTCTCCTTTGGAGGTAGTAATTTCTTCATGTATCACAAACTTTTCTCTGCCAAGTGTGCCACCAGAGTGGTCCAATAGAACCACTGTCCGTACTGGGGAGCACTCGACCTAGAGCTCTACAACAAAGTGTTCTTGGGCTACCGAAATCTCTTTTGTGCCATTTGCAGATCAGTTGATCATCAGACCCCAACATGCCCCTAAATTATTAAAGCACTCCCTCGCAGAAAGCCGAACTGGATGCGAACAGGTCTACCTCTCACGTTCCGCAGTCCAGGAGCTAACTGGTTTCACAGAACACCAGACCTGCCCAATACAAGCACACATTGCTCACACCCACTCTATCTGTCCTGTTCATCAATCATCTACAAAAACAAATAACATTTTAAGAAAGTATCTTTGTACTCTCATCTTTGTCTCTTAACTGGCACTGGAACTTGCAAATCATCCAGACAAAAATTTCACCCAGTATTTGTTAACAGGTTTGAAGGAAGGATTTAACCCAGGTCTCGAAAGCCTTCCAAATGCCAGCCTAATATGCAACAATTTGCAGTCCGCATTTTCCGAACCTGAAACAGTAGATGCCTTAATAGCTAAGGAAGTGGAATCAGGGTTCATGATCGGCCCATTCAACACCCCCCAGCCCAGCATTAACAGTATAATTCCTTAAGAGGAATATTGTCTCGCGATATGCTCTCTCTGCTGGGCCACTTAAAATTCCCCATGCGCATAGTGCCTCAAGGCCACCCGTTTATCTCCCACCATATCTCTCTCGCTTTATCAATTCCAGAATTAGACGACCCCAGAATTAGACCCCAGTTGCAGAGCCGATCTTAATTTATGGATCACTTTCCTCAATCAATGGAATGATCTTATCTTTTTTTACAATGACTTTCTCTCCCCAGCGACATCCAATTATTCACCAATGTGGAACCTTACGTCAGTTTCTGAGGTTATTTCAATGGTAGTTGGATCGCTTCCATCTGACCACCCAAGCTCTCCAATATCCCATCATCAGCCACTTCTTCTGTTAGAGATGTAACCCATCACAGCAGCCTCCCACCTGTGGGGGAGCAAATGGGCATCCAAAAGCATTCTGTTCTTTTGCGATAACTCAGCTACCGTGAATTGCATTAACAAAGGCTGATCAAACTCCCCCGAAATCATGCCCCTGCTAAGTCACCTCATCTGGCTTTTGGCCTGCAACCAATTCATCATCAAAGCCAAACATATCTCAGGAAATAAAAATCTAATTGCTGACGCTTTGTCGCCCTTTCTTTTTCAGAAATTCAGAGCTTTGGCTCCGGAAGCGAACGCAACACCAACCCCAGTCCCTCCATATTCAGAACTGACATTCCATTAGACCATCCGCTGAAACACCTTCACACCTTATCCAAGGACTTAATCATTAACTCTCCCTGTACCCTACAACCCTACTGGACAGCTTGGTGGTCTTTTAGACTATTCCACAGATGTTTCAACCTGCCTTTCCCTAATTTTTCTTCAATCGTGATATCTTCCTTTATCACACACTTGAGCCAAACGAAACATCCAATCTGGAACCATATAGATCCTTCTACCAATCTGCACTTTCTCAGATCAGATATTCCAGATAGCTTCTTCTCTAAAAATGATTCTAAATAATGTTCAGTGAAATTCAAGTGGTACATGAAATGTGACAGAGAAGGAAGTGGTTTATTCTAGTGGTATGTGATCTGCAGTGAGGTCTGAAGTTGTATGAAACCACTTTGTGGAAACGTTGTGAAAAAGCTGACAACAAGAACAATACAAACAAAAGTTGCCACCACAGTGCTAGGATTGTTGCAAAGGTGTTTTGCTATGTAGTTGCTTCCAGGTGGTTGCTAACTGGCCCAAGACAAAAGAAAGCACCACAATCTCTGTTCCCTAATGACTCGAGTCCCTTCCTCAATGTAAATCTATTTTTGGGATGTGTTATCAGATAATTTAGAAAAATAAAAGCACACTTCTTCTCAACAAGCTGCATGATTTGAGGCTTCATGTGTAAAAAAACAAAAACAGAACTTGATATTTTATTTCAAATCTTTGTGTGTGTTTTCTTTGCCTTTGATAGGAGCACCTGACAAAATACATTTTTGAACTGTAAGTAAATTAATAACACAGATTTACATTTAGATTATACAGTAATTTGCTATGTAAGCACTGACTGCGTGAGTTACACAGGCTCTGTCCCAAAATCTAGTAAACTGCATGCCAAGGCAGTACTTCACGGTCTCAAATTGGAAGTACTTGATTATGATGCCCCTTAGGATACCTCCAAACTCTGAGGCAGGACTGCATGTAGGCCTACCCTTGATAGATACAGCAGTCCCACATGCCACATTGCATTGCAACGTGAAAAAATTCCAGAAGAGCTTGAGTTACCATAGCAAATGCATGCTCATTTGTATAATGAGAACATTTGAATTCAGTGCTGAGATAAAAATATCAATATTTATAAATATACTATAAATATTAAAGAATTTCAGTTAATTAAAGATGCATTATTTCACCCAAAATTCATGTGTGCTAGGTATTATTATTAATACTATGTCTACTTGGTAGCATAATTACATGCTCAAGTCAGAATCAGCTACTTTGCCTGACATCCTGTTTACGTAGAAGCGCAACAAAGTTGCTGCCTTTCAGGCTTATGCCAAAGAAATCACTTAAGACATTCTTTATTATTAGGATTTATTTTATGTACACAGCTGCCAACATAGAGGCGTAAAGTCGGCTCACACGGTTTTAATCCGGAGCCAGTTTAAACAGCACGGACAAGATTAAACTTGAAAAGCATTGAAAACAATGATTACCTGTGATCTGGATTATCATCAATATTACAGTCATAAACAAAACACATCTTGAAAGTGTTCTCATTGTCTCATTGGTGTAACTTAATGTAGTCAGGTTGATTCAGACATGTTTAATCAAACCAGTTAATTTAGATGTTAACACATGAAGCACATTTTTTAGGTTAACATTTTGAATCAATGAGAGATCAGAAAGAGAAGAAAAGCTTTGGTAAAATGTTCATTGTTGAAAGGCACCTGGTTACCACCTAACAGCTGATTTCATGGGCAGTGTCACTTCCTGATGAAAGTCAGAGATACAAAAGATCTTCACTAAATGTTCATTCTGCTCAGATGAGTTCCAGGTTATTCACTGAGAAACAAACTCAACACAATACCTGTTAAAATGCTCTTCAGCATATGGGCTTTCATTATATTTTTCATCGGTGTAAAAGGTAAGGTATTTTAACTCTAGTATTTTTCTACTATTGTTTTAGTGGTTGTGGTCACTGGTCAAGTGGCTTGCTTGAACATTTTTAACATTTGGTAGTCAATGCATGCTGCACGCTGTCATGCACATCTTGACCAGTACTCAAAACAATTAAAGTTCACCAAACAATAAAACGTGTGTAAAATGACAGCAGTTTAGAATAAAGGCAAACTCTTATGGTGGGCTAGTCACATAAAGCTGATCGCACATTCATAACATGCATGAATGGTCAAAACATGTCATTGTTTTGCAAATAAACCATTTCCATCAGCTTAATGCACATTTTAACTAATGCAAAACTCTACAAAATCCACCTCCTCCAAGCACATTCAATTTTAAGCGAATTTAGAAAGTTTATTCGCATATCAAGCATTTCCATTCACAACTTCTTATGCGTAATTTTAAAATGCACATCAAATAGGCTTTAAATACACAAGGATTAACAAGGTAACAAGACTAATTAACAAGATGCACCTGGTAGAAATCAAGGAGAGACAAGACCCCAAAACTAAACTTCAAAATAAAAGACATGACATACAAACTTGAACAAAAGCCTACAAATACGTGCAATAACTTGACAAATTTTCACCATTTCTAATCATATTCCATGTATTCTCCCAATTAGAGAATATCATTTTCTATGACATCATGAAAATGTATAAGCTGCAACTTCTTAAATTCATGTCAGCTACACATTTTAGCACAAAATTTAAATTGTAACACAATATTGTCACATAAATATAATATTTTTCCACATAAAGCCCAACATTTAGCTGCAGTTCCCTTCAAGCTCCTAATGAGAGCTACAATGTCCAAATTACCTCCTTAGGCTTAAGACGTCGGGATACCCATGGGCACAGATGTCTTAACGGGCCCAGTGTGGAAATCACAACGTGACAAAGACCTCTCCCATTTGTCTCAACAGTGCTGTCACACACAGTTTAGAAAGTGTTAATTTTAATGTAATCAGAGTGATTTTATCATGTTGTGATGTGTTCTTCAAGTGAACTGTAGATATTCATACAAATATAATTTGTTGTAAAATACTTTTGTTTGTGATACGGTTGTCAAATATCCACCGGTAGCAGCACATTTTCTACAGCATTATTTACAGGTGTATGGCCTTTCAAACAGGATATAAGGACTAAAATATGCGACAGTGCAGTCTGTACACAACACTGTATTTTAACAATACCACTACAAACAGGCTTATATAGCCTACTATTACATTTATAATCAGTATCCACTATAGCTTTCCAGCCTCTTCAGATCATGCTATCGTAAGACAATTCAGTAAACACAAGCAACAGAAGCAACATATCAAGTTCAGTAAAATTAACCGTGTTCTTACCTCAGATTTCGAGAAAAGTCTTCCACAATGTCATTAAAGTTCGGTCCTCTCAACAGTTTGTTTTTTATAGCAACTACAGAAAGCAACTTGCTTTTCTATTTTTCTTTAAATAGATCCAATTGGTTGTGGGTTTTACATTCATTTTCTTATTTATTTATTTTTTAAACATGTTATTTTATACTTGTATTATGCAATTATTTCCCCTCACCACTAAGCAGCATTTGGCAATTATTAATTAATAACAATTGAAAAACGAATCATATGACAAAGTGTTCAACATTGCTCTGTTACTGTAAAATAATGACTATTTTTAAAAAAAATATCAGATGTAATTCTAGTAAATGTGCCATTTCTGCATCTCATCAGGGCCCCCTGCTGGTCAAAAGGCCAGGGGCAAATGCCCGGTAGGCAGAGAAGAATTGGGCAGGCCTGTGCCTTAATCCATCCCTGCTTTTACAGTCCCAGCAACAACCAAAAAAAACTCACTTACATTTTTTTTTTTTACATCACACGAAGAAATGAATCACCTTCTTTCAGCTTGCCTCTATAAAATTTCTAACTTACAAAACTGATTGCATTGAGGGGATAGTAGGTTGCAACAGCAGCATGCAAAGTTATTATCATAGCAGCCATGTACATTTGAAGTACATACACTTAGGTAGAAGTCATTAAACTCATTTTTTAACCACTCCACAAACTATAGTTTTGGCAAGTCGTTTAGGTAGTTTTTCCAACAATTGTTTACAGACAGATTGTTTCACTTTTAATTGACTATATCACAATTCCAGTGGGTCAGAAGTTTACATACAGTAAGTTAACTGTGCCTTTACGCAGCTTGGAAAATTCCAGAAAATTATGTCAAGCCTTTAATCAATTAGCCAATTAGCTTCAGATAGGAGGTGTATGGATTTGGAGGTGTACCTATGGATGTATTTTAAGGCCTATCTTCAAACTCAGTGCCTCTTTGCTTGACATCATGGGACAATCAAAAGAAATCAGCCAAGACCTTAGAAAAAAAAATTGTGGACCTCCACAAGTCTGGTTCATCCTTGGGAGCAATTTCCAAACGCCTGAAGATACCACGTTTATCTGTACAAACAATAGTACGCAAGTATAAACACCATGGGTCCACGCAGCCATTATACCGCTCAGGAAGAGACACATTCTGTCTCCTAAAGATGAACGTAGTTTGGTGAGAAAAGTTCAAATCAAGGCTGCTCAGCAAGGAAGAAGCCACTGCTCCAAAACCACCATAAAGAAGTCAGACTACAGTTTGCAAGTGCACTTGGGGACAAAGATCTTACTTTATGGAGAAATGTCCTCTGGTCTGATAAAACAAAAATTGAACTGTTTGGTCATAAATGACCATTGTGATGTATGGAGGAGCCGAAGAACACCATCCCAACCGTGAAGCATGGGGGTGACAGGATCATGTTGTGGGGGTGCTTTGCTGCAGGAGGGACTGGTGCACTTCACAAAATAGATGGCATCATGAGGAAGAAAGATTATGTGGATATATTGAAGCAATATCTCAAGACATCAGCCAGGAAGTTAAAGCTTGGTCACAAATGGGTCTTCCAAATGGACAATGACCCCAAGCATACCTCCAAAGTTGTGGCAAAATGGCTTAAGGGCAACAAAGTCAAGGTATTGGAGTGGCCATCACAAAGCCCTGACCTCAATCTGATAGAAAATTTGAGGGCAGAACTGAAAAGCGTGTGCGAGCAAGGAGGCCTACAAACCTGACTCAGCTACACCAGTTCTGTCTGGAGGAATGGGCCAAAATTCCAGCAACTTATTGTGAGAAGCTTGTGGAAGGATACCTAAAACGTTTGACCCAAGTTAAACAATTTAAAGGCAATGCTACCAAATACTAACAAAGTGTATGTAAACTTTTGACCCACTGGGAATGTGATGAAAGAAATAAAAGCTGAAATAATTCTCTCTACTAATATTCTGATGTTTCATTCTTAAAATAAAGTAGTGATCCTAACTGACCTAAGACAGGGAATGTTTTCTATGATTAAATGTCAGGAATTGTGTAAAACTGAGTTTAAATGTATTTGGCTAAGATGTATTTAAACTTCTGATTTGTACATAGTAGCCATTTGCTGAAAGTCAGTGAACCAGCTGAAACCAGATCTAAATTCATTTTAGAAAATTGTGGGAATATGTGACACACACCCAGAGAAATCCTGGTTCACCTTAAATGAACAGGCAGGTGGGGTGTCATTATGCAGCAACTCAAAGTGTGAACAGCAGAGAATAAGTCATTATGGTAGTGTGCAAAACCATACAAAACAAAATAGGAATACTCAATATATATACCTACTACATGTCAACAGAAAGTTAAATTCTCATAGTGGATTAGGGCAGACTAAGTGGGCCAGTTTTGGTAGTAGTTTAGTAATTGTTGGAAGGGACATAGGCAATGTTGAGATATTCGATTCCTTGTGGAAAAAGCTGTTTACTCACTGTTGGGCCTTTCTAGTAAAACAACACAGCGATGTTGTTGGTAAAGACACTCTGTACCTCATATCTGTCGAATTAATCTGCTCATACTGATCTTGTTGTGTCTTCTTCATGAAGGTGGTGTTGTTCTGGTTCCTAGAAAGGTCCTGTGTTGTGAACCCTCAGGAACATGAAGCTGTTGTTGATGGTTTCCATCTCAGCACCATTTAAAAGCAAGGGAACTGATCTGCTGAGTACTTCCTGAAGTTCAAGAAGTCTTCAGCAGTTAACAACAACAATTAAGTGCTTTAAAGTCACGAAACGGCATTCACAAACCATGTTACTTCTGTAATGTGATGTATTCACAGTATGTATAATATTCAACAAAGTAAATGTAGGGCTGGACTTGACAGGAAATTGAACAGATCTTAAAAATTGGGCATTGAATTTTAACAAGGGCTCAGGATTTGGCTGGTCAGTTGCATCAGTGACCCCTGGTGGCACAAAAGCACCTTTCTCCTTTGGCCATGTTAAACAACAATACGTAAACAACAGTTGGCCAATTTAGAGGGCTCTTATGAAGCATGAAATGGACTTTTTCCCTTTCTGACACATTTTATGTCACAAATCAGGATAGTTCCTACTGAGCATTTATGTTCTGGTGATTTGCTCAAAAAAAGGCAAAATGGTCAAATAAGCATATTTATTTGTTAGATCATACCTGTATGCCACTGGCTAAATTTAATATACAATGTAATGAGGTCATGTCATGAGACAACAATGTTGCATTCTATTGTTTTGATTTTTTTATTGTTGCAGACTGCTTCACATACTATTTAAAAATGGAATCCCTAACGGAAAATTCAGTTTAAGCTGGTAGCTGTGTTTTGGAACATGGTTGGTTTCTAGCTGGTCATGAGCTGGTCTAAGCTGGTCATTAGCTGGTCCAAGCTGGGAGACTAGTTTAGACCAGCTACCAGCTTGTCATACCAGCTGGAGGTGGTCATGCTGTTTTTTGGAACATGGTAGCTGGTCGACCAGCTAAGGACCAGTTCGGACCAGCTCATGACCAGCTTGGACCAGCTACCATGTTCCAAAACCTAGCTACCAGCTTAAGCTGAATTTTCCAGCAGGGATAAGCAGTTTGCAAGTATTCCACACCAAACATGACAACTTTTATTTTCTTATTTCCTTTTGTTTTTATGTATTTATTTATTTTAAAGACTTAAAGGGATAGGTCAGACAAACATCTCTTTAAGACCTCATCTCAAATGGCTTAATGCATTGAACTAATGCTGTAGTTCAGGTGGCTGAATGTAGTTGAAGCTTATTTGCTGGCAGTGTAACCACTATTTAACCCATTTTAATATTGTTTCAGATGTAGTGAATGGTAAATGGGATGAGTTAAAGATTGTGATGGAGGGAGAACGACTGACCTTGCAAACAAAAGGTCTAAAGAGTGAACTAAAGAGTCTTGATGAAGCAGTGTGGCAGTTTGGAAGTGAAGAACGAACTATCCGTATTGCACAGATGTATCAAGGGTTTGCACCCTTTTATGAGGGGAAATTCATTGACAGACTGTACTTGGACCAACAGACTGGATCACTGACCATTTGGAACATCAGCACCAGTGAATCTGGACTTTATGAAGTGTCTCTCACCATCAATGGACAAAAATCAGAGAGGAGGTTCAGAGTTGATGTTTATGGTAAATTTTTGAGATTACTATTAATAACTGTCAGGACAATTTAAGTAAAAGATTTTGTCCCATAAATTGTCAAATTAAAGACAATGGCTATGTTTTTTCTTGTCTTAAAGTACCTGTTTCTATACCTGCCATCAAAAGGAGATTATTGGTTGGTGCAAACCAAACTCAGGGTGAGTCACCCTCATCCTTAAATCGATCCATTAAGCAGATGCTTTTATTCGAAGCCATTTACAAATGAGCAGTAATCAAATCCAAGAGTTCAAAGAGCTACAATACAAAGTTCCATGCCGAATCGGAAAATACAAGCTAAAAAAATATATTTTTACATGGCATGTATCGTGGCAGTTTCCAGGTGAAATGAACACTAGAGGTGCTACAACAATGACTTTTATTCCCTTTTACACAAATCATGAGTAAAACAGCAGATTAGCAGTTCTTAAACACTTTTCGCCCTGTTCCTCACACAATGCTATCTTGACATCAAAACACTTACTACAGCGCGTTTACCTTACATAATAAACACCATTTACAAGCTTGTTCGGGTGGGATTGATTTGTGTGGTAGCTCAACTGATAGAGTGTTGCACTTGCGATGCAAAGGTACGAGTCCTGAAGATCACACGTGTCGACACTTGAGCCAAAAGTGTCATAGAAGCACCACAAAATTATGTGAATTGTGTTTTTACACATTTGCCTTGTTCTATCGATTAGGTTTAAGGTTTAGGATAGGGAGAATAAGGCAAAAATAGGTTTTGCTGATTTAAACTATAGAGCATTAACCTTATCTGTTTGGGAGAAAATTAATAAAAATAAAAAACTGGCTTTTAGTGCCACACAGTAGGCACTTCACCTCGGATTTGCCACGATATGTGTAATAATTTTGTAAAAATGTAGCTACACAGACAATTCATTTTTATGAGATCAGGTTGAAATTATCAACGTGACAAAAGCCTAATAGGAAAATGTAAAATGCTGTGAACACATAAACAACAGCAGAAGTGTGATTTACTTGCCTAAAATGTGGAACAAACAAGGGCCAGACATTGAATTAGTATTATCCATATTATCGAGTGAGAGATGTAAAATTTTGGCAAAATACCATAGAGTTTGATTTGGACACATTGCCTTTGACTTCAACAACAAAAGATTTGGGAAGCGTATTCTTCCTTTTGGTAAGTCTATTTATTTTGCTATCTGCATTTAAGCAAGATTATATGGATTGTTGGATTAAATTTGCATGCTTTGTGAGCAAGAACTTGTTTCTGAAGGGAGTCAAACTCCATTAAGACAGATAGAAGATTGACAGAAGACTACCTGAACTTTGAAATTTTAAGAATTATTCTTTCTAAATGGGTGTCCACCAGATACATCACAAGAGATGGAGGAATTCTGTTCTGTGTTCTGCTCTGTAAGAAATGATCGAGACGTGTTCATCTCTTGGTATAAAGAAGGTGAAATGTTGAATCAGACCAGAAGTTCAGATCTCAGCATCAACCTCAGTCTACCGTTACACCTCCATTATAATGATACACAGAACTACAGCTGCACAGCTGCAAATCCAGTCAACAATAAGACCATCTATCTTGACATGAAACACTTCTGCCCACATTATGATGGTACGTAACTACACTTCTTGCCACAATAACCTCAAGCAACATCAAAACAAATCCATTTAATATCTGTCTCTCACTTAACTTTCAGATTGTCAACAGTATTGTGGTGATATTGAAGTTGTGCTTCGACTGGTTCTGTCCGGTCTGGTGGGGATTGCCACTGTTGTGTTTCTGGTTGAACACATGAGGTTCCAGGGAAGCGTTCCATCTTCTGTGAGCTCATAATACTTTCATTAGAGGTTATTAGTGGAACCAAAGTGAATAGCAAAACTAAAGATTGTTCCAACAGGTTTCCAGCATTTGGACAAACAGGTAGTCAACAAAATTACCTTACCTTTAAAAATATAATTGACAGCTTTAAAAAATGTTAAATTGTTACAAATCATTAATATAGATTTTTATTTTTAGATTTATATATATGTATGATGTACTGTAAATATTTTTAAATAGTCATTCATCCATTTGTCACCAAGTCATTTTCATTGTGTGTAGCTTTAAAATCTCAAATTGTGTATCACATGACCAGAATATGTACTCACCTTCATCCCAAAATGAAAATTGTCATCATTTACTCACCCACATGCGATTCCAAACCTGTATGACTTCTGTGAAACACAAAATGAGAAATAAAGTGCTGTGGAAAAGTATCTGCCCCCATCCTGATCTATCTCGTACTAAATTGTTTCAAAAATGTAAACAAGGTCTAACATAAAACAAAGGCAATCTAAGTAAACACAAAATACATTTTTTAAATGATAATGTTATTTACTGAAGCAAAAAAGTTATCCAATACCAACTGGGCCTGTGTAAAAAATTATTTGCCCCCTTAGTTACTAAATCCCCAAATCTATGAAACTGCATTCATAATGGGGTTCAGCTGGACTAGACACACCCAGGCCTGATTACTGCCAGCCCTGTTCAATCAAATCAACAACTACATAAAACTTTTTCAGCAGCATGAAGTTTGCTAAAAGGTCTCACCCAATAGCACACTATGCCAAGGTTGAAAGAAATTCCAGAAACGATGAGGAAAAAGGTGATTGAAATACATCAGTCTGGGAAGGGTTACAAAGCTATTTCAAAGGTTTTGGGACTCCAAAGGACCACAGTGAGAGCCATTATCTCCAAATGGAGAAAACTTGGCACTGTAGCGAACCTTCCCAGAAGTGGCAGACCTTCCAAAATTCCTCCAAGAGCACAGCGACGACTCATCCAGGAAGTCACAAAAAAGCCAAGGACAACATCCAAGGAACTGCAGGCCTCTCTTGTATCAATAAAGGTCACTGTTCATGACTCCACTATCAGAAAGACACCGGCCAAAAATGCCATCCATGGAAGAGTGGTGAGGTGAAAACCACTGCTAATCAAGAAGAACATTAAGGTTCTTCTGAATTTTGACAAAACACACCTTGATTATCCTCAAACCTTTTGGGAGAATTTTCTGTGGACGGATGAGTCGAAGGTGGAACTGTTTGGAAGACGGGGGTCCCGTTACATCTGGTGTAAATCAAACACAGAGTTCCACAAAAAGATCATCATACCTACGATCAAGCATGGTGGTGGTAGTGTGATGGTGTGGGGATGCTTTGCTGCTTCAGGGCCACTTGCAATAATTGAGGGAAACATGAATTCTGCTCTCTACCAGAACATCTTAAAGGAGAACATCAGTCATCAGTCCGTGAGTTGAAGCTCAAGCACAACTGGATTATGCAGCAAGACAATGATCCAAAGCATAGGAGTAAGTCCACCTCTGAATGGCTCAAAAGAAGCTAAATTAAAGTTTTGGAGTGACCTATTCAAAGTCCTGACTTGAACCCGATTGAGATGCTGTGGCAGGACCTTAAACGGGCATTTCATGCTTGAAAACCCTCCAATGTGGCTGAACTAAAGCAGTTCTGCGAAGAAGAGTGGGCCAAAATTGCACCACAGCGTTGTGAAAGACTGATCTCCAGTTATCAGAAGCATTTGGTTGTAGTTGTTGCAGCTAAAGGTGGCACAACCAGCTATTAAGTTTAAGGGGGTAGTTAGTTTTTCACATGGGTGATATAGCAGTTGGATAACCTTTTTATCTCTCTCACCTTTCAGATGATCTTCAGTATTGTGGTGAAATAAAGGTTGTGGTTTGACTGTTTCTGTCTGGTCTGGTAGGAATTGTCACAGTTGTGTTTCTGGTTGAACACATGAGGTTCTGCTCAGTTCAAGGAAGAGATCCATCTTCTGTATGCTGATGATACTCTATATGGCCAAATGTATGTGGAAATGCCCTGCTTCTAATTAATGGGATTGGCTATACCAGTTTTTGCAATGAAAATAAATCTTACCATCACACCATATGACTTTAGGGAAATCTGTGCTTCCAATCTTCTATAGCCGATAGCGCTGTGTAAGGAAATACAATTCTAATCTTAATTTACTGAAAATCTGCTTAACCCATTCGAATCTGAAGCACACGCGAGAATGTCTTCGTTTACATAAGGCCAGTGACCACACCTGACACCATGTCAAAGGCAAAATTGAGAAAGAAACTGTAAGAAAACTGTAATTGCTGTAATGAGTGCCACATGCATCCTAACTGTGAGCACAGATCTTGTGTGTGTGTGCATTCTCGCTATTAGGTTACACAAGTGAATAGTTTCAACTTTGAACCCCTAATGTCTCGTATTAACCCCTAACTTAAAAAAAAAAAAACTGCACAATTTGGAAAAAAATAATTTATTAAGTATATTAAATACAATTAAATACATTAAATAAAAAAATGCATAAAAATAAAATATTTACACATTTATTTTATTTACAATGTACATGTGGGAGAGTAATAACTGTCGGTTACTGAGGAAAACTGTTAACACCAGCCCTTTAGGATTTTGAAGACAAAGCAAAACAACCTCAAAAACTGTCTACTGTTTTAGTCCAAACTGTGCTGTTACATGTATAATATACATATATGTTAATTTATTTTGGGGCTTTTTGCCTTTATTTCTGGGACAGTAGAATGAAGACAGAAAAGCAGGGTTGAGAAAGGAGGAGCGGGATTGGGACGTGACCCAGATCAGACTCGAACCTTGGTCCCTGTGAGAAAACAGCTCTTATATGCAGGCTTGGGAGGGTTACTTTTGAAACATATTCCACTACAGATTACAGAATACATGCTGTAAAATGTAATTTGTAACGTATTTCATTTGATTACTCAAGGTCAGTAACGTATTCTAAATACTTTGGATTACTTCTTCAGCACTGGTAGATTTTTTCACTTGTTTTGACTATAAAAACTCTGCCAGTACAGTAAGACAAAATACACATGTTAAAAATACATTCTCTGAAAAACCTAAATATCTTATGCAGTGTCGTTTCTAAAACAAGATAAATAAAATTGATCTTGTTTTAAGGATTTTTAGATATTTTTACAGCAAAACAATACAAAACTTATCATCAAGAATATGATTTTTGCCCTAATATCAAAGGTCTTACTAGAAAGAAATAAATTATGATCCGTGAATTTTCTTGATAAAAAAAATATGATACTGTCCGGTAACATGTGCATGTAAAATGGTTAGAAATAGCATTTTACCTTAGCGTAAAGCTGACAATTTACACAAGGTTTATTTCTATTTCTTCTGCTCCAAACTTACTTCAAACGTACTTCTCTGTCTGCTCGTATGAATGTAACACATCATAAGAAAGTGTTTCACTGCTGTACAAATGCACTTTGAATCACATCATTTATATGTATAAATGTTTTCCATCTGAAAGGACTAAATATTAAATGAAACTAATGACAATAAAATGCAAAGTAATCTCTTCAGTAATCAAAATACTTTTTGAATGTAACTGTATTCTAATTACAAATGATTTAAACTGTAACTGTAGTGGAATACAGTTACTTATATATTGTATTTTAAATACGTAATCCCGTTACATGTATTTCTTTACTCCCCAACCCTGCTTATATGTCCTGAGCACCTGCACAGCCCACAGCTCTGATGTATCTGGAATAGTTGAGGAGAACTGATCATTAGACGACCGGGCAGGGTGGTGAAGGGGTCCGATGTCTGGGTCAAGTCCTTTCACAATCCTTGGGCACAAGTAGGCTTTTCTTTGTTTTCCTGCCGTAGAATCAGATAACAAATGAGTGCATCAATCAATGAATGAATGCATTGGTGCTGATCTTGTAAGTGCTTGAGCGTGATGGTATATTTATTAATACTGTAAATCCCGACATATGAAAGAATTATCAGAAAATTCAAATTTTTTGACATTAAACTTTTAGTACCACTAGACAATTGAAAAAGAAATTAAAAAAATGTGCACATGCTTTATGTATCATATTTTATACATTAGGCTTTAAAGGTCATTATCCTCCTGAGGACCAGCAATTCATTTTTCTGTGGGACATTTGTTATTTAAGTTTTTCTTAGCCCATACATTTTACAGTGGTAAATCTTGGGGTATTATCAGAGGACTCCCTGGGCTTTTCAGAGATACCAAATGTTTGAGAGTTTGGCCATGACAACTTCCTCTCCTTGGTCTATAAATATGGATTGAAATGTATCGCAGTTCAATTCAGCACATCAAATACAATATTAATCAAATATTTTTTTTCAATAGACAATTTTTATCATATATACACTATATATGATATATTTTGTCATATACACACTATACACTATATCGACATTTAAAAAAGGGAAATTGTAAAACTTTCACTGGATCACAGGAACTTATGGTAAGATGACATTATAATAGCTTGTAAATGTAAAATAATGAGATCGTTAAAATGACAGAGCATGCACAAAAATATTAGTTCACACTTTAAATATATCTTATAAAAAGTATGTCAGAATTTTCAAATCTCTGTGATTTTCTTTTTTTGTGGTGGGCATGAATGGAATATAATGGTGATTGTGAGATCTCTCTCAAAAGCCTGTTGTATCATATTTGATACATGTGGATTTCAATGGGCTTTTTCAATAAAATAATATACAAAATTTTACCAAGCATAAGTTGCTTGTATTCAGCAAATACTCATTTTAAAATATCAGTAACAATCAGTGGCTATTTCTGAGAGTAGGCAAGGGAGGCACTGTCTCCTCAAAAATTCGGGTGAGAAAAATAAACGACTCTACATAAATAAAACATAAAATATTACGAAATGTGAACTCAAACAATGTGTATAGCAGTCCTCTTTCTAAAGTCACGCTGTCAAACAGCAACACCCAGCAGATAAAGCTTTAGAGGGAGGCAGCGTCTCTCAAGCCTCCCTACAGCTCATTGCGATCTCATTCAGCACCTACAGCACTGCATGAGGGGCGGTAACCGCCAAATACAGCGAAAAGTCACGTGAGGGAAGACACTGGCTCTGATTAGCGCTGATTTGTTCAATACGCTGTCAATCAATCAGTGCGATAGTGTCCGCCATCCTCACAGCATGTCTTTGCAGATCGCTATGAATGGGACAAACAAATGGAAGTGGAGAAACTATTTGCACAGAAAACTACTAGCTGACACAGACAACCGCACTTTGTCACATACAAATCAATATGAACTTAAAATGACTTGAAATCTGAAATTGTATGTGCGTGACATGCTTTATAGTGAGCGCTCGCTCTTAAAGGTACAGATCCGTGCCATCACGAACCCCGTGTTGTTTACCAAGGAGTAGATGACTGATGATCCAAAAATAAGATGACTATAAAAAATAGGCGATCAGATTAAATATACATGAAAAATACTTGTTGCTGTATTCTTGTAGGTATTGTTATACCAATATCAATAATTATAAAAACAATCCATATACCTGAGTCTTAGATTTGACTTGATTTAATAGTGTTAATATCATCTTACAAAAATAAGTATTTGGTGCTTATTTACAGTGTAAGTTAAAAGGTATTTCATATGCCTTCCCGTACAGAAATCTGATATATGGCAATTAACAAACATAATATATATTTTTTGGGCATATACACCGATATCCCCCTTGTGCTGCCAAAAGAGCGCCAACCTGCATCTCAGAATAACATTCTGAGATTATATTCTTCTCACCACAATAGTACAGAGTGGTTATCTGAGTCACTGTAGACTTTGTCAGTTTGAACCAGTCTGGCCAATCTCTCTTGACCTCTCTCATCAACAAGGTGTATCTGTCCACAGAACTGACGCTCACTGGATGTTTTTTGGCACCATTTGGAGTAAATTCTAGAGACTGTTGTGTGTGAAAATCCCAGGAGATCAGCAGTTACAGAAATACTCAAACCAGCCCGTCTGGCACCAACAATCATCCATGTGATTATTTAATCAGCCAATCACATGGCAGCAGTGCAGTGCATAAAATCATGCAGATAAAGGTTAGGAGCTTCAGTTAATGTTCACATCAACCATCAGAATGGGGAAAAAATGTGATCTCAGTGATTTGGAGGGTGGCATGATTGTTAGTGCCAGATGTTGTCAGAGTGTGTGGAACATCTTACCCCCCACTGCCCAAATATAGCCTACTGTTTTTTGGTGGGGAATAAAGGACCGTCTATTCCAGAGAACACAAACATAATTGTCTTTGTTCCAAATTGCACATAGACTGCATATAATGGGCAAAATATGGTTTTACCATTAGCTACAATAAGAAAATATGAATATCAGAGGTCATGTAGAATGATACAATACAACTTACTGAAATGTCTCATATCTCATGTATTCAGCCAATCTGTTAATGTTGAAATGGCATGGAGAGAGGTCACGTGACGCCACGCAAGAAGCAGACGTGTGAGCGACGAGCTCTGCGCACTTTGCTTAATTTTTAATTATTTTCATGTTATAATCTGGTGAATTTTGATACACCCAGTTACACATTTGCTCTTTGATGCAAAACATGGCAAAGAAGTCAAAATCCTCAGGCTCTGGAGACATTAAAAGACACTTACGTGTTCAGGATGAAAGCCCCGACAGCCCTACAGACCGGGGACTCGTTTTGGATGGCGAGGCAGGAGAGGAGATCTCTTGTCAGTTGTCCAACATGTCGGTGATGTTGAAGGTTCTTGCTGACTTGGATGATCTCGCTGTAATACGTCGATCGATTACGACGATGGAAATAAAAATTCTCTGAGTTAGCTACAAGAGTGTCAGATGCTGAGAAACTAATCGATTATTTGGAGTCTTCGGAGAGGGAATTAACCGCTAATCCGCTGCGGCCAAAGTTGATCTGGAACGTATTCTTGAAAAGCTTGAAAATCTTGAGAATAGAAACCGCAGGAAATCGTCAGAATTGTTGGAATTCCTGAGCATGAAGAGGGCAGAGATATGGTGAAATTCTTAGACGAGCTCTTCCCGAATCTGCTCGGCATAACAGGCCACAAGCTGGTAATCGAGCGTGCTCACAGAGTCCCAGCTCACAGATCTGCTGAGGGAGACAGGCCCCGATCGATTCTGGCCAAATTTCTAAGGTCATCCGATAAAGATCTTGTGTTGTGCCAGGCGAGGAGCAAAGGGAAGCTTTCTTGGAGGAATCATAATATTTTCTTGTTCCCGGACATTGCGAGTTCGACAAGAGAGAAACGCGATCGGTTCAAGGAATGCAAGAAACTCTTACATCGGCAAAAGATCTCATTTGCTCTAATGTTTCCGGACAAACTGAGAATAGAAACGAAGAACGGTCGCCAAGTATTTACACTTTCCTTAAGTTTTTGCATTGATGAAAGATTAATTTTGCATTGAAGTTCCCGGCAAGTTTGAGAGTGGACACTACGGATGACCGCAAAATATCTACATGCTCACACAAAGGATGTCTTTTATAAAGTTGACAGATTGAGTAAGTCATGGTATATACTTTTATGCGGCCTCCGAGTGAATTGACTTGACCATCCGGGGAACCGGGATGTCGGTTTTGTTTCTTTTTGTGTTGGCTCCAGCTAGCGGCTGGAACTTGTGCCGTTTACGGGACACTGGAATAATTACGTCAACCGCTGGACTCATAATAGCTGGCTCACTGAACATTTGTTTGACTATCTGTGAAACTGAACGGTTTTATATCTGCTGAAATTTGTTTTGTGGAGGATTACGTCAACCGCTGGACTCATAACAGCTGGCTCACTGAACATTTGTTTGACTATCTGTGAAACTGAACGGTTTTATATCTGCTGAAATTTGTTTTGTGGAGGATCACACCTTTAAAACAATCCTGTGAATTAATCTACATGTTCTGTGTTCATTCTTCCTTTTGGCTGGAGGTTATTTTACAAAGTATTTTCTGTTATGTAATTTTGCTTCACAAATTTGTGAGGCAAAATTGAGCAACCCGATGGCAAAGTTGTCGTGGGGGCTCGTGGGCATTCATGGACCTTTTGAGTTTAGAGGGATTATCGCCGGTTGGCGCTTTCGTGTGTGGGGTTAACGTGCACGTTTTACTTTTTTCTGTTTGTTTTGTTCGGGGGGAAGTTCGGGGTTTGATTGTTGCATTAATGGGGAATGTGCTCTGTATAATTTTGTTTTTGACACACAGTTTATTTTTATTATATCAATGTGTCAGTTGTTAATATGAGTGTACTATCTCTCTCCACATGGAATGTGAATGGGTTGGGGCAACCCATAAAAAGGAGGAGGGTTATTACTTTTCTTAAATGTAAGAAATATGATATAGTGTTTCTTCAAGAAACGCATCTTTCCCCGCAGGAAGCTGAAAAATTTGGGAAGATATGGGGTGGACATGTTTTCTTTAGTGCGGCCTCAAGTAAGAGCAGGGGAGTCATTACATTGGTAAATAAACATTTACAATTCAAATTTCTCAAACAGATTAAAGATAAATTAGGAAGAGTCATTATTGTTTTAGCTCAAATTCAAGGGCATAAGTTGATTTTGGCTAATATTTATGCGCCTAACGCTGATGATCAGGGCTTTTTTATAGATCTTGAAGGGATGTTGCAAACCACTGGCACCACTCATGATATAATATTGGGAGGAGACTTTAATCTTTTGATGGACTCAGTCCTTGATCATAGTGAAGCAAGTGTGTAAGCCCCCTAGAGCAACCTTGACAAGTCACAGGATGTGTAAAAATCTTGGTCTTACAGATATTTGGAGACTTTTGAACCCATCTGGTAGGCACTATACATTTTTTTCCATCAGTCCATAAGATTTATTCTAGAATAGATTTTTTTTTTTTATATCCAAGTCCCTCATTTCATCTGTTGTTGATTGCTCAATCGGAAATATCTTAGCCTCAGCTCATGCCCTGGTGAGTTTAGGGTTGTGCCACATACGGAGAAAAAGAAATCATATCGTTGGCGCCTTAATGTGTCCCCTTTTGCAAAAACCTGATTTCCAACAAATGCTAAAGGCTGAGACCAATTGGTCCTCAGTATCCACTATGGGCGTGGCTTGGGAGGCACTTAAGGCGGTTCTTAGGGGTCAGATCATACAGTATGCCTCATTCATCAAAAAATCCAAAGCACGAGAACTCGTGGAGTTGGAAGGAAATATTAAAAATGCCGAGGCAGAGCTGAAGCGCCGTTTGTCATCCGATGGCCTCAGAGAATTGACTCGATTGAAATACAGATATAACACTATTTTGTCACAGAAAGTGGAGTTTTGGTTATTCAGGGCAAGACAGTCATACTTTGAGTCGGGGGACAAAGCAGGAAAACTTTTGGCTACATATATAAAGCAGAGAGTGTCTTTTTCTACCATTCCCTCAGTGAAATCTGCTGGTGGTGAAATATTTACCTCGGCCATTGATATTAATAATGCTTTTAAAGAATTATACTTTGATCTCTATAGTTCCATGTCTTTGTCTACTGATGAAGATATTAGAAATTTGTGGAACCATTAGATCTCCCTAAACTGACGACTGAGCAAAAAAATTCTCTTGACTCTGAGATAAAATTGGAGGAGCTTGGCGATGTTATTAAGGCCTTACCTACAGGCAAGGCTCCGGGGCCTGACGGCTTTGCTGCTGAGTTTTTCAAATCTTATGCTACAGAACTGGCTCCACTTTTGTTATAAGTTTATACTGAATCATTAAAGAATGGAAAGCTTCTGCCAACAATGACACAAACCAGGATCAGTCTGATTCTTAAAGAGGACAAAAATCCAAGTGAGTGTAAAAGTTACCGTCCAATTTCCCTGATCCAGTTAGATGTAAAAATGTTGTCAAAACTTCTGGCTAATCGATTAAGTAAAGTTATGACATCACTTATATATATAGATCAGGTGGGGTTTATTCGGGGCCGTAGCTCTTCTGATAACATCAGGCATCTCATCAATATCATGTGGTCAGTAGCGAATAAACAATCTCAGGTCGCTGCCATCTCACTTGACGCCGAAAAGGCGTTTGATATGGTAGAATGGGATTATCTTTTTAAGGTTTTGGAAATATATGGGTTCGGGAGTACATTTATTGGATGGATTAAGTTACTTTATAGACACCCAGTAGCGGCGGTACAAACAAATGGACTAATTTCAGATTATTTTACTTTGGATAGGGGCACCAACAATCATACCACGCTCCACACCACTGAGATCACATTATTTCCCCATTCTGATGGTTGATGTGAACATTAACTGAAGCTCCTGACCCGTATCTGCATGATTTTATGCACTACACTGCTGCCATGCGATTGGCTGATTAGATAATCGCATGGATGAGTGTTGGTGTCAGATGGGCTGGTTTGAGTATTTCTGTAACTGCTGATCTCCTGGGATTTACACACACAACAGTCTCTAGAATTTACTCCGAATGGTGCCAAAAACAAAAAACATCCAGTGAGCAGCAGTTCTGTGGATGGAAATGCCTTGTTGATGAGAGAGGTCAACAGAGAATGACCGGACTGGTTCAAACTGACAAAGTCTACGGTAACTCAGATAACCGCTCTGTACAACTGTGGTGAGAAGAATATAATTTCTGAATGCTATTCTGAGATGCGGGTTGGCGCTGTGTTGGCAGCACGAGGGGGACCCACACAATATTAGGCAGGTGGTTTTAATGTTGTGGCTAACCAGCGAGTTGGCGCTGTTTTTGGCTATTTTGGACAACGTTGACAATAAAAAAATTGACGACAATTGAATCGTTTGATCTCATTTAACGTAACAAACTCTAATGATGACGCATGAGAGCAGAACTGCAGTTCGCACCTGATTGAGAAGAATTACACAGCTCACAGATGCACTCTAAACTTTCCAAACAGCTTCAGGTGATGTAGGTCACGAAGTATGAGAGAATTATAATGCAAAAATACAAAATAAGTAAATACAGAAGCACTCGTTGTGGAATAAGTGGTGCCGGAGCTCTTTAAAAGGAAACACCCCGGCATTACATCTTAAATGCAGTTATATTTAATGCGTTGTAACTTTTTTTAAAGTTCAAATAATATGGAAGCAGGTCAGGTAAATAACTACAAACTCCAAAACTGTCATTTCTCTGTGCGGTCAGCGCCTCTTCTATGAGTCAGTGCGTGCATGCTTAATGCAGCTAGATTATAACGTGATGGCTCGAGACTTTATTAATAAGAGAGAGTTTGTTTTTTTGTGAGTTAAAGATTAATTGAAGTGAAAAGAAAGGTGTGAGGGGTAGTCTTCACCCCATTATACACTGCAACAAAATGCATTTGATTTGTTTTGGCGTTTTCCAATATAAATATCTAAATATCCCCTTTTTCTCCCAATTTGGAATGCCCAATTCCCAATGCGCTCCAAGTCCTCGTGGTCACATAGTGATTCGCCTCAGTCCGGGTGGCGGAGGACAAATCCCAGTTGCCTCCGTGTCTGAGACAGTCAACCCACGCATCTTATCACGTGGCTTGTTGAGTGCGTTGCCACGGAGACACAGCGCGTGTGTAGGCTTCACGCCATCCACCGCGGCAACCACGCTCAATTCGCCATGCGCCCCACCGAGAACAAACCACATTATAGCGACCATGAGGAGGTTACCCCATGTGACTCTACCCTCCCTAGCAACCGGGCCAATTTGGTTGCTTACGAGACCTGGCTGGAGTCACTCAGCACACCCTGGGATTCGAACTAGTGAACTTTACCACTGAGCTACCCAGGCCCCGGGAATAATTTGTTCACATTCACTTACAATTATTTTGGGTTCCCTCACAATAGTGTTATCCATTTTTACCATGGTTTTACTACAATAACTATAGTTGACCTGTGTTTTTTGTTATAAAACCATGACCACAAAATTTACCATGGTTTAACAGCAAGCATTTTTAACCTTAAAATTCACGGTAAAACCTAAGTAATACTACAGGTCAAACAAAATGATGGCAGTAAAATTCATAATCATTATGCCAAAATGCATACTTTTACTACAGTAACACCATAGTTACAGTGCATCTGGAAAGTATTCACAGCGCTTCACTTTTTCCACATTTTGTTATGTTACAGCCTTATTCCAAAATGGATTAAATTCATTATTTTCCTCTCAATTCTACAAACAATACCCCATAATGACAACGTGAAAGAAGTTTGTTTGAAATCTTTGCAAATTTGTTTAAAAATTACTTTAAAAAAAAAAAAACACATGTACAGGAGAACGGTACTTGTCTGACTGCATTGTGCCAACTGTGAAGTTTGGTGGAGGGGGGATTATGGTGTGGGGTTGTTTTTCAGGAGCTGGGCTTGGCCCCTTAGTTCCAGTGAAAGGAACTCTGAATGCTTCAGCATACCAAGAGGAATTGTCCAAAATCATGCTCCCAACTTTGTGGGAACAGTTTGGGGATGGCCCCTTCCTGTTCCAACATGACTGCACACCAGTGCACAAAGGAAGGTCCATAAAGACATGGATGAGCGAGTTTGGTGTGGAAGAACTTGACTGGCCTGCACAGAGTCCTGACCTCAACCCGACAGAGCACCTTTGGGATGAATTAGAGCGAAGACTGCGAGCCAGGCCTTCTCGTCCAACATCAGTGTCTGACCTCACAAATGCGCTTCTGGAAGAATGGTCAAAAATTCGAATGAGCGAATACTTTTGGCAATATAGCGTAAGTATTCACAGCCTTTGCTCAATACTTTGTTGAAGCACCTTTGGCACAGATTACAGCCTCAAGTCTTTTTGAGTATGATGCTACAAGCTTGGCACACCTATTTTTGGGCAGTTTCTCCTATTCTTCTTTGCAGGACCTCTCAAGCTCCATCAGGTTGGATGGGGAGCGTCAGTGCACAGCCATTTTCAGATCTCTCCAGAGATGTTCAGTCGGGTTCAAGTCTGGGCTCTGGCTGGGCCACTCAAGGACATTCACAGAGTTGTCCCGGAGCCACTCCTTTGTTATCTTGGCTGTGTGCTTAGGGTCATTGTCCTGTTGGAAGATGAACCTTCGCCCCAGTCTGAGGTCCAGAGCGCTCTGGAGCAGGTTTTCATCAAGGATGTCTCTGTACATTGCTGCATTCATCTTTCCCTCCATCCTGACTAGTCTCCCAGTTCCTGCAGCTGAAAAACATCCCCACAGCATGATGCTGCCACCACCATGCTTCACTGTAGGGATGGTATTGGCCAGGTGATGAGCGGTGCCTGGTTTCCTCCAGACATGACGCTTGCCATTCAGGCCAAAGAGTTCAATCTTTGTTTCTCATGGTCTGAGAGTCCTTCAGGTGCCTTTTGGCAAACTCCAGGCGCGCTGTCATGTGCCTTTTACTGAGGAGTGGCTTCCGTCTGGCCACTCTACCATCAGGCCTGATTGGTGGAGTGCTGCAGAGATGGTTGTTCTTCTGGAAGGTTCTCCTCTCTCCACAGAGAAATGCTGGAGCTCTGTCAGAGTGACCATCGGGTTTTTGGTCACCTCCTTGACTGCCCTTCTCCCCCGATCGCTCAGTTTGGCCAGGCGGCCAGCTCTAGGAAGAGTCCTGGTGGTTCCAAACTTCTTCCATTTACAGATGATGGAGGCCACTGTGCTCATTCAATGCTGCAGACATTTTTCTGTACCTTTCCCCAGATTTGTGCCTCGATACAATCCTGTCTCGGAGATCTACAGACAATTCCTTGGACTTCATGGCTTGGTTTGTGCTCTGACATGCACTGTTAACTGTGGGACCTTATATAAACAGGTGTGTGCCTTTCCAAATCATGTCCAATCAACTGAATTTACCACAGGTGGACTCCAATCAAGTTGTAGAAACATCTCAAGGATGATCATTGGAAACAGGATACACCTGAGTGTCATGGCAAAGGCTGTGAAAACTTATGTAAATTTTTTTATTTTTAATAAATTTGCAAAGACTTCAAACAAACTTCTTTCACGTTGTCATTATGGGGTATTGTTTGTAGAATTTTGAGGAAAATAATGAATTTAATCCATTTTGGAATAAGGCTGTAACATAAAATGTGGAAAAAGTGAAGCGCTGTGAATACTTTCCAGATGCACTGTAATTTGTGGTTTTTAAAACCATGCATTGTTTTTACCACAAAAAATGGTTACTACAGTTAATTTTCATAAGGGCATGTTTTTTTGGTAGAAACCACAAATTAACCATGGTGTTACTATAGTAAAAACCATTTATTTAAAAAAATAAAAATAATAATTGGCAGAATGATTTTCATTGTCATAAAATTTCAAGGTTTTACAACAAATACCATAGTTGAACTGTAGCTGTTATAGTATAACCAAGGTAAATTTTCGTACTGGATAGATAAAGCTATTTCAAGGGAACACAAAGCTATTTCAGAAAAATAAATTCCCTCCCTGTCCTCTAAAGGGCTCTGTAGAATCTTTCCCTTAAAAGTCATTAAAACAATAATTTCAAAAAGGTCAATTATTCAGCATACCCACTGGCAGAAACATAAACCAGCAGTAATGAATGAATGAAATCTTATTCAAAAACAGGAGTCACATACCTTGATTGAATTGTGATTCAAATCCTCCACTGAAAGTTTCTTTCTCTGTGGGCGAAGCGTCTCGTCCTCCATCTTTAAAGAGTCACTGAACACTACAACACAAACACAGCATGCAAGGAGTGCTACTTGGGTGTAAAATAATTCCTACTGGTGCTCTTTGGATAAGGGATATTTTGTTCAGATGCTCTAGAAGTCCAAGGCACTCAGAGTAGGGTATACATTTTAAAAAGCCTTTAAGTCATGGCTATTAATTTAAAACATACCACAAACAGACATGTTGCAGCTTACAAGGCCTTCATCAGCGACAACACCCTGATTAAGAGCGCACTCTTCCACTAGAGCTTCAGCAGACTTCTTCTGACTCTTTTTCTGTAAAGTGATGATAAATGAGGTTTAATTACTCTCAACAACCACTTTATCGCAATTGCACATGAAATTTGTTAATACTGCACAAAAATATTATGCACCTGCCAATGTTTTGTAGTATACTCTAACTATTCTCATGCATGATGTTCAGTTATCAGAACCATTAAAAGGGGAAGATGAGGAATCAAATTCTCCTTGATCGTTTCACTTATAAGAGGTCATTGTACTATAAAAACATACTCTAAGTTTCAGAACTGAAAACTTCCTCCTTTATAGAAAGAGCATTTATTTAAACCAGGTTCTAGAAACGGCACGTTTGGAATTTGTGGAACTTGTGATGTCACAAGGACCAAAAACATCTGCATATGAATGCCTCTTCAGGAAGTCATCAATGCCCATTTATCATCATTGCACCCTTGCCCACTGCTCAGTTACACAGGTGAAGTGGAGAGAGATGGGCCTGTCATGGGAGATTCATCTACACCAAAGGGGACTTATACAGAACTCCGGCTGGATTTAAATGTTTTCTACACTAGATGAATGGCTTTGACCATTTTCATGCATCTCGCACTGCTTTTAAAAGACGCAATGTCAAGTTATATCTCTAAAAATGAGACCTCCATTCTGTTTCATTCCACTGCACTGTTTCTGGCTATTTTTTTGTGTGTGTGGATTTTCTCCCCAATTTGGAATGTCCAATTCCCAATGCACTCTAAGTCCTCATGGTGGCATAGTGACTCGCCGGATGGCGGAGGACGAATCTCAGTTGCCACCGTGTCTGAAACAGTCAACCCGCTATGTCTTCGTGGCAACGTGCTCAACAAGCCACGTGATAAGATGCGCGGGTTGACGGTCTCAGACGCGGAGGCAACTGGGATTCGTCCTCCGCCACCCGGACTGAGGTGAATCACTATGTGACCACGAGGACTTAAAAGCACATTGGGAATTGGCCATTCCAAATTGGGATAAAAAGGGGAAAAAATCCCCCCCCCCCGGCCAAAAATGGTACAAGCGCAGCTTTTAAAAATGCGTCTCTGTCCTGTTGCTGCCACAGATTGGGAAAAACACATGCCTTTCAGTGTGTAAACAAACACAGAATCAATTGCTCAGCGTGGATTGCTTGTGAACCAGCCTCAATATTATTTAAGCGTTGCAAAGGAACTTATTGAAAAATGCAGCAGTTAACACCACTGGACCGCAAAAAACTATTTCATTCATGAATATTTCATATGTCATGACTGTTTGATAGTTTATGATGTTGTGTGAACAGTATAAAATATTTAGATGAAACGTGTTAGATGTGCGTTATATGTTAATCCTGAAATGTATTTTTATAAATGTTGTGGTCTTGTGGAGTTTGTTAATTTTCTTTGGAGTGCGTTTCAAATATGGCTGTCACAACAGCCAATCACAACAGTGGGCGTTTACATTGAGTCCCAGAACAACAATCCACTCTGCATTACTGATTTTCTTGGTTGGGGGCAATTTTTTTTTTTTTTTTAAATCACCCAATTTGGAATGCCCAATTCCCAGTGCACTATGCGTCCTCGTGGTCCCATAGTGATTCGCCTCAATCCAGGTGGCGGAGGATGAATCCCAGTTGCCTCCACATCTGAGACCATCAACCCATGCATCTTATCACATGGCTTGTTGAGCGCGTTGCCACGGAGACATAGCGCGTGTGGAGGCTTCACGCCATCCACCGCGGCCTCCGCGCTCAACTCACCACGCGCCCCACCGAGAACGAACCACATTATAGCGACCACGAGGAGGTTACCCCATGTGACTCTACCCTCCCTAGCAACCAGGCTAATTTGGTTGCTTTGGAGACCTGGCTGGAGTCACTCAGCACGCCCTGGGATTCAAACTAGCGAACTCCAGGGGTGGTAGCCAGCGTCTTTTACTGGTTGGGGGCAAGGTTGATCATCCCCCCCTCCCCCCCACACCCCCTTTGTATGTGAAATATCTGACCAGTAAGAAACTTCACAAGTCTAAGCTTCTCCAAATACCCCGCTAAATTCTCAAACACTGCAGTGTAAAATACAGGTGACACATACAGCTTCACCTGAACATGTTAATGAAAAAAAAATTGTTACATGTTCAAGTGATAATACTTGCCTTTTTATATCTATAGCAGATGATTGAAATGACCAGAATGAACATCCCAATCAATATAGCTGCTGCTGCAGTTTTGACTGAATCTCCGTCATTGGGTGTGGGGGATGTTAGGTGTGGTGATTCTGGGCTGATGGTACTGAGCGGTGATTCTGTAAGAGACAAGAACAGAAACAACTAGAAAATCTTCGTTTGTGCTGCTTCGGTTTTTTTAGATATTAAAATAATATTTATAGGTCATTCTGAGGTCACTCAGCCCCCCCACATGCTCCAAATTCACCCCAAATAGGCTCAATCGTTTGTGCTGGTTTGTGCCAGTAAAAATTTTGTTTGCGCTGCTTCGGCTTTTTAAAAATTAGACATTGAATTACAGGCGAATTATAAATGCTGATATTTATTGAATACAATACTGACAGAATAAAATAGATCACTTAATGGTCACCAAAATCAAATATAGGTTAGTAGCAGACCTGCCCCTCCCCCCGCTGATCAAAGATCAGCTCACACAGCTTCAGTGCCATAACTACTATAATGGTCAGAAATACAAAACTGACCCTAGGTCAGTGTGGCTCCAAATCAACAAATGACCCGAGATGTCATCTTTGATTGACAGGTGTTTGGTTCTTCGTTCTTGTGTTGATGAACATGATGAACTACCAATCAGTTCTGGGGTGGCCAATGAGCTGGGCCACCCCCTAAAATCGCCACTGTTTAGAGCATATGTAGGGGGTGACGTCATCGCCACAAAAGATTGAGACTATTTTGCCGACGTTTTGCGTTGGGTGGGGGGCCAACTTCACGCAGGTGACGTCGATCCGAGTTCCGACTTCCAAGACAAATGGAACCCAGCATTAGTGTAGTATTCCCAACTCAAGCCAGTATGTTGGACAGGCAAGTCAAAATAATTACACATTTTCCAGCTAAAGGCTAAATAAAAATTAAACACTTTCGTTGGAGTTGTGTTATAAGAAAACATAAAAAGGAGGCTGGTTTATGGTAGTAATACATACCGTTGACAACTACTGTTAACTTTTTCTTGTAAATGATGTTCCCGATCACTTCCAAAGTGTAGCATCCTTCATCACTGGAACTGGCATTACGAATGGAGAGGGTCATATTCTGAGTTTGGAGTAAGACTTTGTCTGCCCCAAAAGACTTACAGCCATTCTTCTTTTCATCAGGCGAGCAGTACCGGAACACGAGAGGCCCGTTTTCACATATAAACATACTCACTCTAGAAACATTTTTCAATTCAGGGTTTTCATCAAAGAGGTCAAACCTTTCTCCCATTGTTACCTCCACCCTCTCGCTGTCAATCGCAGCACCTGATAAAATTAATATTTTAAGTGTAAATGACCACAGATTCACAACTTCTTGGATCATCAAATCATGTGCCATTTAATGCCTTTTATTAATACCCATTATAATATTACCTGCGATGAAGAGACGGATTATCAACACGAAGAAGCCAAGCATGTTTAATGAACTCATACTGGGACAGCTCGTCTAGGTGGTGCGTTTATATAAGCGTGGACCACGTGCGTCTGTACTTAAACACAAAATGGCGCACTGGGCGGAGCCACACTCTGTTACCTGGGACAGGTAACCTTCAACAGTGTGATTTTTAAATACTAAACTTTTAAAATTAAATTTGCACTGTTTCTTTTATTTATGTTATAACTCAATACGATTGATTTTTCCAGTATTGTGTCATAATAAAATCGATGTTTTTTTTTTTTAATTGCGTTTAACTGTGATCTAGTTCGAGGCCCGACGGACTAGAAGTTTCTTTCTGAAAGCATTTCTGCGCCTCAAGATGAGCGGAAGAAAAAATAGTTCCTGTGTCTATGCAACTATTCGCTAATACAATTATTATTTTCCACTTCGAAGCTTATAAGATGCATTAATATTCATGTTATCTAAATAATAAGATCACTAGTTTAAAAAAAACCTTCAGAATCGATATTTTTATGTGAGGATCGATATTCTTGATACCACATCAGTATCGGAAGTATCGATACTTCAGTATCCATCCGCCCATCCTTACTTCAATGTTAGCTGTCTGTTCAGTTGTTGTTCTAATTCACCTCTTTTTACGCCTTTTATCCATTTTATTTCATATATCGACGATAGACTGAATGGCAGATGTGCTAGCTATTGCTGTGCAGTCACAGCCAGATGGTGATTTAAGTTTCAAGTGTATTACTATTTTGTATATATTGTATTTTAATTAATATTTAATATTGAATATGTGTTTTAACTCTTGTGCATCAATAAAAGTTACTCAGAGGTCCTCAGAGGACAAAAATGTCAGTGTAAAAAAAAAAAACTGCCATAATATTATATATTAATATTATTTTCCATTTTCAGTTAGTTATTTTTTTTAACTTCAGTCCTGAACTACCAAATAGTCATTTAAATTGAACTAAACTACCAATTAGTCATTGCCAGTTTGTTTACATAATGCCACTGTTGTTGTTTTTTACACACACACATACACAAAACACACTCTGACATCCATACCAACACACCCACACAATTTTAGCTGCATCATTTATTCAATTGGCCTGCAGTGCTCTATAATGCAGCAAAATAGGGAAAAAGCATGTATTTGCTCCATAGGCTAAACATGAGAAAATGGCGCCATCTGGTGGAACATATGAAAAATGTACATTTTGAAGCCAGGGCTCCAGAATGAAAGCATAATATCATAGAATTCATGATTTTATGCTTTAATGACACTGGGATCAAATATTGCAGTTTTAATGGGTTTCAATGGGGACATTTTTGTCCTGAAGGTCCCGAGATATAATTTAGGAACTGAGGTTGAAATATCAAATTCCCCCCCCAAATATTCACACCTTTGGCAACATTTATGCCATTGGCATTAACACAGCCAAAATGATAAAAAAAAAAAAAATTTTAAAAAAAATTAAAAAGACAAAAATGTCCTGAAGGGCGCACAAGGGTTTTGGGGCCATTTTGTTTTCATTTGTGTACATTTATTTACAGTGGCATGTTGTCCGTCCATATTCTGTACTTGACCAGACCTACAACTCTTGTCTGACCTCACCGACGCCTGTTCATTCAATAAACAATCCGCAAATTAATTATTACCAAGCGAATGATTTTATTCTTTATTATGCTAAAGAAGCAAAGAGATCCATGTTCTGATGTGTGATCCAGTCATGAAGCACTCGTAGACAAAATGACAATACATTCTCCATTGTCTCTGGACTGAATTATGCAGTTTATATATCACTTTTACTGTATAAATGGTCTAATTTCTGGTTAAGAGTATGATGTGCTTTCTCTGAACTATTTAACATGATAGTAACCATAAAGCACCATGAATATAGACAATTTTATACTACAAAAATGGAACCGTTTTTTAAGTTTTGTCTCTGTTGTGATCAAGTGTATGAGGGGTATATTAGAAATGGTAATTTGAACTGATTCAACCACAGAGTTTGGGCCACAAATATTTATAAATTAAATGGATGCTCTACACCATCCCTCTGATAATACGACAATCCATTCAATTTTAATCTCAAGCATTCACTCACATCAAAATGCTAAATATTTCTTACTGTGTAGTCATGGTTCTATGTTGTAGCCACATAAGAAAGTTGGATTTTTTTTAACATCTGTTATATTAGCAATAAAACCCAGAGAACATATTTGAAATGAAAATATAACACTTTGAATAGTATCTGATGGTGGTGAACATGTTTTGTACAAGTCTCAATTCTCTTGATATCATGAACTCAGTCTGAAGCGGAGTCATTTAAAAATTTTAATCCCATTTTCCGTCTCTTCCAAAACCACATAATATGCAAAACCTGTCTTTTAAAGCAGAAAAACTAAAATTCGACTGATGTAACACAAAACAAAGGGTGTTGCTTTTTCACAGTAAAGTCACTCAAAGCAAAACTGCCAAACTTTGAATCAGATTTAATTATCGACCGATGAGTTTGATCGCATTGACATTTCGTTCTTGCAGCAAAAATTTCATTGGCTGCAATAAAACCAAAAGAAAATGCACAAATGCGGGCGAGAGCTGAGCTGGTGTGCTAGAATCGTCGTCCAGTTGGTTTATCTCGGGCTCCTTTCATGGTTTTTGGAGTCGTTCTGATCTAAGAGGAACTTTGAGTCTTTAGAGGGGCAGGTTTACAGGTGGAGGGGTCAGATTTAAGGGCCGAGACACTCAGTCAGTAGAAAAGAGATCTCCAGCAGACGGCAGTGGGGCGAGACCACCAGTAACATTTGGTAGGAGAGAAAGATCTGGAAGACTTTGGATGTGCGACTTGAGTTCCTTCCGCACTTGTGTGACGCGAGCAAGTTTCATCTTGTATTCCTGCAACGACAACAGATAATGGATGAATCGATCAGTCAATGTGAATGAATGAACGTTACATTTATGTAGCGCTTTTCTGACACTACACTCAAAGCGCTTTACACAGTGAGCAGGGGACTCTCCTCAACCACCACCAGTGTGCAGCATACACCTGATAGTGCACCAGTACGCTCACCACACACCAGCTATTGGTGGAGAGGAGAGTTATAGAGACAGTTAATGGAGGGGGATTATTAGGAGGCCATGATTGAGAATAGCCAATGGGGGGAATTTGGCCAGGATGCCACGGTTACACCCCTACTCATTACGAGAAGTGCCCTGGGATGTTTAATGACCACAGAGAGTCAGGACCTCAGTTTAACGTCTCATCCAAAGGTTGGTGCCTTTTTACAGTATAGTGTCCCCATCACTATACTGGGGCATTAGGACCCACACAGACTGCAGGGTGAGCACCCCCTGCTGGACTCCCTAATACCTCTTCCAGCAGCAACCTTAGTTTTCCCCAAGAGGTCTCCCATCCAGGTACTGACCAGGCTCAGCCCTGCTTAGCTTCAGTGGGCAACCGGTCTTGAGTTACAGGGTGATATGGCTGCTAGATAATGTGTTTCAAGGCATTTAGTAATAGTGTTCACCAAAAAGATGAAAATTCTGTCATCATCACAAGACTTTTTCTATGGAACATAAAATGAGTTTTGAAGAATGTCTGAGCTGCTGTATTCCATCAAATCAAAGCATACAGTGACCAGGAGCTTTCAAGGTCCAAAATGAACAAAAAGCACCTTAAACACATTAAAGAATTTCATATGACCTGTGCGCTATATTCCAAGTCTTCTGAAGCCATATGATACCTTTGTGTGAGGAACAGACCAAAATTGAGGTTGAAGCACAAATGCAATTTGAAAGCTGACGACTTCGTAAATAACGACTTAAATTTCGGTCTATTTGACACACAACGCTATTGCATTGCTTCAGAAGACTTGGAATAAAGTGCTAGAGTTGTATGGACTACTTTCATTATGCTTTGTTGTCGTTTTTGGTGCTTGACAGCCAACGTCACCATCCACTTTCATTGTATAGAAAAGAGCAGCTCAGACATTCTGCCAAAAAACTAAACAAAAAAGAAAGTCATAGGGATTTGGAATGACATGAGGGTGAGTAAATGGCGACAGAACTTTTTTTTTCTGTGAACTATCCTTTAGAAGCACTGATGACTCTTGTACCTCCAGTTTCTTCTCCCTCTCGTTGAGCGCCTCTCTCTGGCTTTGAATGTATTCTGTGAGCATGCGGGCCAGCTGCCTTCGGTCCTCTAATTCAGCCGCTAGACGTCCGTTATACTCCGCCAGCAGCAGACACGCCTCGTCCACTGTCTTCGAAAGTTTATCTGCGGCCTCTTTATCTGCAGAAAGCAGGACATAGAGATGCACGTACTGTTAGACAGGTCACAAGCTGCATCAAACTACCCTTATGAACCGAAAACAACAGGTTCAATTTGAACATTGAACCTTTGGGTTTTCTGATGAAACTATCTAGTGACTCTCCATCCATAATCAAATGAGTTATAGGGCTTGGTAATGACACTGATTTGCTGATTCAAAATCATTTGGGTATATTTCACTGACAATGTCCATTTTGCTTACATACAAAGAAATTCTGGTTGCACTTATTTTACAGTACGTGTACTTTCAGTATACTTACAAAGTACTTACCCATGAAAGTACTGAGTAATTTTAGGTAACTACATGCACTTAATATGAGTTAAGGTTAGAGTTGGTGTTAGGCTTAGGGTTAGTACCTAGTATTTACTGTAGTTATTGTAATTATATAGTATGCAAAAGTAGAACAGTACTGTCAAATAAAGTGCTACCGAAATTCTCTCTCAAATAATGCGGTTAATTTATACATGGAGGGGACGCTCTAACTTGGTACATAACGAAAATATACATTTTATTTGATTATTTGTTTTTCATCATTTTCCCATTTCAGCTTAAATATGCCAAATTCCATCAGTAAAATATCTTGAAATTGCATACTTTGTATATACATATAAATATTATGTGTACATACAGTATATATACATATACACAACTCTTTATCTGATGAATATATAGGCTATAAAAAGCTTAATTTGCTAAATAAATACTTACCAATTTTGGGATTGTTTACAGTTTAAAATTCAGCATTATGCAGAAAAGCTTTATTTTGCTGGTTATTATTAGGATACTGGTTGCATAATTAACAGTTTGGGGATTTTATTCATCTTTATTAAGATTGTTATGAATCTTGTAGCCTCAATGTCTGTGCTTATAATAGTAATAAAAAACTACGTTTTTTTTTTATTTATCATTCTATAAATACATTTTAAAAAACTATCGGACAATTAATCGGTTATCTGTCTTTATTCACCACCTTAGTTATCGGTATCAGCAAAATCCACTATCGGCCAACCTCCAATTTCAGCTATAATGACCATTTTGCTTACATATATGAATGAAATTCTCTCCCGGATAATGCTTTTAATTATACAGCGGACCTTCTAACTAAGTACATTACAAAAAGCTTCATTTTTACAAATTATATTTTATTTGCGTTTTATCATCTTGGTCACATTTTAGCTTTTTTTAAATGTAGAAATCCATGTATTCCAGCAATAATTATAATGCATATATTATATTTAGTTTAAAATCATAACTTAGACTATTTACAGGTATTTACACTGATTTGTAGAACACATGCTAAAAATCTGTACTGTCTCTTTAAGAAAACCGCCATTTCTGTAAGGACCGTCTGTAAATGAGCGCATATTAACGAGAGAGGGCTCGAATGGCTTTACCTCTTCCATGCTGTGCATGATTAGAATTAAACGTTTATTTATCACTGACTAATGTCTCTTAATACCCTTTCTGTTCTTTACACTCAGTTGTTGATCAAAAACGACAAAAATAGAAACATGCAATTCTATTCCCACATAGCACGGATGCACTAAAGAAGACATGCAGCTCCACTCTCTTTAATATGCGCTCAACCAGAACACTGAAATGGCACTATTCTTAAAGAGACAGTACCGTTTTAGCATGTGTTCTACATATCAGTGTAAATAGTACAAATTATGCATGTAAACAATAAACGTGACAATATATAATATGCAATTTTAAGACACATGATTTATTGATGCAAATTTTTATAAAGTTTGCAAAAATGTATATTTTCATAACCTAGTCAGAACGTCCCCTGTATAATTAACAGCATTAGCAGAGAAAGTTGGGTCGTTATAACAGAAATGTACTCAATCGAGATCAAGTGAATCTGAATAAAATACTCCCGGTATTAACATGCATTTCAAATGCACCTCGATTTCACTAATGCATCTGGGACAACAGTGAAGGACCGCCTACTCACCTGTCAATCATTCCTTTAGCTAAAGCAACGTTTTTGCTTTAAAAGAAAATAACCATCTGATCAAACCATTCGTAAAAGCGCTTTGGATCAAGAATGTTTTTCCTGTGAAACCTCAGACTCAAGTCTCCTGCCAGGACTCACCTGTGATCTTTTCTAGAAGAGAAACGTCCTGCACCTCCTGCGGAAGAGAGGCAATCTTCTGTCTCACTGCAGCATCACCTGACGCCGCGTTCTCCAGATCCTGCAGCGCTTTCACCAGATCCTCTGTCTGTGAAGTCATGAAAATGTTCATTGCATCTTTTTTGAATTTTAGTCTCTGACCGAGACTAACATTAAGCCTAATATCTCCTTTTGTGTTTTCACAGAATATAGAAAGTCATACAGGTTTGGAACAATATACGGGCGAGTAAATGATTACAAAATTTAAATTTTTAAGTGAACTATACCTGTAAGCTTGATGGACACACTTAAGCTAAAAACAGCTGAGAATCACTTTTCTCTGAGTAAATATCTATGGCTGAACCTTTAAAAGCATTCGTACCAGTTGAGGAGCTGCTGCATCGGTCTCACGAGGGGAGTAGTGACCTCTGTAATCATCATCTTCCTCCTCCTCTTCCTCCTGCACCTTCTGATAGCTTCTCTTCAGGTTTTTCCTGTCATCTGCCAAGTGAAAATTCAAGGCTATTGACATTCATAATTACAGACCAAGTCTCTCAGGAACCCAATTAAACATGTAGACTATAACAAAATAAATACCAGTGGCAGCTGACGTTATATGTGGTCTCTGGTGCTGACCTGCAGACTTGTGTTTGGGGCTGTCGGAGTCCTCGATGGCCAGTTTGAGCTGCTGGATGAAGTCTGAGCGATAGAGACTACGCTCTTGCCAGATATTCAACAATCTCTCCATGTGCTTCTTACAACCGTCATCCCCATCTCTGACACACAAAGAGAATATAGGTAACACAGGACAATTAAATTGTTTTTTTAAAAACATGAAACGTTGAAGGGGATTTCACCTTGCGACATGCGAACAGGCATCAACCAAGACGCTTTCAAAGTCTTTCGTGAACTCGGGACCCTTTTTCTTACTATTCTGAATGACATCATTTGCCAGATACAGGAATGTCAACTTCCTGCTGCTTTTAGCTGAAAAACAAAACACACAATGAATGAGAAATTTTATTCATTTATAATAAAGTCACCACAAAATGTAAATTCTGTCTGTGAAACACAAAAGAGGCAAACAAAGAGAGGTTTAGCAGAATGTTCATGCTGCTCATTTCCATACAACAAAAGTGGACAGTGATTTTTGCAGTAAAGTTACGACGAAAAACGAAAGCACAATAGAAGTATTCCATCCGACTCGTGCACTATATTCCAAGTCTTTTGAAGTCATACAATAGCTTTGTGCGAGGAACAGACTGAAATTTAAGGCGCTATTCACTAACAAACTGTCATTGACTGCGAGCACCATTGGTTCTCGTGTGTCATGTGACTCAAGTGTCTTATGTATCAGTGGACAACAATTAAAATGTTGGTATGTTCCTCACACAAAGCAATTACATAACTTCAGAAGATTTAATATAACACATTTGGAGAACTTTTATGGTACTTCTTTTTATCCATGTTGGAGCTTGGCAATAGGGGTGGGTGATACACTATATTGGCAAAAGTATTCGCTCACCCATCCAAATAATTGAATTCAGGTGTTCCAATCACTTCCATGGCCACAGGTGTATAAAATGAAGCACCTAGGCATGCAGACTGCTTCTACAAACATTTGTGAAAGAATGGGCCGCTCTCAGGAGCTCAGTGAATTCCAGCGTGGTACTGTGATAGGATGTCACCTGTGCAACAAGTCCAGTCGTGAAACTTCCTCGCTACTAAATATTCCACAGTCAACTGTCAGTGGTAATATAACAAAGTGGAAGCGATTGGGAATGACAGCAACTCAGCCACAAAGTGGTAGGCCACGTAAAATGGTCAGCGGATGCTGAGGCGCATAGTGCGCAGAGGTCGCCAACTTTCTGCAGAGTCAATCGCTACAGACCTCCAAAGTTCATGTGGCCTTCAGATTAGCTCAATAACAGTGCGTAGAGAGCTTCATGGAATGGGTTTCCATGGCCGAGCAGCTGCATCCAAGCCATACATCACCAAGTGCAATGCAAAGCGTCGGATGCAGTGGTGTAAAGCACACCGCCACTGGACTCTAGAGCAGTGGAGACGCGTTCTCTGGAGTGACGAATCACGCTTCTCCATCTGGCAATCTGATGGACGAGTCTGGGTTTGGCGGTTGCCAGGAGAACGGTACTTGTCTGACTGCATTGTGCCAACTGTGAAGTTTGGTGGAGGGGGGATTATGGTGTGGGGTTGTTTTTCAGGAGCTGGGCTTGGCCCCTTAGTTCCAGTGAAAGGAACTCTGAATGCTTCAGCATACTAAGAGATTTTGGACAATTCCATGCTCCCAACTTTGTGGGAACAGTTTGGGGATGGCCCCTTCCTGTTCCAACATGACTGCGCACCAGTGCACAAAGCAAGGTCCATAAAGACATGGATGAGCGAGTTTGGTGTGGAAGAACTTGACTAGCCTGCACAGAGTCCTGACCTCAACCCGATAGAGCACCTTTGGGATGAATTAGAGCGAAGACTGCGAGCCAGGCCTTCTCGTCCAACATCAGTGTCTGACCTCACAAATGCGCTCCTGGAAGAATGGTCAAAAATTCCCATAAACACACCCCTAAACCTTGTGGAAAGCCTTCCCAGAAGAGTTGAAGCTGTTATAGCTGCAAAGGGTGGGCCGACGTCATATTAAACCCTATGGATTAAGAATGGGATGTCACTTAAGTTCATATGCGTCTAAAGGCAGATGAGCGAATACTTTTGGCAATATAGTGTATGACCAAAATCTTGAAAAACTGAAAATCACGATAACGACATACACTGGTGGCCAGAAGTTTGGAAACAGCACCATCAATATTTGAAAAAAGTCATTTTTTATAAAATCTAGACAGGCCCCATTTCCAGCAGCCATCACTCCAACACCTTATCCTTCAGTAATCATGCTAAATTGCTAATATGGTACTAGAAAATCACTTGCCATTATATCAAACACAGTTGAAAGCTATTTGGTTCGTTAAATGAAGCTTAACATTGTCTTTGTGTTTGTTTTTGAGTTGCCACAGTATGCAATAGACTGGCATGTCTTAAGGTCAATATTAGGTCAAAAATGGCAAAAAAGAAACAGCTTTTCCTCAGCTGACAGCTTCATTGAATTCTACCCGCTCAACACCAGTTTCATGTACAACAGTAAAGAGAAGACTCAGGGCTCCAGGCTTTATGGGAAGAATTGCAAAGAAAAAGCCACTTTTGAAATAGAAAAACATAAAGAAAAGGTTAGAGTGGGCAAAGAAACACAGACATTGGACAACAGATAATTGGAAAAGAGTGTTATGGATCTTAACCCCATTGAGATTTTGTGGGATCAGTTAGACTGTAAGGTGCATGAGAAGTGCCCAACAAGACAGCCACATCTATGGCAAGTGCTACAGGAAGTGTGGGGTGAAATGTCACATGAGTATCTGGACAAACTGACAGCTAGAATAACAAGGATCTGCAAAGCTGTCATTGCTGCACATGGAGGATTTTTTGATGAGAACTCTTTGAACAATTTTAAGTAATTTTTCACATTATTAATGTCCTGACTATACATTGTGATCAGTTGAATGCCACTTTGGTGAATAAATGTACCAATTTCTTTCCATAAGCGCAAAGTCTGTACATTATTCCAAACCTTTGGCCACCAGTGTATATCACAATATAGTACTTTTGTTTTTTGGGAAAATCAATAAAAATTGGTTTATATATTATATAACCATATTGCAATGCTTATTTTTGGATATTTCAGTCAGTAGATTAAATACTTTATAAATGAAAACCACTTCCTCTTATATAATTGTCACATTTCAGTCTTGACATGCTGTTGACCAATTTTATTATTATTATTATTATTATTATTATTATAAAGTTTCCTCAAGAATCTCAACATCTTCTCAAAGCAATGCAACGAAGGAAAAAATATATAACACTTCATTAGGCTGTTAATTAAGTAACTAATTAAGTCATCTCTATAGACAAAATATAAATATCAGAAGGCAAACATGGCCATTGTGTTCCCTAATATGAAACATCATTGAACAGAATTTTAATGAGGGTGATGATGTGTACATTAAAAACACTTTAATTTGGTACATGACAGTGTTGTAGCTTTTTTCTCATCAGTGATGGTTAGAATGCCAGGCTGTCTAGATGTTTGACTTCATCCATAGCATTTTAAGGTCAAGTCATGGTACAATTCAAATTGGTCTGCGCCACCATATCGAGAGAAGCCGGATTGCCGCTTTGCGCTCTCCAGTCTCTAGAGAAAAATTATTGGGAAGCCCGCTGGATTCGCACGCACTCGCGTGCTCCAGAGATAGAGCGCGAGACACTCAAGTGAAACACATATACATATTTAGCGCTAATGAAGTGCCAAACGCAAGATGAATGTCATTGTATTTGCCTAAATGTTCATTGCAAGAAAAACCCTGTCCATGTTTCTTCAATTCTCTCAGTCCTGCCAACTGATAGATACACACACGCCACGCATATGGATATCTACGATTCGCGATATACTCGATATAGAAAAATCTCTATCGTTTGACACTTTATATCGTCGCCATTTATACTGTCATATCACCCAGCCCTAATTGGCAGTATAAATCACCATCCACTTACCTTGTACAGAAAGTACAGAAACTCTGATATTCTGCGGAACATCTCCTTTTTTGTGTTCCACCAAAGAAAGAAATTCATATGGGTTTGGAATGACATGGAGGTGAATAAATGAAAACATTTTCATTTTTGGGTGAACAATCCCTTTTCTTTTTTTTCTCCCCTTTCCCCCCCAATTTGGCATGCCCAATTCCCAATGCGCTCTAAGTCCTCGTGGTGGCGTAGTGACTCGCCTCAATCTGGGTGGCGGAGGACGAATCTCAGTTGCCTCCGCGTCTGAGACTATCAACCCACGCATCTTATCACGTGGCTTGTTGAGCGTGTTACCACTGAGGCTTCACGCTATTCTCCGCGGCATCCACGCACAACTCACCACACACCCCACCGAGAGCGAGAACCACATTATTGCGACCACGAGGAGGTTAACCCATGTGACTTTACCCCCCCTAGCAACCAGGCCAATTTGGTTACTTAGGAAGCCTGACTGGAGTCACTCAGCACACCCTGGATTGAAACTCGTGACTCCAGGGGTGGTAGTCAGCGTCTTTACTTGCATGAACAATCCCTTTTAATACACTGTGATGCAAGCTCACGAGAGGTGAAAGTCATAGCAGGTGTTCGAGGGATATATTTTCAGTCAGTTTGTTTGTTGTATTCAAACTTTTTTTTTTTAAGTGATTAAGCTTAAATTGTGCACATTAGCTTCAAAAAAGGCGACTTCAGCCAAAAGGTGCATGTTCGATAACAACCTAACCCTTTGTATTACTATGAAATACAACATAGAAAAGACTTTTTGGACACTACCATGTTGGTAATGCCCTGGTATTATTTAAAGTACCTTACATTATCATGGTATTTATCAAAGTGCCATGGTACTACCACAGTACTTTTCTGTAAGGGACTCATTAGCTATTAATTAAGTTTGGAAAAGCAAAATATGACTATCTGGTGCTAATCAAACAGATCTCACAATCCTCAACTGATCCAACAGATCTGTGTGTTCCCTGAAAGCTGCAGCTGTGAACTCATGAGTGACAGCAGCATAAGAGTATGTCTCTCTCTCACCCTTCTTTAGTTCTCTGTGCCACACTCGCACTATGAGCGCTGAATGTTTGCGGTGGTGTATGATCCACAGTGAGAGAGTCTGAACGCTCTGCTGCGAGTTACTCAGCTCAGACAGTTTCTTCTCCAGAGCAGACTCAGAGAAAGACGACATGATGGACGCGCTCTCTCCAAAAACTCCCTAAAAAAAAAAAAATGGTTAAAAAGAAGGCAGAACCTTTAAACACTGAGTACGGCATGTTTATCTCAAGAAGCTTCAAGAGCAAATTATGGAGTTAGTTACAAAGTATGGCCTAGAATACAAAGTGTACGTGCAGTTGATATGAAAAAAGGTAGTGTGACATCCTATACCTCATTTACAACTGCTCTTGGATAGTTATTATATAGAAGGTTTTTATGACCTCATATTATTTGAGACTACATGGAATATTTATTCTTATAAAAATATATTTATCACACCACACGGCTATTTAAAATGAACTATGGGAGGTCAAAAGGGTGAATAAAAACTTGAAGAAAATTAATAGGAGAAATCAGTCACAGCAGTCAGCACTTCTTACACACTAATATACATTTTAAAACATTTTGGATGTTGAATTTGGCAATGTCAAAGTTATTTTTCAGCTACCCATATACATATAGCACAACATAAAGTATATTTAGGTAGAATGACTAAATAAATAAAGTTATATAAACACACTAAATGAATATACAAAAATTACGCTTTTCAATTTTATAATAAAAGTGCATCAATTTGAATTGAGTAAATTTAGTGCGTCAATTTAAAAAAGTTACTCAGAGGTCCTTCGAGAACAAAAATGTCTGCGTCAAAAAAACTGCCATAATAATATTATATATTTAAATTATTTTCCACTTTCAATGAGTTAATTTCTTAACCAACATCAGTCCTGATCATAACTCCCAAACATTCATTCATTTTTGGGATTTTATCCCTTTAAATGCCAGTTTGTTTATATAACGCCACTGTTGTTTTTTTTACACACACACACATTTCTTGATATACAAATACAAATACAAATACAAAACACACTCTGACATCCATACCAGCACACCCACACAATTTTAGCTGCATCATTTATTCAGTTGGCCTGCAGTGCTCTATAATACAGCAAACAGAGAACAGGTAAAAAGCATGTATTTGCTCCATAGGCTTAAACATGAGAAAATGGCGCCATCTGGTGGAAAAAGTTTACATTTTGAAGCTAGGGCTCCCGAATGATAGCATAATATCGTAGAATTCATGATTTTATGCTTCAATGGCACTGGGATCAAATATTGCAGTTTTAATGGGTTTCAATCGGGACATTTTCGTCCTGAAGGTCCTGAGTGTAACTATTGTGTGTACACAGTGTATTATAGATGTATTATAGGAACTGAGGTTGAAATATCAAAATTCCCCCCCAAAAATACACACCTTTGGCAAAATGTATGCTGTTGGCATTAACACAAAATGATCAAAGAAATGAAAATGAAAAACACAAAAATGTCCCGAAGGTCGCACAAGGGTTAATGTTGTTAAAAATAAAATACAAACCACACAATTCGATTTGATGTACTTTTGTTATGAATTATGAAATTGAAAATCTTAAAAATAGGCTAAAATATTTTTTGAGTGTAGTTTAATATGTACTATAGTCACATCCAACTACTATATAACTATACAGTTTGATTGTACATTAACATTATATATGATTATAATATACTCTGCACTCAGTGTATAGATCCTGTAAATATTAATTATTGATTCGTTGAACATCTGATTAGTTTGCTCCTGCAACTCTACTACAAGCAACTCATTAATCAAATAATACTAACAATAACTACAATATACTAACTAAATAAACAGCTAGGAGAAAATGCTATATAAAGCTCTTACCTGTCAGCAGTTTTAGACGTGTAATCTGGATTCAACTCCAAAATGGCACAAAACACGCGGAAACCAATGCAATATGGTATAACCGCTGATCAGAGGGGTAGACGGGGACGAAATAAATCAGAATCGATTAATATGACGCGAATGTGTGGGTTAATTCCTCGAAACTTCTGCAGAATGTTTAATTTAAACACAGTGAGATTTCGCTGCAAGTTTCTCTCGCGGCTGATAAACAAACGGGCGTCGCGCAATGACGTCATAGAGACGCGCGGAAGGAACATGCTGGATGGCTTCATCTCATACAACACTGTAATTTTTATTTAACTTTATAATCATAGTTCTGAAGAGGTGTCTGCTCTTTTGTGTGGTGATTTTTTGGTGTAATGTGTTTTATAAGCCCAGTTTTTATTTATTTATTTTTTTTTGCTTAGTGACCAGCAAAGAGGAGTGTGTCTTGTCTGGCCTTTTACTGTTTTAATGAAATGAAATCAGGAAATAAAGTTGAAATGGCGAAATTATGTGCATAGATAGATAGACAGTTGAAGTCAGAAGTTTACATACAATTAGGTTGAAGTCATTAAAACTCATTTTTAACCACTCCACAGATTTCATATTAGCAAACTATAGTTTTGGCCATTTATGACATCTACTTTGTGCATGACACAATTGTTTACAGACAGATTGTTTCACTTTTAATGGACTATATCACAATTCCAGTGGGTCAGAAGTCTACATACACTAAGTTAACTGTGGCTTTAAGCAGCTTGGACAATTCCAGAAAATGATGCCAAGCCTTTAGACAATTAGCTTCTGGTAGGAGGTGTACTGAATTGGAGGTGTACCTGTGGATGTATTTAAGGCCTACCTTCATACTCAGTGCCTCTTTGCTTGACATCATGGGAAAATCAAAAGAAATCAGCCAAGACCTCAGAAAAAAATTGTGGACCCCCACAAGTCTGTTTCATCCTTAGGAGCAATTTCCAAACGCCTGAAGGTACCACGTTCATCTGTACAAACAATAGTACGCAAGTATAAACACCATGGGACCACGCAGCCATCATATCGCTCAGGAAGAAGATGCATTCTGTCTCCTAGAGATGAACGTAGTTTGGTGAGAAAAGTTCAAATCAATCCCAGAACAACAGCAAAGGACCTTGTGAAGATGCTGGAGGAAACAGGTAGACAAGTATCTATATCCACAGTAAAATTAGTCCTGTATCAATGTAACCTGAAAGGCTGCTCAGCAAGGAAGAAGCCACTGCTCCAAAACTGCCATAAAAAAGCCAGACTACAGTTTGCAAGTGCACATGGGGACAAAGATCTTACATTTTGGAGAAATGTTCTCTGGTCTGATGAAACAAAAATATAACTGTTTGGCCATAATGACCATCGTTACGTTTGGAGGAAAAAGGGTGAGGCTTGCAAGCCGAAGAACACCATCCCAACCGTGAAGCATGGGGGTGGCAGGATCATGTTGTGGGGGTGCTTTGCTGCAAGAGGGACTGGTGCACTTCACAAAATAGATGGCATCATGAGGAAGGAAAATTATGTGGATATATTGAAGCAACATCTCAAGACATCAGCCATGAAGTTAAAGCTCGGTCGCAAATGGGTCTTCCAAATGGACAATGACCCCAAGCATACCTCCAAAGTTGTGGCAAAATGGCTTAAGGACAACAGAGTCAAGGTATTGGAGTGGCCATCACAAAGCCCTGACCTCAATCCAATAGAAAATTTGTGGGCAGAACTGAAAAGGCATGTGTGAGCAAGGAGGCCTACAAACATGACTCAGTTACACCAGTTTTGTCTAGAGGAATGGGCCAAAATTCCAGCAACTTATTGTGAGAAGCTTGTGGAAGGCTACCCAAAATGTTTGACCCAAGTTAAACAATTTAAAGGCAATGCTACCAAATATTAACAAAGTGTATGTAAACTTCTGACCCACTGGGAATGTGATGAAAGAAATAAAAGCTGAAATAAATAATTCTCTCTACTATTATTCTGACATTTCACATTCTTAAAATAAAGTAGTGATCCTAACTGACCTAAGACAGGGAATGTTTTCTACGATTAAATGTCAGGAATTGTGAAAAACAATGTGTAAATCTATTTGGCTAAGGTGTATGTAAACTTCTGACTTCAACTGTCGATAGATTGATAGATAGATACTAGTTCACACTATTTTTCTAATTCTTGTATAATAATTAAGATTTTTACCACATCAAAATACACAAAAGTACTTTATCAATTTAAGGTTTGAAAATAATGCACAATTTACATATTAGAACAAAAGTGATGTTTTAATCTGATAAACTACTTGGTAATTGTCTGGGCCATTTTTGTTATTATAAGGTTCATAAAATGCTATTAAAAATAATAGCAATATAAATGAAAAGCAAATTATAAAACGCAAACCTATATGAAAAAGTTGGATTTGCTTAATGTCACTTCAAGAAAATGGCAAACTGCTGATAATTTAATACTTTGTTTACTTGGTGAAGGTAATCCTAAAAATTATTTTATGATGATTTATTATATTATATTGTTGGCTATTATTATGGATGTTTCTTTAAAAATGTGGTTGTGGAAGTTGCAAAATATTGCAGAAAGCCAAAATTTCCACTGAATAACTATAAAAATATCCAAATCACTGCTCTCTTTGTCATAAATTCTCATAATTGTGTTTCATATTAGCCTATTTCTCTCTCTCTATCTCTCTCTTTCTCTCTATCTCTCTCTCTCTCTCTCTCCCTCCCTCTCTCTCTCTCTCTCCCTCCCTCTCTCTCTATCTCTCTCTTTCTCTCTCTCTCTCTCTCTCCCTCTCTCTCTATCTCTCTCTTTCTCTCTTTCTCTCTCTCTCTCTGTCTCTCTCTCTCTCTCTATATCATAGTAACTTACAAGTGTTATAATCTCCTTCACAGATCTCATAACTCCCTGCAAGGAGAATAGCTGAAAATCAGATAGATGATCCCAAGATTGCATTTGCATGTCTCCGTCCATCCTGTGTCCTCTTGACCAAAGAACCTACAGCCGCTAATGTAGAAACTCTGAGCGTCCACCTCCACAGCGTGAGTGATGGAACTCTCCAACAGCTCCAGGGCTATGTCCTCTTTCCTCTCAGATTTGTTCTCAAAAGTCCAGGCTCCAAGCGCGAGGCTCTCATCCAGGCAGTCATGGAAGCCATGGCTTACGTCTTGGAGAACACTTGCGTTCAGAGTTGAAAGTCACTGCGAGATCTTTTCTCCGAGCTGTGCCTTTGTCTTTGTTTCCCGAAAGACCCGGGAAAGCCTGCCGCAACCTCAGAGGAAGTCAAACTGGCTGTCCTGAAGTGCCTGGATGCCCTCCTGCACTCTGCGTATTTGGACATCGTTTTTAGCTGTACGAGCCAAGCATGTTGCCTGGACTCGAAGCGGCCGTGTCGTTAGGCATAGCAAACAAACACCTAATACACCCTTGCAATCACCAAGCTACCACCCAAAAAAACCTTTGCAAATGCCATAGCAACTGCCTAACAACCATCCAGAACATCTTAGCCACTGCATAGCAATACAATCCGTAAATGCACAGTAAAATAAGAAATAAATGTCAAGTAATATGGTTTTATCAAAAGTGCAGATAAAAGTGCACACCACTATTAGGCAAGGAGGTTCCCGCCGTAGGTTTGTGGCTGATTTACAAGACGAGTTGACCTGTTATTCATTTTAGCATCATGATAGTCTTGCAGAGCCAGACTTTTGACTATTCTGGCCAAGAACTGCCCACTCAGACAGGACCATGTTAAATGACTGATTTTTATTTACGTGAAGTTTAGATTTAGATTTAGAACCAACAAGAGCAAAATAACAGACTGGCATACAAAAAAGCAGTTGCTTATTCATATAATGGCCGCAGTTTTTTGTTTAAGGTTGTAACAACAAAACCAAAGAAATCAGTAGAATTTAGAATTTAGAAAATTTCTTACATTTAGAATTAGGGATGTCACAATACCACTACCGAGACTGAAATACTTGTTCTTGGGCTCGTAAAAATGTTCCAATAGCAAAATCCAGAACCATTTGATGTACGTTTGTCATTGCGTAAGCATTATTATAATCCTTAAACCACAAAGGCTACCATTTAATGAGATAAATATAGTGTGCATGTGCTGCACGCTTCAAATGTGAGTGCTTGTGAATTTATGGAGCACCGGCTGTGTGGACGTCAGCTGCTCATACCTTTTACACCTCCTTGGCTTACACTGAAAACACCATCATAAGAATCGCACACTCTGTTTGTAGCAGATGACAGTGAGCATAGTGCTATTTCACTTTGTAGCACAAGGTACATACGAAGTACATATTTATTTAATTAAATAGGAGCCTTTTGTGGTATAATAATCACACTGAGGCTGTGTCTCGTTTGGAAGGATGCGTCCTCCGGAGGTCGCATTTCTCGGCCGCATTCGTCAACGAGGCTGTCTCGTTTCAGAAAAGCAAGTAGGACACTTCGAATGAAGCCTTCGAATGTGACCTTCTTTCACGGGAATTCGGAGGATGCATGAGGTGTGTCCTTCGTGGGCACTCATAACCCACAGTTCTTTGCTTCAACGGAAATGTCTAAAAAAAAAGACGCCAATTTGCCCGTAAATATGAAGTTCAAATGCAAGGAATGTTAATTCCCAAGTTGAAGTACCTCAGTAGATGGGTGCAGAGTATATAATATGTATTATTATATTAATATATAATTAAAATAAATTATTAGACTAAAAGTACACCTGTAAAATCTATTTTCTTTTCTCTTTACAACATTATAACTCTCCTAAAATGTACCTCAAACATTCCCTTCTAAAGGTACTTTGTTACCGTGTCACTCGAAGTGCTCGCACTTGTTAAAGAGTGGTGTGCTGTCATAGTAACCATGTTACGTTACGTTTCCGTTTGTCCTACGAAGGCCGTCTCATTTAAACGAGATTTGTTTAAAGGAGGACACTCGGTATACTGCAGCCTTCAAAGGACACGTCCTACCTATCATGCAGCCTTCCAAACGAGACACGGCCTGAGTGACGTAGTGACCTGCTTTTCTGGAAGTGAGAAGCTACCATCATAACAAAACAAACACTTCAAAATAAAAGCTCAGCCAAAATAAAAGCTTAATTTAAATAGGGAAAAAGTACGACAGAAATATATCACTACTGTATAGTTATGCAATATTCTCTGTAATACTGCTACTACTACTAATAATAAGAAATGTACAATTATTTAATGTTATTTAAGTAATATCTCACTTCTGTGATTTTCTGTTATGCAGCACTTTATTTGTTTTTTGGAGGTTGTGTAAAAGCACTTCATTTTATAAAAATAATTCAATATTATGTTGAAAATAAATTGTTAAATTCAAGTTTTAATGAATTAATTTATTTAGACACAATTTTCATTATATAAACTTTTGATAGATTTAAATAAATTGAAATAAACTGTTGATATGGTTCAGAAAACAAACAAAAAACAGGTATTGGTATCAACAAGTATCGAAAAGGAAGTATCGGTACTTGTACTCGTTCTAAAAAAAATGGTATTGGGAGATCCCTATTTAGAATGTAGAAACTTAGTATAAAAATTAGTAGAAACAAACATTAGTGTGTGTTGACTTTTTTACAGGGTCATCTCTGTGACATTGCCAGTACTTACTACTTTTGGATGGACATAAATTCTAACCACAAAGCGGAATATACAGTTGCGTTTAAGGGTAACTTGTTTACTTGCTAATATGTGCCTTAATAAGTTTTACTAATGTGATAAATTCTGTGAGTAGCAACAAATGTTCATTGTGGCAGCCTGGTCACTTGTAAACTAAACTTTTTTCCCTACGGACTATAAACTGTGCGTTCTCGAAAGTGACAGAAAGCCCACCAGTCAGATTGGAACTTGAGATTCTGCCAGATTCTTGGCATTTTTGTGCAGTTTGAATGGTTTGCAAGTGCAAATGTTCTGTGGGCGGTCCTGAGACTAGCATTGTGACATCATATCCTCAGACGTCCCTCGACCAGCGTCCACTTCTGAGGAGGACAGGGAAGGTCCTGACGTGAAAGATCCAGATTGCCAAAGACGTCATGGAGTGATGCATTCACCTGCTGACTCCAACCTGTGATTGAAGGTTGCAAAATTCATGTCCTTTCTCTTTAAACTCAACACTGATTATGATCACCAAAGGCCTGTTTTCTTGATTTTATTTAGTAATATCCAGCATAGATGTGTTGCAATTGAATTCCTCTCTCTTGTTGAACTGAAATGTGTTTGTTGATTTGATTTAGATTGAACAGTGCATCCGGAAAGTATTTACAGCGCTTCACTTTTTCCACATTTTGTTATGTTACAGCCTTATTCCAAAATGGATTAAATTCAATATTTTCCTCAAAATTCTACAAACAATACCCCATAATGACAATGTGAAAGAAGTTTGTTTGAAATCTTTGCAAATTTATTAAAAATAAAAAATGAAGAAAAATCACATGTACATAAGTATTCACAGCCTTTGCCATGACACTCAAAATTGAGCTCAGGTGCATCCTGTTTCCACTGATCATCCTTGAGACGTTTCTACAACTTGATTGGAGTCCACCTGTGGTAAATTCAGTTGACTGGACATGATTTGGAAAGGCACACACCTGTCTATATAAGGTCTCACAGTTAACAGTGCATGTCAGAGCACAAACCAAGCCATGAAGTCCAAGGAATTGTCTGTAGACCTCCGAGACAGGATTGTATCGAGGCACAAATCTGGGGAAGGGTACAGAAAAAGTTCTGCAGCATTGAAAGTCCCAATGAGCACAGTGGCCTCCATCATCCGTAAATGGAAGAAGTTTGGAACCACCAGGACTCTTCCTAGAGCTGGCCACCCGGCCAAACTGAGCGATCGGGGGAGAAGGGCCTTAGTCAGGGAGGTGACCAAGAACCCGATGGTCACTCTGACAGAGCTCCAGTGTTTCTCTGTGGAGAGAGGAGAACCTTCCAGAAGAACAACCATCTCTGCAGCACTCCACCAATCAGGCCTGTATGGTAGAGTGGCCAGACGGAAGCCACTCCTCAGTAAAAGGCACATGACCGCCCGCCTGGAGTTTGCCAAAAGTCACTTGAAGGACTCTCAGACCATGAGAAACAAAGATTGAACTCTTTGGCCTGAATGGCAAGCGTCATGTCTGGAGGAAACCAGGCACCGCTCATCACCTGGCCAATACCATCATGCTGTGGGGATGTTTTTCAGCAGCAGGAACTGGGAGACTAGTAAGGATCGAGGGAAAGATGAATGCAGCAATGTACAGAGACATCCTTGATGAAAACCTGCTCCAGAGCACTCTGGACCTCAGACTGGGGCGAAGGTTCATCTTCCAACAGGACAACGACCCTAAGCACACAGCCAAGATAACAAAGGAGTGGCTACGGGACAACTCTGTGAATGTCCTTGAGTGGCCCAGCCAGAGCCCAGACTTGAACCCGCTTGAACATCTCTGGAGAGATCTGAAAATGGCTGTGCACCGATGCTCCCCATCCAACCTGATGGAGCATGAGAGGTCCTGCAAAGAAGAATGGGAGAAACTGCCCAAAAATAGGTGTGCCAAGCTTGTAGCATCACACTCAAAAAGACTTGAGACTGTAATTGGTGCCAAAGGTGCTTCAACAAAGTACTGAGCAAAGGCTGTGAATACTTATGTACGTGATTTATTTTATTTTATTTATTTATTTATTTTTTTTTTTTCATTTTTAATTTTTAATAAATTTGCAAATATTTCAAAGAAACTTCTTTCACATTGTCATTATGGGGTTTTGTTTGTAGAGTTTTGAGGAAAATAATGAATTAATCCATTTTGGAATAAGGCTGTAACAAATGTGTAAGAGAGAAGGAGCTCCTCCCCATGGTGCACCGGTCCTCCACCGTCTCACTAACGATGATCCGCTCGCTGTACAACGAGCTTTCAAGGTCAGATGAGTGTGTGTGTGTGTGTTCGTGTTAGAGGTCGAAATCATTTTCTCTCAATTACCATAATATTTCCTCTCTGAGTGAGAAGACTCTGGAGTATGTGAGCACTAGGGATGTAACGTTTTCACGATATACTGCTGTTTTAAAAACAGATGGTTATCATACCGTTGACAATTTTAATTTATGGGATTGCATTAATATAAAGTCTAACTTTTTCTAGGCTGAGAAAAGGAATTAGCATTCCAGATGTATATATCAGCTCAATTAAGAGAGAATCAGCTACATTTACACAGCATCATAAACTTGCCACTTACTCCTGTATTTTCATTAGGTGTTGTTTAGGATCAGCCTAAATTATAAAAGCAACCAATTATTGAATCGAATGCATATCTTAACTCTTAACCTGGGGGAGTAATCATCAAATTATTTTGTAGTCATTTCTTTTATTTTTAATAATATTAATATTAGCAATGCACCTTAAAACCGTGATCCCAAAATACCACTGTACATTTTTGTGATGATTATCATACTGTGAATTTGATACTGTTGCACCCCTAGTGTACACAAAGTGCGTTATCTTCAAATTAAATCATAAATGCATTTTAATATATATATATTTTTCATTATTTACAAACCCGAGCACAAAACAAACCCAGAGTTTGTATTTTGTATTTTTCTCATTAAATTATTTTTTAAACATTACAAATCATATTATCAGCTTAACAATTAGAGTGAAACGTTTAATTGAAAAATGAATATTAAAGGAATATTCCGGGTTCAATACAAGTGAAGCTCAATCGACAGCGTTTGTGGCGTAATGTTGATTACCATAAAAATTAATTTCGACTCGTCCCTCCTTTTCTTTTTTGATTTTTTCCACTTTCTCCCAATTTTGGAATGCCCAATTCCCAATGTGCTCTAAGTCCTCGTGGTTGCATAGTGATTCGCTTCAGTCCGGGTGGCGGAGGACGAATCTCAGTTGCCTCCGCGTCTGAGACAGTCAACCCGTGCATCTTATCACGCGGCTTGTTGAGCGCGTTGCCATGGAGACATAGCGCATGTGGAGGCTTCACGCCATCCACCGCGGCAACCACGCTCAATTCACCATGCGCCCCACCGAGAACAAACCACATTATAGCGACCACGAGGAGGTTACCCCATGTGACTCTACCCTCCCTAGCAACCGGGCCAATTTGGTTGCTTAGGAGACCTGGCTGGAGTCACTCAGCACGCCCTGGGATTCGAACTAGCAAACTAGCGAACTCCAGGGGTGGTAACCAGCGTATTTTACCACTGAGCTATCCAGGCCCCCTCGTCCCTCCTCTTCTTTAAAAAAGCTACAATCTGGGTTACAATGAGGCACTTACAATGGAAGTGAATGGGGGCCAATCAGTAAACGTTAAAATACTCACTCTTTCAAAAGTATAGCCACAAAGCATAAACAGTATGTTTGTAAACATGATTTTAGAGTAATAAAATCATTTACTAACCTTTTCTGTCTAAAGTTATAGCCAATTTTACAACTTGGTTGCCATGACGATGTAATGTCAACAAACCCTAAAACGACTGTAAAAATGACCATTTAAACATCTTTACAGCTCAAATAATACATGAGTTTTAACAGAAGATTGAATCTAAGTGCTTTTATAAAATTATAAGCTTCACATTTCTGCCTTTAAACCCTCCAAAAATTGGCCCCCATTCACTTCCATTGTAAGTGCCTCACTGTAATCTAAATTTTTGCTGTTTTTAAAGAAAAGGAGGGAGGAGTCGAAATTAATTTTTTGTGGTAATCGACATTATGCCACAAATGCTGTCGATTGAGCTTAACTTGTATTAAACCCGGAACATTCCTTTTAATTTCAGAACATCTCAGTATTCGGATTGTCCCTCTTTTGCTTTAATGACAGCATTATGCACTCAAGCTGGCATGAACAAAACCTGATGATCATGTTATCAGCATGATTTGAGAATATCCCAAAGCACATTTCCAACCAAACTCCAATTTTTCATCAAATTAAAATCAGCATAAATTCATTTGAATCCAAATAATAATACCATGCATGTTGTATACTTATCAATGTACTTTACAGTTTAAATATATGATAATAATCATATTAATAGCTTAATAATATATCATAATGGTCATTTTTTATTATGCAAAATATAACATTCTGGGCTGAAATTTGACGCCACAGTTGTTGTGAAATTGTATTTGTAGATCCTCTGTTTAAATCTCTCTGTGTGCAGGTGTTGTGTGTTCTGGACGAGTCGTGTGGTGATTTCCTCAGGATGCGGGTGTCTAAAGCGGTTCTGCCGTGTCTCACCTCGTCTCTGATCAAACAGGCAGAGATCAGCGCTCGCTCGGGGCCCGTCTACACACACACACTGGCTTATAAACTCCCGTTCGCTGTGCTGCAGGGTCTCCGGCTGCTGTGTGTGTAACTGGACATGAGTAAGTCTCAACAACTACAGCTTGAAACTCTACTGGTATTGAATATTATTTGATAAAGAGCAATTGATCATTGATAACACAAAAAGATTTAAAGTTAATAGGAGTTTTTTTTAATATTGTTTCTACATTATGTTTGATTGATATCATTTATATAAAGTTTGGCTGTGATTTCTGTTCCCGCTTTCTAAGTTTCGCTGCAGTTTCCTGGTGAAATGAACACTAGAGGCGCTACAACAACTGTGTGGTTTAATCATTATCACACAAATCATGAGTACAATTGCTGATTATGACTTTATAAAAACGTATTTTTCACTATATTGCTCATCCCCAGCTATGTTATAATATCAAAACACTTTTATTTTAACACATGATTTGAAAAACTAAACATTTAAACACTTGTATTACAGACCCACCTACATATATATACACTTACACTTCCTACACCATTAGCTTGTTTGGTAGCTCATTCGAAAAAACTTTAATGACTGCGGTTCGAGACCAGCCAAAGACGTATGAAAGAGAAAGTGGCATAGAAGCGACATGAAATGACGAGGTTGCTTCAGTAAATGTATTTATTTATTTTATTTCAAATTTGCATTTTAAAACACTATCGGTTAGGGTTAGGTGTTGGTTAAGGGTAAGGATGTCTGTTTTGTTAAACTCTCATTTATCTTTCCGGACACTTTTGGTTAGATTTAGGGTAAAGTTTTAGGTTAGGGAGGTACATTTTACTTATTAAAACCTTCATCTAAAATTCACCTTAAAAGCGGTGTCTGATCACAACCTCATTTCACTCAGTTTTGGCGCCCCCCGCTGGACATTTCACTAGGAAACTGCAGCCAAACGTGTAATGAAGCATCTAAATTCAATTTCGCAAAAACGTTGCAATGTTCACGTAAGACCAGGCTGTCAGTTCCTGTGTGGAAGAGCGCGTGAACTGCTTCTCCTGCCAAACTCCCATGAAAAAAATAAATAAACAAATATAAACTTTCATTGTGAACAAATGTGTAAATGTTAAATTGACCAAAACTAAAGCTAACCAAAAAGAGACACACATTTTAAGTATTTAGAAATATTTTGATTTTTAAAACATTCTTTTTCATGTCATTCATTAGTTTTTTAAGCCTTAAAAGGAAATCATATATCCCTATTTTAACATTTGATTTAAATATTTGAAGTTAAATATATAAAAACGACTTCTTAAAGTGTATGAAGCACACATGCACCATAAGATATATGACAATGAATCGTGAAAACCCTAAAAGAGACAATTAATAATGTAGGATGGGACTTCATTTTATTCTGCATTTTGTTCAGATAGATAGCAAAAAGTGAGAAATGGTATTATTGGTTAATATTATTTTCCCCTGCCTCCATAGCCTTGGTTACATCAGCAGAAAAGGAAAGTCATGTCAAAGGTAGTGAAAGTTATTAGTTTTTTAAAGATGGATTTCCCCCTCTTTAGATTAGCATGCACTGATGCACTTGTGTACAATAAGACTATCGACATTATCATAAGTACAGGTGCATCTCAATAAATTAGAATGTCGTGGAAAAGTTCATTTATTTCAATAATTCAACTCAAATTGTGAAACTCGTGTATTAAATAAATTCAATGCACACAGACTGAAGTAGATTAAGTCTTTGGTTCTTTTAATTGTGATGATTTTGGCTCACATTTAACAAAACCCCACCAATTCACTATCTCAAAAAATTAGAATACATCATAAGACCAATAAAAAAAACATTTTTAGTGAATTGTTGGCCTTCTGGAAAGTATGTTCATTTACTGTATATGTACTCAATACTTGGTAGGGGCTCCTTTTGCTTTAATTACTGCCTCAATTCGGCGTGGCATGGAGGTGATCAGTTTGTGGCACTGCTGAGGTGGTATGGAAGCCCAGGTTTCTTTGACAGTGGCCTTCAGCTCATCTGCATTTTTTGGTCTCTTGTTTCTCATTTTCCTCTTGACAATACCCCATAGATTCTCTATGGGGTTCAGGTCTGGTGAGTTTGCTGGCCAGTCAAGCACACCAACACCATGGTCATTTAACCAACTTTTGGTGCTTTTGGCAGTGTGGGCAGGTGCCAAATCCTGCTGGAAAATGAAATCAGCATCTTTAAAAAGCTGGTCAGCAGAAGGAAGCATGAAGTGCTCCAAAATTTCTTGGCAAACGGGTGCAGTGACTTTGGTTTTCAAAAAACACAATGGACCAACACCAGCAGATGACATCGCACCCCAGATCATCACAGACTGTGGAAACTTAACACTGGACTTCAAGCAACTTGGGCTATGAGCTTCTCCACCCTTCCTCCAGACTCTAGGACTTTGGTTTCCAAATGAAATACAAAACTTGCTCTCATCTGAAAAGAGGACTTTGGACCACTGGGCAACAGTCCAGTTCTTCTTCTCCTTAGCCCAGGTAAGACGCCTCTGACGTTGTCTGTGGTTCAGGAGTGGCTTAACAAGAGGAATACGACAACTGTAGCCAAATTCCTTGACACGTCTGTGTGTGGTGGCTCTTGATGCCTTGACCCCAGCCTCAGTCCATTCCTTGTGAAGTTCACCCAAATTCTTGAATCGATTTTGCTTGACAATCATAAGGCTGCGGTTCTCTCGGTTGGTTGTGCATCTTTTTGTTCCACACATTTTCCTTCCACTCAACTTTCTGTTAACATGCTTGGATACAGCACTCTGTGAACAGCCAGCTTCTTTGGCAATGAATGTTTGTGGCTTACCCTCCTTGTGAAGGGTGTCAATGATTGTCTTCTGGACAACTGTCAGATCAGCAGTCTTCCCCATGATTGTGTAGCCTAGTGAACCAAACTGAGAGACCATTTTGAAGGCTCAGGAAACCTTTGCAGGTGTTTTGAGTTGATTAGCTGATTGGCATGTCACCATATTCTAATTTTTTGAGATAGTGAATTGGTGGGTTTTTGTTAAATGTGAGCCAAAATCATCACAATTAAAAGAACCAAAGACTTAAACTACTTCAGTCTGTGTGCATTGAATTTATTTAATACACGAGTTTCACAATTTGAGTTGAATTACTGAAATAAATGAACTTTTCCACGACATTCTAATTTATTGAGATGCACCTGTAAATAGGGTCCATTTTGATAGGATGTTGTTGAGCAATTCTTTTGACCACATTTGAGCAGTTGTTGGATCTCACCACTAGATGACAGGCTTGGATCAGTTTTTAATAACAGCTGCAAACACGTCAATCTGACTGTAGTTCATGATGAAGTGTCACTTCACAGCTTTGTCTGAAAATCACAGATCTTTTTATTTTCTTGAAATACATTGTGTTTGTTTTTCACAAGGATGTATTGTTCAGCCAACAGTCGCCATGAGGAAAATGGCTTCATGAATATATTCCATAATGTCTTCGTGAAACTGTAAAAATGTAGCACGCTTTGTCATAGGGGTTAGGTTTAGAGGTAGAGGATAGAAAATATCATTAGCTCAGCATAACAACAATAGAAGTCCATTGAAAATCCCCAACATGAGAAACAAACGTGTGTGTGACGGGGGCTTGAGCGTTGAACTTGGTAAAGAGCTGAAAGGAAACTGAATACTGATGGAGTTACCATGGTTATGAGAGACACCTGAGAGAGACAGAGGTCATGCTGGATATTTCCCAGTAGTGTAGTGTTTTTCTCTTCCACATGTTTCTCTCCCTCTGCTGTCTATCATCCCTCATCTCTCTTTCTCTGCATCTGTCCCTCGCCTCACAGTCCCTCTGCTATACCATCATTTTTCTTGAGTAATGAGCCTCTACAGCACGCTGCTTAATTAATTAATTAGGATCATGCTGCCATGGAGACTATTAGAATATATTAGAACATATGTGCTTGTTATGACGCAGCTGTACATTGTTTGCCATTTGCAATGAATTTTAAGTACTGAATACACCACAGAAATGCATAAACCTTTGTGGAAATACAGTATTACATGTCTTTATTATATATCCCAGGTTTGTATGACTTTCTTTCTTCGCCAGAACACATTTGAAGCTGCAAAAATCACAGACAGTCAGCATAAACGTCATCCATACGACACCAGCTGTTAAATTAATGTCTTCTAAAGTGACACAATCACTTTTGATCAATATTTAAGTATTTTGTTTTTCTTCCCCTTTTTCTCCCCAATTTGGAATGCACAATTCCCATTGTGCTCTTAAGTCCTCGTGGTGGCGTAGTGACTCGCCTCAATCCGGGTGGAGGAGGACGAATCTCAGTTGCCTCCGCATCTGAGACCGTCAATCCGTACATCTTATCAAGTGGCTTGTTGAGTGCATTACCATGGAGACCTAGCGTGTGTGGAGGCTTCACGCTATTCTCCGTGGCATCCACGCACAACTCACCACGCGCCCCACCGAGAACGAACCACATTATTGCGACCACGAGGAGGTTACCCCATGTGACTCTACCCTCCCTAGCAACCGGGCCAATTTGGTTGCTTAAGAGACCTGGCTGGAGTCACTCAGCACGCCCTGGATTCAAACTCACGACTCCAGGGGTGGTAGTCAGCATCTTTACTTGCTGAGCTACCCAGGCCCCGTACTATTTAACTATAAACCATTGCTTCCGTTATGTTCACGAGAGGGTTGAGTCCAAGTGGTCTCTCGTGTGATGTATTCGCGTTGTTATGATACGGACATAGTCTCACGGTCTCCACTCGGTTGAGACATCCAGGATAAGCACACAAACGCACCATTGTGAGTAAAGAAACAGATAAATACAGATTTAAACCAAAACCAAGCAAGCTACTGTACAGCGTTCCTCCTTCTCACTTGTAAACAGCGCTGCTCTTCTGACTGTGACACATGTGTCAGTTCTCACGTTTTTTAAATGCCAATGCGATGACGTCACATGCACATGCCACTGCAGAGCGGAAACATGATTTAGAGTTAAAAAGTACTTCAATATTGACCTTTTTTCGCACTAAAAGTGATCGTATTGCTTTAGAAGACATTAATTTAACCGCTGGAGTCGTATGGATGACGTTTATACTGACTGAGAAATCACCATTCACTTGCATTTTAAGGACCTACTGAGCTGAGATATTTTTCAAATTTTCTTCATATGTGTTCTGGTGAAGAAAGTCATACACACCTGGAATATCATGAGGGTGAGTAAATAATGAGAGAATTTTCATTTTTGGGTGAACTATCCCTTTAACCTTTCAAATGCATAGGGTCTTTAGTGACCCAAGACCTCATTCCACCTCTTGCACCTCATCCACTTTCTCTTCTGAATAGTGTAACAAAAAAAGGCAAAATTGCAAAAAATACAGCTTAAAATTAACTGAAAGACCCGAGATTCGTAAAAGTGTCGCGCTTCCATAAATCATTTTTTTTTTTTTTATTATTTTCAAGTTTACTATCACAGGATATCTATTTCTTTGTTTATTACAAGAGAAATGAACACAATTTGTATTCACTGTTTCAGTGATTGACTTGATTTACATTTGACAGCCATCTGGCGAAAAAGCAATGTGGAAGTAAACTATAGCAAGTGTAACATGAACAGTATGATGGTGTACTTCTGAAATGATGTAAGTTGTGCATCGATTTAGACACAATAAGTGCCTGAGAAAATACATATGTGTATCTTATGTGTTGTGTAGCTCAGTATGTGCTTGACAGCCAGTTGTGTCTCATAAAATTTCAGTGTGGAAGTAATGAATCCCGTTCTATCATTTGTTGCATCTCTTTGATATTGAAATAGAAACCATTAAAATATATCAGAATATATATTAAATATAAATTAATATAAATGTTACACTATCTGGGCATTTTGTAGATTCATTTGTGATAGATATACGTCCCGGGTCATTAAAGACCCGAGTATGTAATAACGTTTGGCGAAACACTCATGCATTTAAGGGTTAATGTGTTTATAGTCATTCTGAATGTCTGTTTTCAGTGGAAGCCGATCCTGAATTTCTGATGCTTGTCTTCCGTACCTGAGCTGCCGTCAGCCAATCAAACTGCAGGAGGCGTGTCTCAGGTAACGCCCGATCTGTTGCAAAACTAAAATTGTACCCTTTTTTCCAGGTATTTCTTTAAAACAATTTTAATTTAAAAAAGTTTTTCACCTCATGAAAGATATTTTTATTAAACAAGAGTGAAAGTGAAAATTAATTTTAGTCTAAAGTTTTTGTTTTGTAGATGAAGTTATTGGACTGTTTCGCTAAACAGTTACATATTCTTCTGCATTAGTATAAATTAAGGTGATATTTGTTTTTATTTCCATATTTATTTTGTCCGTAGGGTTTTCCGTCACCTGATAGAGCTTGATGCTGATGCATGCTGGTTCACTCTGAACGATCTCTTCTGTCCTTCAGCGTACGAACTGCCTCATCCGCAGCTGCTGCCCGTGATGCTGAGCGGATCAGACAGGCCGAGAAACGAATTCACAGACAATGTCTTCAAATTACTGCAGGAGTCTGATTCCCCGCTAGAGAACAGATAGGTCTCTGGTGATTTCAAATAAGAGGGTTTCTTACATGTGAGCGATAGGTTCACGACACCTAATGGTTCTAAGATTATGGTCTTTGGAAAAGGAATTGAAGAAACTGTTTCATTTACTTCAAACTTGGACTACAACAGAAGGACTGTATTTATCAGATTTTATGTAGACTGTAGTATGTTCAGTAGGACTAATGTAAGAAATCAGAATCCTAGAATGCCTGCTTGTACGCTACAATGAATGTTCTTTTACGTTCTGTATATTATTTTTTTAATTGTCGAAGCATTTACTATTTGCCTCTTTGTAAAAAGGCAATGGATATTACTTGGGCTGTGCCGATACAATTATATTTTATAAACGCACCTTTTAATGATACATGCTGCTTCAGATATGGCTTATTGAGCAGTAGCAATCATAACTAGATAAAGTTTGTCAAGGCAAACTTTGATGCTGGCTTGACAAAGCGTTGTCTGAAAGTTAAATGCTTGAATTTTTAACGTTTTCTAACAGAAAAGGACAGACAGTCAGATACATAAATGCAAGTCTGTGATATTTTTGGCCGTTTTGAAGGTCATATACAGGAAAACCGGAAGTCTGATCAATTAGAAAAGATAAAGCACACTAAGTCAGAACAGTCTGAAGGTCTGTGCCAAGTTTGGTGGATGTAGCTTGAAAGCTCTAGGAGTTACAGTTGGAAATTTTGGTCAATGTTTTGGGATTTTGGAAAAAACCCTAAAGTCTGTAGGCTATTTTAAGCCAACTTTATTAGCCTATCATATCGTGAGGTAGTTGGGATAACAAGAAAAACTGTGGGGGTCGACTCAAAGTTTTAAAGGGGTCATGACATACCTTTTTTAGTATTTTAATTCCTTGAGGTTCACTTTATAATATTAGTAAAAAAAAAAAAACTTTTATATTTGTAAAACATCATTTTCCACCCTCATTCTGACTCTCTGTCAGAAACGCTCTGTTTTGGTGCTGCTTCTCCTTTAAGTCTTGACAGTAAATATCCACTGATCTGATTGGCTCTGCTCTTGACTGACCTGCGCTCTCATTGCCATCTCACTGCTCACCACTACTGGTCGGGGCTACAGAAGTGATAAGGTTTGTTTTGCGTTGATGTGTTGTTGTGGATGCGGACAGATGCAAATGTCTACCACAGTATGACATCACAATGTGAAGGAAGTTTTGACAGATTGGTTTCAACAAATGCTGTTTTTGCAGTGAGGAGGAAGTTTTGAGTTCTGAAACTTACAGTATGCTTGCAAAGTACAATGACCTCTAATTTGTCAAAAGATCAAGGAAAATTTGTTTCCTCATTGCATGAACCCTTTAAAGGAATTTCTGTCAGTAATATGTTGAGGATCAGCTCACGCAACAAAACTGTCTTTCTAGCCGCAAATAGCAAGCTAACTAGTTAATTAACCGTCAACTATCTTGAAGACATTTTAAACAAAACACTTTGAGATGTACACCGATCAGCCACAACATTAAAACACCTGCCTAATATTGTGTAGGTCCCCCTCGTGCCTCCAAAACAGTGCTAACCCACATCTCAGAATAGCATTCTGAGTTGCTATTCTTCTCACCACAGTTGTACAGAGCGGTTATCTGAGCAACCGTAGACTTTGTCAGTTCAAACCAGTCTGGCCATTCTCTGTTGACCTCTCTCATCAACATGGCATTTCTGTCTGACCATCAATCGTGCCATGGTACAAATCACTGAGATCACATTTTTCCCCATACTAATGGTCGATGTGAACATTAACTGAAGCTCCTGACCCGTATCTGCCTGATTTTATGCACTGCAATACTGCCACACTGATTCTGATTGGATAATCGCATGGATGATTGTTGGTGCCAGATGGGCTGGTTTGAGTATTTCTGTAACTGCTGATGTCCTGGGATTTTCACACACAGTCTCTAGAATTTACTCCGAATGGTGCCGAAAACAAAAAACATCCAGTGAGCGGCAGTTCTGCAGATGGAAACGCCTTGTTGATGAGAGAGGTCAACAGAGAATGGCCAGACTGGTTCGAACTGACAAAGTCTACAGTAACTCAGATAACCACTCTGTACAATTGTGGTGAGAAGAATATAATCTCTGAATGCTATGCTGAGATTCGGTTGGCACTGTTTTGGCGGCATGAGGGGGACCTACACAATATTAGGCAGGTGGTTCTAATGTTGTGACTGATCGGTGTATTTGTGATCTGTAAATGTATGATAAAGTGATAAATAATGACAGGCTTTACATTTTATCGGTTAACGGAAAGCACTCGAGCAGGACCCTGACAGCACACGTACATCACCCAGACGCCTGTTTCCTCTCAGATGTCAATGATTGTCAATTATTTGTAAATCTGATCCTTTAAAGATGTTTAGCAGATGTTAATACAACTGCGATAACTTCCAGATGAAAATGTCTAAAGCAGACATATCTAAGATGTCTGTAAGACTACATGTGCTATCTGGGGAGCTAACCTGCTGTTACGATTGGCTGTTTGAAAACACAGTTGCAACATTCAGTTGACGTCAGTGTTTTGTGGTTTTCAGGGGAACACAGTTAATGTGATGAACAGTCAAAGCCCAGGAGGTTCTTGTGACCTAGATAAGCAGTTCGGACCTGTTGGTTCCGAGCTGCTGTTCAGTCGCGTGTGGTCCGCGGGTTCCTCTCTGACAGTCTAATAAATATGCTGGCCCATGAGAGTCGAATTAAAGCTGCCTCATATGCTTTGTGTTAGCGCTCTGGTGTGTTATCGGCACTGTACTTCGCTATTTATCCTGCTGCCAACGCTGACAGAGGCGCTATTATTCACAGGGCCCGAGTGACACAGGCGACCAACTAACGCGCAGCGTACAGGGATAATGCAATTTCCTCTCGGTCGCTTCTGATAAGTATACTAGCATCATTATGGAGTCAAACCGCTTGATATGTGCATTGTTTGAGGGATTCACTCCCATTAAGTATAACAAAGCAAACTGGAGTGAAATAAAAAATGAAGAATGAAGGTGATTTTAGAGGTTGGGAAAGTGCAGAAGCCATTTGTTAGAACACAAGGCAAAAACGCCACCTTGAAGGGTGTCTGATAATATCATATAAGCAGATGGTGTGGGCCTGAATCTACCAATTTTGGTGATTTAATTAAGCGATAAGGTACAAGAGACTGCAGCTACTCATAACAATGCATATAACTGCATGATACTAAAGACACACATTTTTCATAAAACATTATAAAGGAAATTCAAGAAGTGTCATGGTTCCGCTAGAAGCCCTGACATGTAAACTGGATACCGAATAGGTGCTGATATGTAAATGCTAAATGGTTGTGATATCTACAAAGTTGATCAAATTGTGTTTTATTTCAAAAGAGCAAGGAAAATCTGTATTAATAGTACACTAAGATATATGATCAATGTTTTTATTTATTTGATAAAGGCATACATTGAGGGTGAAACCAGTCTCCTGCAGGATTACTGTAATATAGACAATCTGTACACAGTTATTACTTCCAAAAACAAAAACGGTTGAATCTAAACAAAAATCAAATAAACCAGAAACTAAGCTGTCAATAATACCATTAAACATACTGTGATTGTTTTTAAAAGCTGCATAAAATCACGAAACATTGTAATATTGTGTGTGCACCATCCCCTCATTCATAAGACAAAAGCCTAATGGAACATTTTTGCAGGAAAAAACGGGGCACCTATGAAATCTCAAAGTCCAAATAAAACCCCCAGACTGGTGCATTTAACATTATATGTAAACAATGATAGTAATTACAGCCTGTAAATGTCATCATTTAGACCTGATGAATAATATTTTGAACATTCACTTCTGTTCTACCCCTTCTCTCTGGGTGATTCTCACAAAACTATCAAGAAATGTCCTACTTTTACGCCAGGAAATAAAGCCAATATTAAGGACTATTACGATTTTTTTTTACAATGTGACATTATATTCATTGAACATTATTTTATGAAAAATTATCTTTTTATTTAAATTATTTTTTTATTATTTACATTTATTTAAATCAATTTTCTATTATTTTAATATTATTATTACATTCTCTTTTCTCTTGATTTTGGGGTTAAATATAATTCAGACATTTCTTCATGTGATTCACCCATCTGACTACAGAAACACTGTATCAAAAACATGAATCCGATCGTACTAAGAATGACCAAAGAGTTTAAATCAACGGTCAAATTTGGTTGCTTGCTCTTTAGCAAATATTATTAGAAACATTTGTGACATGCACTTGCTGTTCTGAACAGACATCTACTGTTGTTTTATACAGAAATATACATCTTGTGTTAAAGGAAAAGCTCACTCAAAAATGAAAATCCTGTAATCATTTATTCACACTCATGTTGTTCCAAACCTACAGTATATGACTTTCTTTCTTCTGTGGAAAACAAAATCAAATGTTTTACAGAAACTTTGAAAGTAGAAAGTGACCACAAAAAAAATTACATATATATATATATATATATATATAGTTGAAGTCAGAATAATAGTAGAGAGAATGATTTATTTCAGCTTTTATTTCTTTCATCACATTCCCAGTGGGTCAGAAGTTACATACAGTTTGCTAGTATTTGGTAGCATTGCCTTTGAACTGTTTAACTTGGGTCAAATGTTTTGCGTAGCCTTCCACAAGCTTCTCACAATAAGTTTCTGGAATTTTGGCCCATTCCCCCAGACAGAACTGGTGTAACTGAGTCATGTTTATGGTGGTTTTGGAGCAGTGGCTTCTTCCTTGCTGAGCAGCCTTTCAGGTTATGTTGATATAGGACTCGCTTTACTGTGGATATAGATACTTGTCTAACTGTTTCCTCCATCTTCACAAGGTCCTTTGCTGTTGTTCTGGGATTGATTTGCACTTTTTGCACCAAACTATGTTCATCTCTGAGACCGAATGCGTCTTCTTGAGTGGTATGAAGGCTGCGTGGTTCCATGGTGTTTATACATGCGTATTATTGTTTGTACAGATGAACGTGGTAACTTCAGGCATTTGGAAATTGCTCCCAAGGATGAACCAGACTTGTGGAGGTCCACAATTTTTTTTTCTGAGGTCTTGGCTGATTTCTTTTGATTTTCCCATGATGTCAAGCGAAGAGGCACTGAGTTTGAAGTTAGGTCTTAAAATACATCCACAGGTACACCTCCAATTCAGTACACCTACTATCAGAAGCTAACTGGCTAATAATCTAAAGGATTGACATCATTTTCTGGAATTTTCCAAGCTGCATAAAGGCACAGTTAACTTACTGTATGTAAACTTCTGACCCACTGGAATTGTGATATAGTCAATTAAAAGTGAAACAATCTGTCTGTAAACAATTGTTGGAAACATTACTCGTGTCATGCACAAAGTAGATGTCCTAAACGACTTGCCAAAACTATAGTTTGCTCATATGAAATCTGTGGAGTGTTTAAAAATTTAGTTTTAATGACTTCAACTGTATATATATATATATATATAGTAGAGAAGCAAAATTACATGGCATTTTATCTTGTTTTTTTGGGAAATATAACAGAATTTAGTAATTTTTATGCTTTTAATAAAAAAATATATATTTGCTAATGGGATAAAAAAAAAAAAAATACGATTCAAAGGGGGGGAAAAAAAAAATTCTTACCCCACTGGCAAATAGTTTTTTTCTTCTTTTAAGCATACATCACATCAAATTGTTTTAGATTTCTCTGAAAACAAGACCATATCTTATGTAATTTTGTTTCTAATAAATATATATACATATATTGGTTTGTTTTACGGATGTTTAGACATTTTTACCGGGAATTTTTATATATATATATATATATATATATATACACTATTTTTTTTTTTTTTTTTTTTTTTGCAGTGCAGGGACAATCAAGTGACAGAGAACAAAAAACAAAAAAAAAACATAAAAACAATTAAAATTTTATTAAAGAATTCCATACGACTTGTGCACTACATTTCAAGTCTCCTGAAGCTACACAATATTTTTGGAAAAGAGCGGTGTGAACATTTTTCAAAATTCCAAAAGTCACATTGGTTTGGAACAGCATGAGGGTGAGTAAACGATTTTCATTTTTATCTGAACTATCACTTTAAAATTTAGGGCTCTTGGCTTAAGGAATTGAGGGTTTGGGGTGTCGGGGTCGAGTTGGAACTAAGCTGAGGAATTTAAAGTGCACAGCTTTCTGTGCAGTCAGTGGTACTATCATCAGCGGACCTCTTCCTGAGCTCTCGGCCGGGTTTATGGTGGGCGTGGTGCACTGGCTGGTGCTTGTTGTGCTCGGACTGCAGAAGTTCCTCTTGTGATGCTGCCCCCTGCTGGGATGGAGAAGCCACGTTCCCCTCGCCCTGCTCCACCTGCAGGTATGCCCGCACGTGATGGTGGCGCAGTTGACTGTCGCTAAAGTCGATGACGCGGCATTCGTACGTGCCCTCGTCTGACGGCTTCACATTGGACAGACGCAGCTTGTGGGAGATGTTGCTACCGGCAACCTTCACCACCTGTGGAGAGGGAAAAGGAGATTTGATTATCTCTGAGGAGATATTAGAAAATGACCAGTCAGTGTATTATGTAATGATTGAGCCTCATCTGCTGAATTTGTGCGCTGAATATGCTCAATTAAAATGGACTCCAGCAGATTTGGGCTCAAAGGCTGAGGCAGTAGCTAAGAAATGTACAGCATGCCAAAATGTGCATTATATTTTAAGAGGGGATACATCAGATCTATATAGCCTTAAAATATAAAGATGTGGAACTCGTAAAATACAATCTCAAATCGAATACATTTATAGAGTAATTAACGAACAGTCTCTAAGCATTTGCAGTTATTATTTCATTTTAAACTTCATCTTATTTTCAAACCCTGTGAGCTGAAATGGGCCCCAGAAGCAGAGAACCTAAGGGCCAATCATCTGCCTCTAAGAACCAGCAATGGAAGCGATAGGACGATGTAATCAGATATTGTTGATGACTGATAATTATGCCGAAGAAGATCATGAGAGCCATTGAAAAATGATGAGCGAAAATGTCAGGAAATGACAAAAAATGGAATGTGGGAAGTTGGCAAATATATTAATTAATAGCCCAATAGTTTTTCCCCCAGTGTTATAGAAATTAATCCAACAGAGTGCAAAAATTGTTTAGCCATCTTGGTTCCGGAAGTACTTTTCCCATTCTTTTTTTTTTTTGTGTGTGTATTTCATTAAATCCTTAATCCTTTACTTAATGTCTTTTATGAGGGACAGAACTACAATCCCATGAAACACTGCGAATGAAGTAATCGAATTAAAAACAATGGAAAAATATAAAACGACCGATTTAAAGTTGTTGATTAAAGTATACAAACAATATATTTCAGCTTTTTTGCAAAATATTCAGATACAAATATATAAGTAGTTTGAGAGTACAGAAGACCGACTCCATTGTCATTCACAGTGCGTCATGGGAGTGGGCGGTTGCTGCAAAGCTCTTTTGGCACACTTTGTTTGCTGCGATTCTCTGATTGGTGGATCTCTCTTTAGGATTATGGGTAGTATAGTTCTTCACCAGGAATTCAGCTATTAAACATTAAATTTTTTTTTTTTAATTAAATGAAGATGAAATTACATGGACTGATGGCTTCAACAGAAGCATGTACCATCGATTAACAACCTCAGAACTCATGGTAGTTCTGTCTTTAAAGGTTTAGAAATTATCATAAAAAACAATTCGCCTATGGAGAAAATGAATGAATGGGATTTTTTTAATTTCTGGAACAAGACTGTTGCACTATATTAAAAAGTTAAAAGCATTAAGGAATTAAGAGGCCAGCTGTGTCTATTTTCACTTTTGACATGTTCTCTGAATATCATAAAACATTTTCTATAGCAGTTATTAGGGCTGTCAACTGGGCTGAGAAGATAAATTATTTTTTTTACCTAAAATATTACCAAAATTTGAATTAAATTCGAATTTTAAAGCCAGCTGATTTTAAAATTGACGTTGTGTCCTTAGTCCACAAGAGGGCACAATAAATGCATATAAACCATACAGTACCATGCTAAATTATTGCAAAGAACATTCCTGGCTGTTAAAAAGAGCAATTCATTTTAAACTAATGTGTGTAGAATAAATAAATAAATTAGCTGGTTCATAATCTCAAATGTTTAGTTCTATGGCCATCTACCCTAGACTCAAGCTGCATAATAATAGTGATTCAACAATGTTTTTCATTCTTTACAGCTGAATGTACAGTAGTAATATTCCCAGATAGTACTGCTAGTCGGCTGAACTCTGTTGTGAAGCAGCTCAGATTTTGAGCCCAGGTGCTGTTCAAACAGACAGAGCACAACAGAATGGAACAGAACGCCACAATCTCGAGACACACATTTACAAATTGAACTCCTTTCCTGACAAAGCGTTTTATGAAAACTATTGCTTAATATTTTGAGCCAAGCCCAGGCTTAATATTTTTAGCTGTGCATTTACTGACTGAGCACTGTGCTGCACTTACTGACTGCTCTGTATCCTTATATTTTATCTCTGTATCCTTTTCTTTTTTTTACATTAATTTAAAAAAAAAAAAAAAAAAAGATTTTTTAATTTATTACTTTTTATTCTCATTTATTGTTCTTAATTGGTTTTAAAATGGATTTTTATGTATCTTGCATTTTCTTTATGTAAAGCACTTTGAATAACCATTGTGTATGAAATGTGATATATAAATAAACTTGCCTAATAAGAGAAACATTGATTATAGAGCAAGACGCAGTCGCCAAAGTCCTCCACCTAAGGGCAGTTCACGCTGAACACTTTTGCAACCATTTGTTTTTCTATGTAAACACGCTAGACGACCGTCTTTGATTGCTTCGAGGCATGTTTATTCAGCGTTTCGTGCAGGAGTGATGTGTTTTTTAAATGCTAAATCAAGTTAAAAAGATCTTCAACCTTTAAAATGCATCTCGAGACACTTAACCGGTATTTTTGGTGCTGCATCTAGCCTTTTTTAGAGCAAGAATGCAATCTGTCTGAAGTCATCATCAGTGCTTGACACACATCCAAAATTTGAATGCACAGTTTTAGCATTCGAATGTGCGCTTTTTTCATAAATTTGACAAATAATGGAATTTCGGATCTTAATTTGACAGCTCTAGGAGCCTATAGACTGTTATAGACTTTTGCACTCTATTAAAAAGTTAAAAGCATTAAGGAATTAAGAGGCCAGCTGTGTCTATTTTCACTTTTGACATGTTCTCTGAATATCATAAAACATTTTCTATAGCAGTTATTAGGGCTGTCAACTGGGCTGAGAAGCTAAATTCACATTTTTACCTAAAATATTACCAAAATTCGAATTAAATGTGATTTTTAAAGCCAGCTGATTTTAAAATTGACGTTGTGTCCTAAGCACACAAGAGCATTTTTTTTGTTCCGGTTCAGAAGTTCTACAACCTCCTTTCCAAATAGTAACTGTAAGAACAAAATAAAAGAAATGTTAATCATGTTCTTTTTAAAATGACAGTACTCTGCGGTAAGGGGCGGTTGAAATAGCAGTTGCAGTGATGTCAGATCTCGTAAGAGAAACAAACAATGCGGTCTGGAAAAACAAGCCCAAAATAAGCCACTTGCCTCACCAAAATAAGCCATACATTTTTTTTATGGTGTGCTGAATTTATCAGCATAGAAATAATAACAAGCATTCAGTTAATTCAAGTATAATTTTCTTTACAGATCTGCTTCTCAGTCAAAACCAGGCAGCACCAAATCTGTATGAGTGCACCATATCTAACAATAATTCAGTGAAGAATCAACTGAGAAATAATGTTTTACCTCTAATAATGTTTCCTTGTATCTGGATTAGTCGTGCATGTACAGTAAATGTAGTAATTACACATAGCAGTTAAAAAGGTCTTCAGTGAGGGGCCTGGGTAGCTCAGCAAGTAAAGACGCTGACTGCCACACCTGGAGTCACAAGTTTGAATCCAGGGTGTGCTGAGTGACTCCAGTCAGGCTTCCTAAGCAACCAATTGGCCTGGTTGCTAGGGTGGGTAGAGTCACATTGGGTTAACCTCCTTGTGGTCGCTATAATGTGGTTCTCGCTCTCGGTGGGGCGTGTGGTGAGTTGTGCGTGGATGCCGCGGAGAAGAGCGTGAAGCCTCCACACGCACTAGGTCTCCGCAGTAACGCACTCAACAAGCCACATGATAAGATGCGCGGATTGACGGTCTCAGACGCGGAGGCAACTGAGATTCGTCCCCCACCAGCCAGATTGAGGCGAGTCACTACACCACCACGAGGACTTAGAGCACATTGGGAATTGGGCATGCCAAATTGGAGAGAAATGTGTGATGTTTCCTTCAGGATCAAAGCACATGTTTAATTTTTTCAGGCAACATGAAGTGGTGTACTTCAAAAAATTTACTGTGATAAGCCCTTTAGCCTTGGGTTTATAATGAAAACATTTCTGGAATTAAATTAACTGGTTACCAGCGTTTAAAAAGAATGTTTTCACTCTAGAACAATTGAAAATGACTTTAGTTCCCGTTTTCAGTTACGTTCTTCAAAAAAATTCGTCGTTTTTGGTTTTCATTCTATGAACCGTTTTTAGTCCTTGATGTAAATAAACAGTAACATGAACACTGTACAATAAAGTGTGACCAGTGTCATTTTTTTTTAACACATCACCCAGCCTTAGCAGATACAATTATATGTTTATTAACTCAGCAGATGGTTTTATACAAAGCAAATTTCAAATGAGAATAATACAAGCAGAAGCAATTAATCCAAGGGAGAAAACAATTCAAGCAGTGCTGCATTCCCTATTTCCATAAGTACCAGAATAGTAAGTGCAAAAAGGCTAGTGAGCCAGTCAAATGCTGCCAGTGGAGGCAGTGAGAGGCAACAGTAGATGCAGTCAAGGCACTGAGTCAGTGAAATGCAGCAGTGGGAGGCAGTGAAAGAAAGACTTCTGCATTAGAGATGCAATGAGATGGAGCCGTGGAATGGCAGAGAGACACTCACGAACAGCTCTCTCTCTCTCTGTTTATTTGTACCTTCTGCCTAGCACTCTACCTGACATACAAAAACAATACGACAATCTCTCTCTCTAAAGCGGTCCGAATTCCCAGAGGGCTTCAAGCGTGAGTCCAGACGCTCGATAAAGCCATCTGCCAGTCAAACAGATTGAGTGGGAACTAAGGTGGATAAATAAACACATTCACAAACCAACGAACGTGCTAACAGTAACTTATTCACAGGCAATGTTTGTACAGTGTTACATATGTTGGATATCTGAATATTTTGCAAACAAACACTGCCGTTATCACATTCAAAGATACTAGTCGGGTTCCGTGAAGCTGCTGTTTTAATGGTAAGAGCAGAAATTCTCAAAGGGGCTGAACTATTCCTTTAACACTTGAATTTTGTCATGCAATCTCACGTTGAAATTTTCACTTGCCAATAACTGATCCAAAAACAAAAAAACAAATGGGAGTTTCTAACGTAGGTGGGCAAGAGTTCAACACAACATCACTGTGAAGAGTCCTGGATTGTGGTGAACGTCAGGGACTGAGAGCGTGATTCTGTGTGAACCCTCATCACAGCAGGGTTCTTCAACCGCACATCGAGAGCTCTTTCAGCATTCACGCTGGATGCAAACGTCCTTGTGAATATTTTATGGAGTAGCAGAGACGAGATGCTTTGATTTAATCCACCCCCCCCATATTTAATCCATTTTGTTCTCTTGTATTCTGTTTCACTATGCTCTACTGTCCTATTCATTTACGAGTTCTATTCTATTTTACACTGATCTGTTCTGGTTTGTTCTATTGTTTTCTCTTCTATTGTGTTCTACAGTATTCTGTTTGATTCTATCCTATTGGCTTCTGTTCCATCACAATCTTGAAAGCACACTAAGAGGAACATACAGACAGCTAACAGTAGCTGCACGCCAGTCTACCTCTGAAATACAGACACCGCAATTCAGTTCCTCTGCCTCTCTCAGTCTCAGTTTGTGGACAGTGTCTCTCTGACGCACTATCACTTTAACATGAGGTGGTTCCCTACATGCATCGTGGTTGCCGTTGGGCGTTTTGCTTCGTTAGTTCATGCTGCTCACACAACCAATCGTTGTACACACACATACACGCACACCCTGGAGCAGCACAACCAGCTAGAGCTGAGCGAGTAGCTAACAAATCACCTTTAGCCCAACCGACCATGATGTCCTGTTGGAACGCTCCAGTTATTTGTCCATACAGAGACACTCCATGTATTTTTACATTCCATTACTGACGGCAGATGCTAACGGCTACACATGAGCCAATGAAACACAATAAATAAGACATTCACAAAGGAAATGAGGGGCAAATTACAGCAGAACACTGCAAACTTCACACACTTACACTGATTTTGGTGGCGTCCTTCGACATCTCATTCTGGGGCACCACCTGGAATTAAAAACATCACACAGTCATACTGTTAGACAGATATATTGGATATTATACTGTATATTAGAGAAATTTTAGAGACAGGGTCCAAAATTAAAGCGTTAGGGGCCATTCACACCGATTGTCTGCGCTGTTTTTAAATAGTTTTCCGATGTAAACATGCGTAAGACGGATGTCTTTGGCCTCTGAGTTGTGTCTGAGTGTAGCATTATTTAAGCGTCGAGTCAAGTTAAAAAGAACTTAAACTGTTAAAAATGTGTCTCGAGACACGTGTGTTCTCTTCAACTTACTGCGCTGCGTCTCAGTTGCCTCCACTTCTGAGACCGTCAATCCGCCCATCTTATCACGTGGCTCGTTGTGCATGACACCACGGAAACTCCCAGCATGTGGAGGCTCATGCTACTCTCCGTGATCCACGCACAACTTACCACGCGCTCCACTGAGAGCGAGAACCACTAATCGTGACCACGAGGTGGTTACCCCATGTGACTCTACCCTCCCTAGCAACCGGGCCAATTTGGTTGCTTAGGAGACCTGGCTGGAGTCACTTAGCACACCCTGGATTCGAACTTGCAACTCCAGGGGTGGTAGTCAGCGTCAATACTCACTGAGCTACCCAGGCCCCCCGATAGTTGATTTTGCCAATACCAATAATAAAGGTGGTGGAAAAGGCAGATAACTGGTTAATCGACTGATTGTTTTTAAAATCGATCTATAGAATGTAAAGAAATTGTCTTAAGTCTTTTGTTACTATGACTGGCACAGACATTGAAGCTATACGAGTCCAAAACGAATGCAGTTTATCGTGCAATCAAACTCCCAATATAATCAGAAAAAAATTCAGATTTGGTGCATAATGTGGGACTTTTAACTATAAACAAGCCCAAAACACACAAAGGACTCTTACTTTGAAATGACAAGAGACTAGTTATTTGCCAACTTAAGCTTATTTGCCTAATATTAGCTTAAGCTTAATAGCCTAAATATTCACCAGATGAAGGGTTTTGTGTAAATATAATATATATTTCATCAGATGGTGTTTATTGAGGAATAAGGTTTATTATTATTCACAAGATATGAAGCTGGAGATACGATATATGTGCTGACGCAGAACGTTGCAATATAGTCACATTTTTCTTTGCATGCCCTCGCTTCAAAATGAATACCTTTTCTCTCCAATTTGGAATGCCCATTCCCAATGCGCTCTAGGTCCTCGTGGTGGCGTGGTGACTTCAGGTGGTGGAGGTCAAATCTCAGTTGCTTCCGCGTCTGAGGCTGTCTATCCATGCATCTTATCACGTGGCTTATTGAGCGCGTTACCGCGGAGGCGTAGCATGTGTGGAGGCCCACGCTATTCTCCATGGCATCCACGTGCCCCACCGAGAGCGAGAACCACACATTATAGCAACCACGAGGAGGTTACCCCATGTGACTCTACCCTCCCTAGCAACCGGGCCAATTTGGTTGCTTAGGAGACCTGGCTGGAGTCACTCAGAATGCCCTGGATTTGAACTCGTGACTCCAGGGGTGGTAGTCAGCGCAAAATAGAATACTTGAATTTCTAATCAAAATAACAAAATATATATTGAAGTGTGGGTCTGCAACTGTCGGCATATATTTTTGCCGATAACCGATAGTTCCAAAAAGCAAATATCGGCAGCGATTAATCTGTACAACCGATATATCTGTCTATGTATAATGTGTGGTTTGCTCTCGGTGGGGCACGTGGTGAGTTGTGTGTGGATGCCGTGGAGAATAGCATGAAGCCTCCGCACACACTATGTCTCCACAGTAACGCGCTCAACAAGCCACGTGATAAGATGCGTGGGTTTACGGTCTCAGACGCGGATGCAACTGAGATTCGTCTTCCACCACCCGGATCGAGGCGAGTCACTACGCCACCTCGAGGACTTAGAGCGCATTGGGAATTGGGCATTCTAAATTGGGGAGAAAAGGGGGAGAAAACAAAAAACAAAAAAGTTCCTCTGATACACAAATCATGACAACAATCCAAGCAGGCGATCCAGGCCATTTAAACTGTCAGGAGATTGCTGGATCCACACGAGTGTGAGAGTTCAACTTTAAGGCTGCGTCCGAAACTAGGAAAATGCTGCCTTCAGTGGCTGTATACGGAGGTATGATGAAAATAAGGTGCTTTTCAAACTGTTCGGAGACCAGTTTCCTTAAGAGTTCATTCAAAATCGGGGGATGGCATAAGGGTAAGTAAATTATTATAATTTACATTTTTGGTGAACTATCCCTTTAAGATTTGTAAAGGAACTTGTAGTGAACAATTAATGTAAATTTGGAGCACTGTAAATATAACACGATCAACGCACGTAATCAAACGCAACACAGCTGTTATTCTGTTCATGAGATGAAATTCATGAAGCGAGCACACAACCGCCTCACGTGTGCTCAGAACAGAGCTGTGCACAAGCAGAGCTCTTTTAAAATTCGCATAAGATCATATCTTGATTTAGATTCTTTTTCGATGGATTGTCCAGCCCTACACAATGCAATAGAAAGATGTGTTGTTTTTGCGTTATTTTGCGGCACACACTCTTTTTAACTTATCACATTCAATTCAGACTAAAAGCTTCGCCATGGCGCTGGAGTTTTAGTTGCGGCAGAGTGCCGCTGCTGAAAAGCGGTGCAGGAAACACTGTCATATAGACTATAGATTATTCAGCTGCTTAATTTAACTACTCTCAATGTAACAAACAGTATGTCCAGTATGTTCAAATGAGCTGTTAGTTCTCAGGCGGTATAATAACTCTGTGTGCCATGCGGACTTATCTGGCCTCTGCCAATCCTCAAGAGCCTCTCATGAATAATTCATGATCTAAAGGTGAGCGAGAATTTCTATATTTCCCCCTTTTCATCCTTCCATCCAATTAAACAGCATCTTGAGTTCACAGCAGGAAGCCCTGCAAACTCTCCCACTCTCTCTCGGGAAGCTGCGGCTATTTCTACCAGTGTGATTAATGTGTGGTCTGTTACCTGCTGCAAACTCCCTAGTACATTAATACCAGTGTGTTTCCTGTACTCACCCGAGTCTCATGAAAACATGCTGTGTCCAGGTCACATTTCAGCTCAGAATCAAAAGAAGATTTAGCTTTTTAGGACCATTGTGACAGTATTTTTATGACAATTAAGCACACTTCCCTCCATGTTCACATTATTGAGTTTTTTTGTTGTTGTAATTCTCATTATTCTAAATGGTGATTCTCATTAGATTCTTATTACTGTAATACAGTCATTTGTATTGCATAACTGTTTGGTTTGACTTGTTCCATGTAATGTGTATCCAAAGATGACATCCATACAGTCCCCTTTCACTGAATAAACTCTTTTAAATAAGTACCCTTTCTGTTCTTTAAAATCAGTTGTTGATAAAAAAAGAAACCTTACTGCATCTGTGATATGTGTGAGAAGAATTAAAGAAGCCTTTCGACTCTCGTTAATGTGCGCTCAACCGAAACACTCCTGTGTGCCCACTGTTTCCTCTTAGCTGCCCGCATACACAGCCGGGCACTTCTGATGTTGCTTCCGCACAGACGGAAAAAACATCCACGCAGATGACGGACTCAAATGTGTGGGAAAACCTCGGGATTTTCTTGAATCAGAGCTAAATGCATGCTCAGTGTTTCAACTGGAGTTCAAATGAATGTTAATGTTTCAGTGTTAAATCTTGTGTGTAAACCAGGTGGAAATACACATTACAAAGTCGCAAAACTACACATTAACATACCGCATTTATCATGGGACACGAGCGCTATTGGTGAATGCGAAAATGCGGCTGCATGGCCGAACGGTTAGATGTGCTTCATGGTCAGTGCCCGTCCCGAAAGTGATTGAGACAGTCGCTTATGACTTATGTGAATGCAAACAGGTGCAACAAATCAGGTATGTGTAAAAATATCAGATCTGTGCACAAGATTTTAAAGCAGCCCAACAGATCTGCCGCAGTCTATTACTATTGTTCTTAATTTTAATCAAACAACAATACTGAAAAGAAAGCCACTGACTGCACTTATTTGTTATTATTAGCCTACTATGTAATTAGTTTTCTTAATACTTAGGCTACTTCATTATTATTATATATTTTTTTAGGTTTATCATATCATAGTTCAAATCGCAATCGCAATAATTTTCAAAATAAATGCAATTTGATTTTTTGTCCAATTCGTTCAGCCCTCCCAGTTCGCTTATTATCTTTTTCATTTTTATGTTGTATTACACTTACATGTCATGTTGAAAGTCTGGCGAATGAAGACAAAAACGTACTTGCAAATGGCGATTCTTTCTCCAATGTGTCCGTAGAATGTTGTATTGTCATGAAAATAAAGTCAAAATGCAATAGATCTTAAAAAGGTCTTACAAAATATGTTTCATTTTCATAATGTAAAATATGATTTCTTCTTGTGATTTTGGGGGTGAAATATGACCCGGACCTGTTCTTGAGAGGTTTTGTGAAACTCCCCCTTCTACTCCTCCCAGTATAAATATTTCATTTGTAAATAAACATTAAATATATATTATTAAACATTCGATCTACTGACACATTTTTATAAGGAAGTCTCTGTGTGTGAGACACTGGCTGCATTCATGCAGGTAGAACTCTCCATGGTGCTGAAGCCTTTGACTGGCAGCGGGTTATTAGTGTGTGTGTGTGTGTGTGTGTGTGTGTGTGTGTGTTGGACAGGTTACTGAACTCTCCATCTCTGACTCTTAAAATAGGCCGGTCTGTTTGACTGGCACAGTCACAGAGAGAAAGCAGAAATGGGTCTATAATGGCAGGCGGGTGACAGAATGCCTGCTGTGGATCATATTGTTGTGTATATTGTTAGTTCTAGTTAGTGATGTAATTGCAGACAGATCTCTGCTGTGGTTTAGGGCTCGACTCAGGGGTACACTGCTGACAGAATGAAGGGATTATGGTCTTAGTAACTTTTTGGTTTCTGGCACAAATTTAATTCTCAACACACTGGAATTGAGCTGACACATGTAAATGCCAAAGGTCAAGTGTGTCATTTCTGCAATAAACGAAATGTCTTGCACGTTGCTTGTCGTGGCTGGTTTGAATCTACTGTGAGTGAAAAGGCATTACGGGTCATTTACGCCTCTACCTGACCTGATTGGTGGTCCACGTCTGCTTGTCCATCCATTCTTTGTGGTTCCTGATGTACCACCACTGTATCTCCAGTGAATAGGATGGTGAGCCCGCCCCCCGGAACGAGCACGCCATCTCCACATCCTGTCCACGCTGTGCCGTGATGTCATGAGGGACCTCTGTGAAGACAGCTGCGGGAGAAGAGAAATTCTTCAATTATTACAGTGCTTACAGTATATTTTATGCAAGTGTTATAAGTCAACATAAAATCAAAATCAACCATATTAACTTTCTTAAAACACATTCCTGGTATTTTAGTACTTTAACACTGATTATGCTAAATAAGTCGACAACGTGTGTGGTCATGCAAGCACCTTAAACAGCGTTGCTTTATTGTGGTAAGGTCATAAACAGTTTAAGGCATAAACTGATTTTGCCCATTACACTGATTTCTTGTTACTACGACCGTGAGCAACGTCTTATCCAATTTTCATGAGAGCGCTAATTCTAAGTGCATTTTTTAGTGCCAGCGAAAAGTGCAAGTGGCCGTGGGTGGGAGTGTTTGCGCAAACTGTGGGTGTATTGTATGGTAATGAAGTGGCGCAAAGCACAATTTGCTATTTTCCTGAGAAATAGGTCATTGCGCTAAGACGTTTCAAAATCACGTCTTATCCCAGCACAAAGTTTAAATTCAGTTCCTGCATTTGCATGTCCAAATTCTGAAAATATAGAGGAAAATCAAATTAAATCCCTGACAATAAATGTCATAGCCATTTTATGAAACAAACATTTATGAGACTTGTGTTAAACTATCTAAAGGCCATGGTTTATTTTTCAGTTATTATTATCATTATGTTTATATTTACAATTGTATTTATGATCTAATTTATATTGGTATTTTTCCACCTGTTGTCGTAGAGTGGTCACTGCAAATGGCGGGTGGAAGAAGTTGGATTTGGTATGATTGTTTTTTTTTACCACTTCGTTATTTTGATTATATTTTCATTTAGTTTGAAGTGCAATTTGAATTTTGAAATATTTTTGGTTTAATTTGTTCTTGATTCAATATGTGAATTGAACTGATCTAAATCAAAATCGACCGGTAGAAGTGGAGTGCATTCCAATACAATCACTGTTAATACTAGCCATGATTTGTGTGTCAGTACATGAAAATTAATAATACTTACATTTTCTATAATTTAATGGAGTGTACATCCAAATACTGACAAGAATACAAATTTTCCATGCATATAAAAGAATGCCTGGCATTCATCAAGGAAGCAGTTAATGCACAAAAGAACGTAATTTCAAAAACATCGCATACAGTCCATTTACACTACCAACTTCTTATGAATGTGCTGTCTTGGTTTATATTGCTGGTGTTTGAGGAAATGAACTATATAATAGGTTGCAGACAATGGATTAACTGGAGAAGAACCTCTTAATTTGCCCTTGAGCGCGCAATTTCGCCAAACCCACTTGCGCCTAGACTTAGCGCATGCTTGCACGAAAATACCAAAGCTTCATGGCAATGCCCACCGATTTTGTGCTTATGATTTATGGCAGCGCTACCGTCCTTAAAATAGGGCCCTTCAACTTCAAACATGTTGTATTTAGAGTTAGATTCAACTATATGTCAGGATAAAGATAATCTGATTTGATTAGATTTCCGATTTCGCTTTGATTCATTTGGGTATATTTCAGTTATAATGTCCATTTTGATGAAATAGTAAATACATTTTCTCTCTGCTTATGCTGCAAATTATACAGGGAACCTTCTAACTTGGTACATTCTGAAACTATACTATATATATATATATATATTTTAAATATTAAAAAGGATAAAACAGGGCCCAAACCATGCAGTTCAATTACAATATATTTAACAAATATAATAAATCAGCACAAAAATAAAGTAATCTTTAAAGTAAAAGATCAATCTAAGAATTTTAAGTATCTACTGTTTATCAGGATCATTCAAATGAGGATCTATTTATCGGAAAATCAATATTTTTAACCAGCCCTGTTGAACTACTGTAGATTGCAACAAAACAGCTTTGAACACAACTCAATCTACCCTCTTGGTTCTGTTTTCGTTTTGAGATAGCATCTTGGGAAACACCCAAAAATGTCAACATCATATGTAAAAGATATCAGCGAACATTCAGAGAATTATCTGAAGTAAACAGATATCTACCTTGTGGATAGCTGTTTTAGAAGTCTTTGGGCGAAAAACTTGAGAGCATTGTTTCCCTTAAATGACCCTGTGAGTGAAACAAGCTTATCAACGACTTCAGACAAATACAATTCAATTATCCTTCATGTCAAAGCCTAGAAGATATAACTCCCCCTCAGCTGGCCTGAAACCAACTTCCTCAGCGAAAGCAAGCAAGAGATGCCCTCAGAATGAGCTCAAATCGCTGTGCAGGAATAATTTCTCAACCAGCAGGAGTCAATGTCTTATCATTCCCTACAGACCCCGCGGGAATTGTTGTGAACACTTCAAAGAAAACCGCTCAGCATCTCTGTTCGCTCTCACACCTGACAGTCAAACCCTCGAATCGTGAAAGCGGTGGAGCCGTTTGGCACAGATCAGCTGCAAAAATACAGAAATCCCTGGAAGATATTACTAATATCTGAGATGTGGACTGAGCAATGATTTAAACTAATTCAAGGACTCTAGGCTTTGAACACCACAAAACTCGACTCAAACACAGTTTCGTAAATACTTTTTTTTTAATTAATTTTTTTATTGAGGGTTAGGGATATAAACATTGTATCAGCTTTTCTGTGCACAACTTGAATGATCCCTGAAATCATGCAGCTTGCTGCTGATATACCTCAGCTATATTTCCTAGCAACCACTCTGAACACCCTAGCAATGTCCTGAAACCACACAGAGCCAGGGACTAAAAACGGTTCAAGGAACGAAAATCGAAAACGAACGAAATGTTTAGCAGAACGTAACCTAATAACTAGAACGAACATAGTGATTTTCAACTGTTCCAGAGTGAAAGCTTTATTTTTAAATGCTGGTAACTAGGGCTGGTCAATACACTGAATACCCACGATATAATGTGAAATTCAACAATATCGTGAATATTGCGATGATTTTAATGAGCCTTTTATTTGGCCATTAAGTTTCATAGAGTGCATCAGTAGACTAATTTCACGATCCTTCAGGGCTGTATAATGAATCAAAATAACATCAAAATGGAGATATGATCATATGTAATTATATAACTGCCAAAGTCTGCGATTAAAGACAGATAAACATGGTCTGTGTGCGCTTCAGAATGAACGGCGACGTGCTGATCTATGTGCCCATAGACTAGTGTTTTTAGCGCAGTTCACCTGCAGGTTCAAACATTCACGCAATTTCAAACATAAGTAACCGCTAATAAGTTATTATACAAATCCACAAATGCAGAACTGTAAAGGAGAGTTTGACAGCAGTTCACAAACAAACATAACATAACATAATTATAGAGATATATATCGAATATCGTCAATTTGCTGAAAAATATCGAGATATAAATTCTGAAGCCATATCACCCAGCCCTACTGGTAACCAGTTATAGCCGGTTCATTTTTCGATATTTTTTTCATGAAACTAAAAGCCAAAGGGTTAATCACAGTAAAGTTTTGGAACTACACCACTTCATGTTGCCTGAATAAATTAAACATGTGCTTTAATCCTGAAGGAAACTGCTGCGTCACACATTTCTTTGCCTAATTGCCATTGTGGATGTCGCATTCTGTGAATGAAGACCTTTTTAACATCTATGTATAATTACTACATGTACACCGATTAGCCACAACAATAAAACCACCTGCCTAATATTGTGAAGGTCCCCCTTGTGCTGCCAAAACAGCGCCAAGCCCCATCTCAGAATAGCATTCTGAGAATATATTCTTCTCACCACAACTGTACCTTCTGATGGTTGATGTGAACATTAACTGAATCTCCTGACCCGTATCTGCATGATTTTATGCACTACACTTAAGATAATCGCATGGATGATTGTTGGTGCCAGATGGGCTGGTTGGTGTATTTCTGTAACTGCTGATCTCCTGGGATTTACACACACAACAGTCTCTAGGATTTACTCCGAATGGTGCCAAAAACAAAAAACATCCAGTGAGCGGCAGTTCTGTGTACAGAAACGCCTTGTTGATGAGAGAGGTCAACAGAGAATGGCCAGACTGGTTCGAACTGACAAAGTCTACGGTAACTCAGATAACCGCTCTGTACAACTGTGGTGAGAAGATGCGGCTTGGCGCTGTTTTGGCGGCATGAGGGGGACCTACACAATATTAGGCAGATGGTTGTAATGTTGTGGCTGATCGGTGTACATGCACATCTAATCCAGATACAAGGAAAACATTATTAGAGGTAAAAAGTACATTTCTCAGTTGTTTCCACGTCTTCACTGAATTATTGTTAGGTATGACGCATTAATGCAGATTTGATGCTGCCAAGATTTGACTCAGAAGCAGATCTGTAATTAAAATTATACTTAACTGTTAATTAACTGCTTGTTATGAATTGTATGCCGATAAATCCACCACACAGGAAAAAAATTCATTGCTTATTTTCACTTGTTTTGGTGAGGCAAGTGGCTTATTTTGGGCTTGTTTTTCCAGACCATGTTGCATGTTTTTCTTGCTAGATTTCACCCACCCCTTAGCACAGAGTACTGTCATTTTAAAAAATAATGTTATAAACAATTATTTTATTTTGTTCTAACCAGTAACCTTTTGGAAAGGACTGGAGGCTGTGGAACTTCTAAACCAGAACGAAAAAAAGCTTTTGCTCAGAACGAACCAAAATGAAAAACATTCAGTTTTTAGTCCCTGCCCAGAGCATCCTAGCAACTACCTAGGTAGCAACAACCAAGAGAACCCTAGCAACCATCAATCATTACCCTTGTAAACAATCCAGAATAGACCTTATTCAAGCTAGCACCATCTTTGATTTTTAATGGGAATGACAACGAGGCTGTGAGGGACAGACATACCATCTTTTCAATGGCACGAATAGTACAAAGCTGTATAAAGTTCCTAGATCACATCTGATTTTCCACAACTCATGTTGTCTGGAGTTGTTTGTATACTGAATGTTCTTGGACAGATATTTTATCAATGTTTTGTCTGCAGAATGATTCAAAAACACTTTAAACTGCAGTACAGCCCACTGAAGATACTTCAAGTCTATCCCTCACAACCTCATTGTCATTCCCATTAAAAATCAAAGATGGCGCAAGCATGAATAAGGTCTATAGACCAGCAACCATGCAGCAGCATACCCCAGCCATATCTCCTAGCAACCACCCATAACACCTTAGCAACCACCTAGCAATACCCTTGTAAACAACCCAGAATATACTAGCAACCACACAGCAACACGCCCCAGCCATATCTCCAACAACCACCCATAACACCTTAGTAACCACCTAGTAATGCCCTAGCAACCACCAAGCAACACCCAAGTAACCACCCAAAATACCCCAGTAACAAGCCCCAGCCATATCTCTTAGCAACCACCCACAACATCCTAGCAACCACCTAGCAACGCTGATATAACCACCCAAAATATCCCAGCAACCACACAGCAACAAGCCCCAGCCATATCTCTCAGCTACCACTCAAAAAACCCTAGCAACCACCCACAACACCATACTAATGCCTTAGCCTAGAACACCCTAGCAACCACCCAGAATACACCAGCAACCATGCAGAACACCCTCGCAACCACTCAGAACACCATACTAATGCCTTAGCCTAGAACACCCTAGCAACCACCCAGAATACACCAGCAACCATGCAGAACACCCTCGCAACCACTCAGAACATCCCAGCAATGCCTAAGGAACCACTCAGAATACACCAGAAATCATGCAGTAACATGCCCTAGCCAAACCTCCTAGGAACCACCTAAAACATCCTAGCAAAGACCTAGCAACACCCTTGCAACCACCTAGCAACACCCAACCAACCACCCAGCAACAAGCCCAAGCATATCTCCTAGGAACCCATCAAAACATCCTAGAAACCACTTAGCAATGCCATAGCAACCACCAACAACACCTAGCAACACCCAAGCAACCACCCAGAACACCCTAGCAACCAACCAACCACCTAGCAAACACCCAAGCAACCACCCAGAATACCCTAGCAACCTCACAGCAACAAGCCCAAGCCACATCTCCTAGGAACCACCTAAAACATCCTAGCAAAAACCTAGCAATGCCCTAGTAACCACCTAGCAACACCCTTGCAACCACCTAGCAACACCCAACCAACCACCCAGAATACCCGAGCAACCACCCAGCAACAAGCCCAAGCATATCTCCTAGGAAACCATCAAAATATCCTAGAAACCACCTAGCAATGCCATAGCAACCACCAACAACACCTAGCAACACCCAAGCAACCACCCAGAACACCTTAGCAATAACACAGCTACAAGCCCAAGCCATATCTCTTAGGAACCACCCAAATCATCCTATCAACCGTCTAGCAATGCCCTAGCAACCACCCACAACACCCTTGCAACTTTCCAGCAATACCCAAGCAATCACTCAGAATATCCTAGGAACCACACAGCAACAAGCCCCAGCCATATCTTTTAGAAACCTCCTACAACACCCTAGTAACCACCTAGCAATGCCTTTGCAACTACCTACAACACCCTAGCAACAACCAAACAACCACACAGTAACATGCTCCAGCCATATCTCCTAGCAACCACCCACAACACACTAGCATTGTGGCAGTGAGTTTTGCATGGGCAAGCACTACTCACATCTTCAGAAAATGAAAGAAATCTAGTATTAAATGTACACTTTAACCAAAAATATCAACAAATACCATGGCAACCCCTCTTGTTTTACCTTTGTATTTGAAGTGCCTTGAAGTACAATGTAAATACCATTGTAAATTAATATAGTAATCATCATCAATATCAATACAGTGTATCAAAGTAATATAGTATTACCATCTAATACCATCACTAGTTACCACAGTACTATTTTTAAGAGTTATAAGCCACTAAAACTCAAAAAATGTATATGCATTTGAAATCTACTATATGAAAGTCTGACTGTACTGTTTTCCTCTGAAACACACATGACCGCATATAGAAGGATGATACATAAGGTTCCCATGTCTCGTACAGCGTCTGCCACTCAAACAAGCTCCGTGTGGAATGAAGACGTGTTGAGCAGCAGAACATCGCCACATACGGTTATTAACACACCCAAATCCTCTTAAGCGTTTCCTCCAGAGCGCCTCTTCATTTACCCATAATCCCATTCAAATGGGCCAGGGCGCAGTGGGGGCCACTGTCTAGCCCACAGGGCATCCCAACACTTCCGTCCAGACAAAAGGCGTGCTGGGAAATCCGTACGCGTTCAGATCCAGTCCTGGAGATCATTATGTGTATAATGTGTCAATATCACAAAACGTTAAACGAGCATTTTAAATGATGAATATATGTCAGAAATGAAGAGAAGAGACCCAGCATGTGGGGCCGAGGAGGTACAGAAAAAGGGTTTCTGATGATTGAATGATATCCGATGTGTCTCACTAAAGCCAAGAGCGAACCAAACAGCCGTCAATCTTTCTGAAAAATCACTAAGGCGATCTCTTTAATATCTCAGCTGTTTCTTCTAGACAGCAATGAGATTATGTGGAGAGTGAATGCTTTAGTCTTTAGCTTCTCAGATGTTTCGCCAAAGAAAAAGACTCCAGTTATCTCCCATGCATTTCCACCAGTTTCAGATGAAAGGTCACAAAACTGTGCTCAGATTTGCCATTATACTAACCCAGATGATGTTTTAATGCTCTTAGCTTGCTCTTTCATAGCTCTTGAGACTTAATGAAGTTCTTGCAGAATCAGAATAGTTTTATTGGCCTGGTAAGATTTCACTTATGAAGAATTCAGCTTGGCAGTTGCTAAAGATGTACATACATATAGTTTAAATACAAAAAAATACAATACAATAACTACAAATATGTGCAAATAAAGAATGAAAGATAACAGAGATGTGCAACAGTGTATGGCATATCAACAATTACATTTGCATAACAATTGCATATGTTTCCTTTAAGTATCAACTCTGAGATGTTTCTCATAAAATTTCTTAATAAAAACAGACACAAATGAGTCAACTGTTGACATGCAGCGAGAATATACTGTAGAAGTCAGTATCTCAATATGAACTTTAACATTTCTCTATACTATACACAATCATTTTATAGCTCTATTCTCTTAGTGTATGCCAACAACTGACTTTTTGTTTTTTCTCTAAGAAATTGTAGGAGAAACATGTAAGACAAAATTGATACTTAAAAGAAACGTATGCAAGAACTTCATTAAAGGGTTAGTTCACTGAAAAATAAAAACAATTCTCTCATGATTTCCTTACCTTTAAGCCATACCCTGATGTGTCTGACTCTTCTTCTTCAGCAGAACCAAAGTGAAGATTTTTATAAGCAGATTTCAGCTCAGTTTGTCCATACAATGCAAGTAAACAGGTGCCATCAGTCTGCTGGCTGTTTGACAGTCCAAAAGGCATATTTAGGCAGCATAAAAGTAATCCACATGACTCCAGTCGATCAATTAATGTCTTCTGTAGCAAACTGATAGATTGGTGTAAGAAACAAATCGATAATTAATACGTGATGCATCGGCTGCTGACGGATAGTGATTTTTAAAGTTAATAAAGTTTAGACTGGAGTCATGTGGATTACTTTTATGCTGCCTAAATATGCCTTTTGGACCATCAAACAGCCAGCAGACTGATGGCACCTGTTTACTTGCATTGTATGGACAAACTGAGCTGAAATCTGCTTATAAAAATCTTCACTTCGGTTCTGCTGAAGAAGGAAAGTCAGACACAAAAGGGATGGCTTAAAAATAAGTAAATCATGAGAGAAATTTCATTTTTGGGTGAACTATCCCTTTAACTAAGATACCGCAAAAATAAATTGTTCAATGTTAATTCATACTACATAATGTATGTAAACACACAGAACTCTTTTCCAGAGTTGTTCCTTGTCCGTTTGTGAGATTTTGATCTTAGCTTCTTTAACACTCCTGCTTAAAAAAGTGACGATTCTTTACAAGTCTGTTTTGTGAGTGTTTTTCAATGTGGCCAGCATTTGAAATGTCAGCTGTAAAGTGTATTTCCAATGTGCTAAAAGACTGTGTCACATTCACACACTGTCCATGTTTAAACACTCAGTGCTCCTTTAAGAAATATTCCGGGGTTCAATTCAAGTTAAGCTCAATCGACAGCATTTGTGGCATAATGTTGATAACCACAAAAATTTATTTAGACTCGTCCCTCCTTTTCTTTAAAAGAAGCAAAAATGGAGGTTACAGTGAGACACTTACAATGGAAGTAAATGGGGGCCAATTTTTGGAGGGTTTAAAGGCAGAAAAGTGAAGCTTATAATTTTATAAAAGCACTTACATTAATTCTTCTGTTAAAACTCATGTATTATTTGAGCTGTAAAGTTGTTTAAATAGTAAATTTTACAGTCATTTTAGGGGTTGTTGACATTACATCGTCATGGCAACGAAGTTGTAAAATTGGCTAAAACTTTAGACAGAAAAGGTTAGTAAGTAACACACAAAAATCATGTTTACACACATATTGTTTATGTCTTGTGGCTATACTTTTGAAACAGTGAGTATTTTAATGTTTACTGATTGGCCCCCATTCACTTCCATTGTAAGTGCCTCATTGTAATCCAGATTTTTGCTTTTTTTTTTAAAGAAAAGGAGGGGAAAATCTAAATACATTTTTGTGGTAATCAATATTATGCCACAAATGTTCTAGACTGAGCTTAACTTGTATTGAACCCGGATTATTCCTTTAAAATACAGGTTAAAATTAAACATGTATTGCTGTAATCCAGGCTGAACTGTGTAATATAGTTGTATGATAATTTTACTGTTGATTTCTAAGGAAAATGCTACATCGCTAAAGCTAATTAATTTGCATGTGTAAATACTATGTTCTACTATGTGCTCTTTTGACTTGGGGCAGTAAGTAACCACCAAGCAACCACTCAAAAAACCCCAGCAACCACATGAGAGCAAGCTAAAAACCCTACAAACACATTAGCAACTGCATAGCAACGCCCTGGCAACCACCCACAAAACCTTAGCATTGTGAGAGATGCAGTTCTTCACATTTTAGAGCATTTTAGGGATAAAACCCATGAGGTAAAAGTGGAAAAATCAATTCATTTCAATTAAGTCAATTATTCTGTACATATAAAGATGTAATTCTGTGAATAATTATTTCTGTGTTGATGGTTGATGCTTTATTTCTGCCTATCCAAAAGATCTATCTATAACTGATCGATTTCACATGTGGAAGGCCGAGTGCATCCATGATATTTTCGCTGGCATCTTCTCCCTTCACAAAAGCTCTCATTATGTGCGACGCAGCCTCTCTGGGACAAAGATGACAGGGGAAAGTGGTTTCTGTAATTACTTCTACCCCATCTGCATATTATAATTGGGGTCCTGGGGCATCATTATTTCAGAGGGAACAGAAAAAAGACACATCAGATACAAGAGAGACATCGGCGTAATCACCATCTATATCAGAGGACGTTTTCGACATGGTCCATCAGCCCAGCTAAGTCTTTAATAAAACACCAGCCGCATTCTCTCTCTCGATCGCTCGCTGAGATGAGGAGCAAATGGCCCAAATATCACACAAGGGAAGTGAAACAGAAGGGGAGGAAAGGTTCATTTCATGGAGACACTCATTTGAGGAAGCAGGCGGCAGGTTTCTCAACGCGGCCCTTTGAAATCTGAATCTCTGGCTGATTGAGTTTAGATCAAAGCGCCGTACAGGAGGTCTTACGCTGAGAGTCTCACTGTTATTCTACGATCAGCTGCTGTAAAACAGAGTCTAGACGCAACAACAACAAGAGCTGTTTCAGAATATAGCAGGCAAGAAACATGCACAACTATAATGCATTCTGCTGGTATACAGTACAGTGCAAAAGACTTAGGCACATTATAATTTTCATAAAAACTTTTGTCTTAAAATGTTTCTTTTATATATTCAGTTTTTAGTGTATCAGTAGGAAATATCACTTTTACATTTTAACATCACCTTTGCAAATAGAATTGAAGAAGAACAAGGAGCCCAGATCACAACGTCATCGAGTCAGTCTGGGATTAGCAATTGAGCCTAGATAGAAGAACTGTGTCAAGAAGAAGCTTGGAACATCTGCCGAGAACCAAGAAAAACTGTGTCCAGGTGTACCTAGAAGAATTGGGGCTGTTTTGAAGGCAAAGGTTATTATATAAGCATATAAAGGCAGAATAAAAGTAATCCATAAGACTCCAGTGGTTCAGTCCATGTCTTCAGAAGCGATATGATAAGTGTGGGTGAGAAACTGATCAATATTTAAAACCTTTTTTACTATCAATCTCCACCTTTGACCAGCCCCAACCAGAAGGTGGCTGAATGTGAAAGTCACTGAAAGTTTAGGTTTACAGTAAAGATTTACAGTAAAAAGGACTTAAATATTGATCTGTTTCTCCCATCACATCACTTCTGAAGGCATGGATTTAACCATTGGATTCTTATGGATTTCTTTAAAGCTGCCTTCATGTGGATTTTAAAGATTCTGAGTTCTGGTTACCATTCACTTGCATTGTATGAACCTACAGAGCTGAGATATTCTTCTAAAATTCTCTGTTTATGTTCAGCAGAAGAAAGAAAGACATACACATCTGGGATGGCATGATGGTGATGTAAATGATGAGAACATTTTCAATTTTGGGTGAACTATCTCTTTAAATACTGGAACTAAATCATTTTCATGACACTGAGTTCTGATAGCAGTTCTTGAACATCTGCATTCTTCCACTGTTACATATGGAACACTGTACAAAGGCCACATTCAAACTTATTTGTTTTCATTTGAAAACTCAGTTTTCAGTTTCCTATTATTATCATTTTCCCAAGTATGCAGTAATAGAGATGATTTTGGAAATGCTCCATTTGCAATATTGCAAGTGTTTTATCAGCATGTTGTGATTCAGCCATAGCAGCCTTGTGTTTCATTAACATTTTCATTAATACTGTGCAGCAGCATTTTATTTTTACCAAAAATAAAATTACATTTTTTTGTTGTTGTAAAAATAAAATTTGATTAAAGCTGTATGTATCAGTTTGATTAAACACCATTTGATCATAAAATGTAATTAAAACATTTAACATGGAATCTAGAAAAATTACAATGGAAAACATAATTTGTATCTGTGAGACTTTATGCAGTTCTTTTAATCAAATCATTTTCTGTGTAATTTCATCAAAAATCTGATGAAAAGTATCGATTTAGTATCAATACCGAGGTACCAGGGCTGGTATCGTACCGAAGCCAAACTTTTGGTATTGGAGCAACCCTAGCCCTGAAAAGCTTTTAGAATTTCATAATTATCATAAGTACAGCTAAAGAATCTTCTATAAAGTTACCATACTGAATAGGACTGATTAACCTTCTTTGTTCCGTGAATTATAATTTTTATTAAATGTGTTATCAGGGCTCCAGACTGCGACTAAAATGGTTGCAAATGCGACCAAAATTACTGATTGCGACAATCATTTAAAATCTAGTCGCCGTTGGCGACAGTCGGGTTGTGTGAGTTCATATGCGGTTTCGTCAGATATCATCTTGTGAGTTACTGAATACATCTTTAGAGCGCACACCAGTGTGTCTCACGCCGCTTTTCACCCATTCTGTTTCTAACGAGCTAGCTGCACCGCACGCAACAACAAACCCAGCACGAGAGAGTCGTGAACAAATTGATCTTTTGAACCGGTTCTTTTTCATGAATCACCCGAAAAGAAGGGTTTGAACTTAGGAGCTCAGGTTAGCAGTTTGAATCAGATTCACTTTCTCAGCGAATCAGCCGTCAGTGAACTCACATTTCAAAATAAGAGTCCCATGTGTATTTCGGGCTTCTTTATAATTAAAATTCCCGTATTGTATACCAGTTTTTTTCTTCTTCTGGTAATTATTGAATGGGATTGGAGTTGCACAATAAACTGCTAAGACTAAAAGAAAGACTAAGGCAATATCTAATGTAGATTCAGAAGAGCAGTCTTAAATCAAAAAATCTTTTATCTCTTACACTTGTATAAAATATGAAAGGGGTGTGAACATTTATGAGACAAAAGGGGATGCAAACTTATCTTCTCAACTATATACACTGTTTATTAAACTTCCGATTAATGGGTTATCAGCTGTCATCCTTTTCTTCGGCTTTCTATCTTGTTTCTTGTTTCTCCCCAGTTTGGAATGCCCAATTCCCAGTGCACTCTAAGTCCTCGTGGTGGCGTAGTGACTCGCCTCAATCCGGGTGGTGGAGGATGAAACTCAGTTGCCTCCGCGTCTGAGACAGTCAATCCGCATATCTTATCACATGGCTTGTTGAGTGCGTTACTGCGGAGACCAGGTGCGTGTGGAGTCTTCACGCTATTCTCCGCGGCATCCACGCACAACTCACCACGTGCCCCACCGAGAGCGAGAACCACATTATAGCAACCACGAGAAGGATAACCCAATGTGACCCTACCCACCCTAGCAACCAGGCCAATTAGTTGCTTAGGAAGCCTGACTGGAGTCACTCAGCACGCCCTGGATTCAAACTTGTGATTTCAGGTGTGGTAGTCAGCGTCTTTACTTGCTGAGTTACCCAGGCCCCCTTTCTATCTTGTTTCTTGTTTCTCCCCTTTTTCTCCCCAATTTGGAATGCCCAATTCCCAATGCACTCTAAGTCCTCGTGGTGGCGTAGTGACTTGCCTCAATCCGGGTGGTGGAGGATGAAACTCAGTTGCCTCCGCATCTGAGACCGTCAATCCACACATCTTATCACATGGCTTGTTGAGTGTGTTACCGCGGAGACCTAGTGTATTCACGCTATTCTTCACGGCATCCACACACAACTCACCACGCACCCCACCAAGAGCGAGAACCACATTATAGCGACCACGAGGAGGATAACCCAACGTGACTCTACCCACCCTAGCAACCGGGCCAATTAGTTGCTTAACACTCTTGACTTGAGTCACTCAACACGCCCTGGATTCAAACTTGCGACTCCAGGTGTGGAAGTCAGCATCTTTACTTGCTGAGTTACCCAGGCCCCCTTTCTATCTTGTTTCTGAACAGCAATCTAAATCGAGCAATTCTGTGATTTGGCGTCTAAAAACAGCCATTTGGCTCCTTAATGTTTCAGTTTAAGTAATTTTTTTTGTCTGGAGCCCTGGATATATTTATAGATTGTTGATTACTACTTGTTTTTGCCATGAAATCGCCTTTGACGTTGATATGGCAATAAAATCAAATAAAAAACAAACAAACAAAGTTGGCAACTTTTTTTCCATGACACTTCCTAAAATGGCAGTTCTTGACCAGAATAAGCTGCAATGTAGACCAGATTTTATTCTGATAGTCAAAAGTCTGAATGCATGAGACTAACCTCAAGATGGCCACAGGCAGATACTATGAACTCAAGATTAAGCTGAGAGCCAAGAAAACAGTCTGTAGTTCATTCAGGGTCCTTCTAGGCAGAAATTCTGATGCCTCGAGACATTTTTCTTCCTGAAAGCTCCACAGGGGCATGAAAGCAGAGTGTGAGATCCCTCATCAAACCTCATGAAAGCCTGGACAAACACTCAGAGCCCCGTTGGCAGACCTGCCCATCTGTCACAGAGATACGTTGTTTGATTTAGTACAATGCTTTAAGAGATCGGCCCGAGAGAAAAATGGAGCAATCGACAATTCAAACAATCTATACAGAGACAAAAGGACAAAGAAAAACAGAATGACTGTCACCATAGAGATGTTTCTAGTGCAGACCAAACCAACATTCTGTATCTACTGTATACTTCCTACTACTATAGAAAAATATCTAGTGAAACAGAATGCATTGTGCAAAGATAAACGTTTCAAACAGTAGTATACTGCCGAAATCGTAAGAGTAGTATGTTAGTATGCAATTCCGATGCTGTTACAACAGCAGATGGTGTATTTTAGCACAACTTGAACTCTGTATTTACCAATGCAGGACAGTAACTTGGTGGGTCAATTTAAAGATGAAAGATTCTTTGAAATCCTTGAAATTTCATCTTCGCGGATTCCAAACGGTGGCGTGTCAAACGCAAGTAAGAGCTTCACTTCACAGCAAATGTACCATTTAATGTTCAGCCTGCAAACACTTACTCGCACACATGAGCTCTCATGGCAGTCAAGTGCTCCCGTTGCCCCTGGAAACCAGAGGTAACTCGGCACGTACAGCCACTTCTTCAAGAGAGAACAACACTGAGAGAGTAAGACTCCAGAGCTTCTGAAACTCATTTCAGTAATATACCCCTACAAATATCTATATAGTAACCATAGTTTCCAACCTAGTCACATAGAATGAACGTTACTATAACTACATTTTTGCAAATGGACTTTTACGTGCCACGTATTACATTTTGCTGCAGTTTCCTGATGAAATTAATACTAGAGGCGCTACAACAACTGATTTTGACTTTATAAACATGTTCTTTTTGGCACCATTACTCACACACTGCTATGTTATGTTACCAAAACACTTTTACTATTAAAACATAACACATTTTAACGCTTGTATTACAGACCCACCTACATTTATACACTTACTCCAACATGATTTGCTAGCCCAGCCAAGCATGCAAGCGGACATGTAAGACAAAAGTGTCATAGAAGGTACACAAAATGTGCTTTTCATCTCTCATTTATCTTTTAGGGCACTTTTGGTTAGGTTTAGGTGTTGGTTTAGGGTAAGGATGTCTGTTTTATTCACCTCTCGTTTATCTTTTAGGGCACTTTTGGTTAGGTTTAGGTGTTGGTTTAGGGTAAGTATGCCTGTTTTGTTCACCTCTCATTTATCTTTTAGGGCACTTTTGGTTAGGTTTAGGTGTTGGTTTAGGGTAAGTATGTCTGTTTTGTTCACCTCTCATTTATATTTTAGAGCACTTTTGGTTAGGTTTAGGTGTTGGTTTAAGGTAAGGATGTCTGTTTTGTTCACCTCTCATTGATCTTTTAGGACACATTTGGTTAGGTTTAGGTGTTGGTTTAGAGTAAGGATGTCCTCTCATTTATCTTTTAGGGCACTTTTGGTTAGGTTTAGGTGTTGGATTACGGTAAGGATGTCTGTTTTGTTCACCTCTCATTTATCTTTTAGGACACTTTTGGTTAGGTTTAGGTGTTGGTTTAGGGTAAGGATGTCTGTTTTGTTCACCTCTCATTTATATTTTAGAGCACTTTTGGTTAGGTTTAGGTGTTGGTTTAAGGTAAGGATGTCTGTTTTGTTCACCTCTCATTGATCTTTTAGGACACATTTGGTTAGGTTTAGGTGTTGGTTTAGAGTAAGGATGTCCTCTCATTTATCTTTTAGGGCACTTTTGGTTAGGTTTAGGTGTTGGTTTAGGGTAAGGATGTCTGTTTTGTTCACCTCTCATTTATCTTTTAGGACACTTTTGGTTAGGTTTAGGTGTTGGTTTAGGGTAAGGATGTCTGTTTTGTTCACCTCTCATTTATCTTTTAGGACACTTTTGGTTAGGTTTAGGTGTTGGTTTAGGGTAAGGATGTCTGTTTTGTTCACCTCTCATTTATCTTTTAGGACACTTTTGGTTAGGTTTAGGTGTTGGTTTAGGGTAAGGATGTCTGTTTTGTTCACCTCTCATTTATCTTTTAGGACACTTTTGGTTAGGTTTAGGTGTTGGTTTAGGGTAAGGATGTCTGTTTTGTTCACCTCTCATTTATCTTTTAGGACACTTTTGGTTAGGTTTAGGTGTTGGTTTAGGGTAAGGATGTCTGTTTTGTTCACCTCTCATTTATCTTTTAGGGCACTTTTGGTTAGGTTTAGGTGTTGGATTAGGGTAAGGATGTCTGTTTTGTTCACCTCTCATTTATCTTTTAGGACACTTTTGGTTAGGTTTAGGTGTTGGTTTAGGGTAAGGATGTCTGTTTTGTTCACCTCTCATTTATCTTTTAGGGCACTTTTGGTTAGGTTTAGGTGTTGGATTACAGTAAGGATGTCTGTTTTGTTCACCTCTCATTTATCTTTTAGGACACTTTTGGTTAGGCTTAGGTTAAAGTTTTAGGTTAGAGAGGTACGTTTTACTCATTAAAACCTCAATCTAAAATTCACCTTAAAAACATTGTCTGGTTGTTTACAACATCTTTTAGCGCCCCCCGCTGGACATTTCAATGGGAAACTGCAGCAAAACATGTAATGAAGCACGTAATTTTATTTTGCAAAAATGTTGCTACGGTCAATTTAATGTTCATCAGATCATGCTGATAGTTTCCGCTAAAATACAATAGTTACTATAGTTTTTTGCAGCATGGTCTCATAGAATCTTTGTATGTATTGCGGCAGTCTCCTAACGAAATGAATCCTAGAGGCACTACAACAACAATTACTTTAATTCCCTTTCACACAAATCATGAGTAAAATTGCAAATTATGAGTTCAGAAACACTTAGATTGCATTTCCACCTTGCAGTCAAATGTGTCTCTACTGTGATCGGATAGAGATCCGAATCATCCAATCAAAGTTACCTGTGCAAAATGGAAAACACAACTTACATATTACATTAGAGCTTGAGGTAAATGAAAATTCATTTATAATAAAAAATTATTTTAGCGAATTTTAAAAACACTGATGGATAATTCAAACTCTATCACTTCAGCAGTCAGGGTTTTCCTTCCTTTAACATTTTTTGGCGGTAGGCAAAACTACATTTCGGATCACCGAACTAAATCTAATAATATTCATCTCACTTTTGGTGTTTTGTATTTGCTTTTCATCTGAAATGCGCGAGTGAAGTTGTTTCACTTGAGTGTCAGTTAATAGAAAACAGAAGAGAGACTCAAGCGAGTGGGATTTGAGAAGAGAGACGTGATATTCCAAGTGTGTTCCAATGGAATAATTCGTGGGATTTTGTTCATTGTTCGTGTAACAAGATTGCAAGACAGCATTGTCAAGTTTTGTTCTTCACATTGCAATGGCTGAATTAACAGAAAAAGGCAAGAACCCACAACTCCCCCGCTTTAACAACGGATGACTGTAGCGTGACCTCATCACATAATTAACTGCTTACGTTGTTTACGAATTGACGCATTTGCATTTACATCTTCGTTGAAAAAGTTCAGAATCCGTTCCTGGCCACCTCCGAATGTGGTTTGAGTGATCTAATCACTATCAGTTCACAAAGTGTCTTGGGTGCATTTACACCTGTCATTTAATGTGGTCAAGTGCAATCTGATCACCGAAAATGCATGTTAATGCAAGGTGTAAATGGGGCCTTACTTTTCACCCTGTTCCTCACACAATGCCATCTTATGACATCTAAACACTGTATGAAATTTCATAAGAAACACCTTAGACATCAAAAAAAGTGTGAAGTCCATTAGGTCTCTGTAGAACCGAGGAGGGCGGGGCCGGGCTGGAATGACGCATGCCCAGTCCCCAATCAGCCTGATGGGGCACGCGAGGGATAAAGGCGGCCGGGGACGACAGTTCGAGAGAAAGAGAATTACAGGCAGCTGCCCTGTGTGTGTTTATTATTGTGTGTTTTTGGTTAAGTTGTTCATTAAATCATTATTTAAGTTGTCAAGCCGGTTCTCGCCTCCTCCTTTCCCTCTAACTCCCCTTACAGTCTCTTTCGTAGTAACTTTCTTTTGAGTAGTAACTGTTGTATTTTGGTGGAAACTATGGTTACCATTGTCAGAAATTAACTTTCACTTTTAGGGGCATTTTTTACTTTATGATTGAGTGAATTTTTTGAACTACTTAAAATCTAAACCATGTCTCATCTGTTTATATCAATTCAATTTAATCGGTTCATTAATACAAATTCTCAAGATTGGAGATTATTTCCTCTTACCCTAATAATTAAACTGACATTAATTAATATTTTATGTCATAATATGTACTAGGACTATAATAAAATGTTCCCGCATTTTGAATTTCGGGGGCATTTTTATAAAAAAATGTTTGCCATTTTTGCCCCAGGCCCCCCAGAATTTCTGACCCTGAGTGTTACCATGTTCAATTTTTAAAAGGAAAGAGGCTGTGTTGTATGCTTATAGAGAGAGAATACAAAGACAAGATATGTTGGAATATAATTTAAAATATAACAGCCTAAAAAGCCAATTCAAAATCAGCATGACAGTGAAACTCTGTGGTTTTTATGACTCATTCACAGCATGAATATTACTCAGATGTGTGAAGAAGCCAAACCCAGACAATAGTAAATAGAAATGAAAACATTTGTCTTAAAATACAAAGTTTACACCAGAATTGATTTGTGGTTAGTGCTGGTTTAGCTGGTGGTCATTCTGACAAAGCTGGTTAACAAGGACGTTTTGCTAGTTAAGAAGCCTAATGGTGACATCATCAAACCAGCATCCCAAACACAGCGGGTGTGGGATACTATCATACTACTGTATAGGTACTGATTTTGTAGTGTGCAGTATGTGTACTGTGCACAGTATGGAAATTGTCTGTATGCATGGAATACGCAAAAGACCTACTACAATTGTTAAAATCTGCTGTATACACTCACAATGCAACACGCTCGACCTGACCTTTCATTTTCAGTGTGACGGATGAACTGTAAGTCATATCAAGTGCAATGTTTCACATCTACATCTACTAAATGTTTTGATTGGATCACCAAAATATTTGACTTCTTAACGCTAAATTGGTTCAAAAATATATAATAACGATTTTTTTCCCTGAGATAATAATTAGACGACACTCGCATGCAACTGTTTCACAGGCTTACTGCATTCTTCATTCTTTATTCTTCTTCTTCATTAAGTCTCGTTTTCCAATAAAACTTACATCCTTAACATGAATTTACTTGAGAAATGAAACAGCATAAGATATCAAGACTTCAGAGAATACATTTCGAATTGCATGTACTGTATATTGCATTTATCGAATGTTTCGGGTTCAGTACAATAAAGCTCAATTGACAGCATTTGTTGCATAATGTTGATTACCAAAAAAATTGGTATTGACTAATTGGTCAATCGCACCATCTGGCGGTCTGATATTTCCGAATAACAACCGCACATCTGGGAATTATGTGATCTGGAATACTCGAATCTGATCGGTAAATGGTGCCAGTGTGAGTAACAACGCACATCCGGGGATCGAGACGTATCAGACTGGTCATCCGGGTATTGTAAGTCATTTTTCCTGCTTCTCGGATCACTGTTTGATCACTACAAGTAAGCTAATAAAACAATTTCAACTCAAATCAATGTTTCATGTGTATTTATTTATTTATTAAAAGTGGGAAAATGAGGTGTCAGCCGGTCATTATTTACAAAAAAAAAAAAACATCAACAGAGGTCCAACGCAAACCAGAGGTGGATTTCAGCTGTTCAGCGATTTATTACTTCTCACATAATAATATGATTTCAACGCAAATCAATCTTTTATGTCCATTTATTTATTTCTTTGGTAAGTAGCTTCAGGTTGGGGTCCTGATCACACTGTCAGGGTGGTAGCGACACCGGCAAAAGCGGTAAATGTAAGCGCAGCGTAGTTCTAGCGGGAAGACCAGCAGCTGTACATCATCGCACCATTAGCTAGGTAACTCCTAGCCAATCACATGTAAGCCATTGCTTTATAAGTCTGCTCACAATCTATCACATAGTGTGCTAACACGGCAACCTCCACCACCCCACCACCACCAGTTGAACCCGTCCTGCACGGGGGTAGGCTCCTCGCCCCTGCCTCCTATCTCCGGCAGGATATAACAGTTCCGAGTTCAACTTCTTCGGACCGCGAGACGGGGCTTATGCCAAAGAGAGACATTACATTTCTGTTTTATATTCATCAAAAAAATGTCATCTTGAATTCACTCAAGTCTGCAAGTCTTCCTGATAGAATGATTCTGAATGTGTCGGAAAAACCAGCAAGGAGACTGTCTGAACATTTTGTTAATTTATAGAGAGAAATGCACATTAAGTTAAACATGCAGTAAGCAAGGTACTAATTTAGCTTCCCCACTCCCCACGAACACTTGGATAAGCCTAATAGCGAGCGGCCATGCTAAGTGGCTAACATTAGGCTACTTACATGTTTCAAATGATAAGCCATGTTTGAGGTCGATGAATGATAGGAGAACATTTGCCTGCAGAGTTTGCATGTCACCTTCTTGGGGTCATCCTTTACCCTCTCAAAATGATCCCTTACTTTGGATTTCCTGCCCATAATTAATTACTGCATGGACCAGCCGTGTAAACGATCATGTCTGTCCGTCACTGACTGCATGACCAACCCACCAATCAAAACTTGGTCGACCAAGACACTTCTCATCGACTAAAGTTTGTTCGACTATTAGGGTGCAGCCCAAGTGGTAATTAACATTACGCCACAAATGTTGTCAATTTAGCTTCACTTGTATTGGACCTGTAACATTTGTTTTCCTTTCTCACCCCACTGGGTATTTGTTCTTTTTTATAGCATAAATCTAACAAACTTTAGCAAGTTTTAGGCTTAAAACAAGTCAATTCTTTCATCTCTTGTTTTAGAGATGTTTAGATATTTTTACTGGAAAACAACACAAAAATACTAATTTAGAACATGTTTTGTTTCTTTTTTGCAGTGCAGCACACTAGTATTCTATTCCAAACATAGTAGTTACAGTTAGTGTGCGGACAGCTCAGCAGTTTTCACTGCACATGCATCATCACAGTCTGGTCATTTCTATCCGTCTCCAGTGCTCTGGGTCTGGCGGGTAGTGCTGGCGGTGGGTCTGTGTTATGAAGAGAGCATGCTGGCTTTATTTGTGTCAGTGGGCAGACAGGCGACTCACACACCCTGAGAATGATGAATGTGCAGCTGCTCGCTCATATTACTGTTATTATATCAGTGCTGAATCTGCTGATATGAATCACACCAGTGTCTGCAATCACTTCAGTGTCACATTTATACAACACATGAAGCAGCTGAAACGAGCCAAAGATGTCTACCGATGTTAAGATTAACGGCGCTTTCTTCAACCAACAATAACAAAGAAGGGAATGACAAAGACATCAAACAGGAAACAGGAGATGAGAAGAGGTCAACGACAGAAATAAACTGTTCTGGTATTACAAGCCATGTTGACACAAGCCCGACAGAGTTACAAACTGGATGCCATTTTTCCTGATAATTATTCTTTGCTTTAGTTTAATGACTTTTAAACTACTAGGACTTATTTAACATACAACAACAACAAACCGTAGTTTACAGCAGAGCTCAGGCAGCTTCGTCAGGCCAAAGAGGATGCTTACAGGGGTGGGGATAAAGTCTTGTACAATCAGGCCAGGAACACACTGAACAAGGAAATCAGAGTAGCTAAAAGAAGATACTCTGACAAGACACACACACACACACACACACACACACACACACACACACACACATATATATATATATATATATATATATATATATATATATATATATATACACACACACATATATACACACACACATATACACATATATATATATATATATATATATATATATATATATATATATATATATATATATATATATACACACACACATATATACACACACACACACACACACATATACACATATATATATATATATATATATATATATATATATATACACACACACATATATACACACACACACACATATATATACATATATATATAT